>NW_003852424.1:9192154-9233945 GCF_000181295.1 Otolemur garnettii
CAATCAGAAATGATAAAGGGGAAATAACAACTGATGCCACAGAGATACAAGAGATCATCTCTGAATACTACCAGAAACTCTATGCCCAGAAGTTTGACAATGTGAAGGAAATGGATCAATATCTGGAATCACACCCTCTCCCTAGACTTAGCCAAGAAGAAATAGAGCTCCTGAACAGATCGATTTCAAGCACTGAGATCAAAGAAACAATAAAACATCTTTCCCCCAAAATGCCCTGGTCCAGATGGCTTCATACCAGAATTCTATTAAACCTTCAAAGAAGAGTGCATTCCCATACTGCAGAAATTATTCCAAAAAATTGAGGAGGAAGGACTTTTCCCCAAGATGTTCTATAAAGCAAACATCACCCTGATACCAAAACCAGAAAAGACCCAACTAAAAAGGAGAATTTCTGACCAACTTCACTAATGAATATAGATGCAAAAATTCTGAACAAATTCCTACCCAATAGATTATAGCTTCTCACCAAAAAAGCCATACATCATGATCAAGTAGGTTTCATCCCAGGGATGCAAGGCTGATTTCACACATGCAAGTCCATAAACATTATTCACTGTATTAACAGAAGCAGAAACAAAGACCATATGATCCTCTTAATGGATGCAGAAAAAGCATTTGATAAAATCCAGCATCCTTTTCTAATAAGCACACTGAAGAGTATGGGCATAGGTGGCACATTTCTTAAACTGATCGAAGCTATCTATGACAAACCCACAGCTAATATTTTACTGAATGGAGTAAAACTGAAAGCCTTTTCTCTTACTACTGGAAACAGACAAGGTTGTCCTCTGTCACCATTACTATTCAACATAGTGTTGGAAGTTCTAGCCAATACAATTAGGCAAGACAAGGAAATAAAGGGCATCCAAATGGGAGCAAAGGAGGTCAAAATCTCCCTCTTTGCTAACAATATGATCTTACACGTAGAGAACCCCAAAGACTCAACCACAAGACTCCTGTAAGTCATCAAAAAATACAGTAATGTCTCAGGACATAAAATCAATATCCACAAGTCAGTAGCCTTTGTATACATCAGTAACAGCCAAGATGAGAGGCTAGTTAAGGACACAACTCCCTTCACCATAGCTACATAGAAAATGAAATACCTAGGAATATACCTAACAAAAGAGGTGAAGGACCTCTATAAAGAAAATTATGAAACCCTAAGAAAGGAAATACCAGAGGATATTAACAAATGGAGGAACATACCATGCTCATGGCTGGGAAGAATCAACATTGTTAAAATATTTTTATTTCCCAAAAGAATCTACTGATTCAATGCCATCCCTATTATAATACCAACATTATACTTTTAAGACTTGGAAAAAATGATTCTGCATTTTGTATGGAACCAGAAAAAAACCCATATAGCTAAGGCAGTTCTTAGTAATAAAAACAAAGTCAGGGGCATAAGCATACCAGATTTTAGGCTGTACTACAAAGCCATAGTGGTCAAGATAGCATGGTACTGGCACAAAAATAGAGACATAGACATTTGGAATAGAATAGAAAACCAGGAAATGAAATTAACATCTTATAACCACATAATCTTCAATAAACCAAACAAGAACATACCTTGGGGGAAAGACTTCTTATTCCATAAATGGTGCTGGGAGAACTGGATATCCACATGTAAAAGACTGAAACTGGACCCACACCTTTCTCCACTCACACAAATTGATTCAAGATTTAAAGGACTTAAATTTAAGGCATGAAACAATAAAAATCCTCAAAGAAAGCATAGGAAAAACACTGGAAGATAACAGCCTGGGGAAAGACTTCATGAAGAAGAATGCTGTGGCAATTGTAATGACAAAAATAAACAAATGAGACTTAATCAAACTGAAAAGCTTCTGTACAGCTAAGGAGGCAACAACCAAAGCAAATAAACAACCTACACAATGGGAAAGGATATTTGCATATTTTGAATCAGACAAAAGCTTGATAACTAGGATCTATAAAGAACTCAGATTAATCCACATGGAAAAGGCCAATAATGCCATATTTCAATGGGCAAGAGAAATGAATAGAACCTTCTGTAGAGAAGACAGATGAATGGCTAACAAACATATGAAAAAATGCTCATCATCCTTAATTATTAGAGAAATGCAAATCAAAACCACCCTGAGATATCGTCTAACCCCAGTGAGAATGACCATCACAAAATCTCAAAACTGCAGATACTGGCATAGATGTGGAGAGAAGGGAACATTTTCACACTGTTGTACACTGGTGTACACTAGTTGTACAAACTAATACAACCTTTTTGGAAGGAAGTATGGAGAACCCTCAAAGAACTCAAGCTAGACCTCCCATTTGATCCTTGAATCCCTTTGCTGGGAATCTACTCAGAAGGAAAAAAATCCTTTTATCATAAGGACAGTTGAACTAGACTGTTTATTGCAGCTCAATTTACAATTGCCACCAATAGTCTAAATGCCCACCAACCCAGGAATGGATTAACAAGCTGTGGTATATGCATACCATGGAATACTATTTGGCTGTTAAAAAAATGAAGACTTACACCCTTTGTATTAACCTAGATGGAAGTGGAACACATTATTCTTAGTAAAGCATCACAAGAAAGGAGAAGTATGAATCCTATGAACTCAATTTTGATATGAGGACAATTAATGACATGGTGGGGGTGTGGGTGGGGGAAGGGGAGAGCAGAGAAACAAGGAGGGAGGGGTGGGAGAAAGGAAGAGCAGAGAGAGGGAAGGAGGGAGGGGTGTGGGGTCTTGGTGTGTGCCACACATTTGAGAGGCAAGACACAATTGTAAGAGGGACTTTATCTTTTCTTTTTTTAAGAGGGACTTTATCTAACAAATGCAATCAGTGTAACCTGGTTTCTTGTATCTCAATGAATCCAACAATAATAAAAAAAAGAAAATAAATAATTTATTTCTCAAAGTTATAGAGGCTAGATATCCAAGACGATGGTCCCAGAAGTTTTGACATCTGGTGAGGGCTGCCTCCTCTAAATGGAGATGATGCTGTGTCCTCATGGGGAAGAAGAGGTAGAGGGACAAAGGCAGCCAGTTGGTTCCTTTGAGCACTTTTATAAGGTACTACTCACCTCCCAGAGACTCTCACTATTAATACTATCACATTGGTGATTAAGTTTTAATGTGCAAATTTGGAGGGAATACATTGAAACCATAGCATGGTCTAAGGTCCTGGTCAATTTAGACGTCATCCAGTGTTGTATGCCCCGGGTCCACTTATGCTCAAGTCTTATTTCACTCTCTAGGCATCTGTATCTCCAGAATTCAATTTAGTTACCCTCTCTGAGATCTCTCTTTTCTCTCTCTCTCTCTCTCTTTTTTTTTCCCAGAGAACCAGCAAGTACTTATTAAGTGTGGAGCATTGTGAAAGACACAGATGTGCTTAAGGCATGCTTCTTAAATGGAGGGTTACTTCACTGCCTAATTTAAACTCATGCCAGGTCTAAATGACTTCAGCACAGAAAGGCAATTTTCTTGGCTTCTGCTATAACATACAATTCTTTTCCTGAACATTCCCGAACTTATTCTGTACTCTTCCTCATCTCTGCCTTTGTTATTCCCTCAAAACCAGGAAGACACGTTGCTAAAAATTAATTCTGTGTTTTTATGAAGACATTGAGGCTTTGTGGCTTCAGGGTCTCTATCTGTAAAATGAGGTGTGTGCTTGTGTTGTTGCAGATGCCTTTCTTGGTAGGTGTCCAGAGAAACCTGCTGAAAAGACATGTCCAGGTGATATTAGTGATATTAGTAATATCACTTTTGAAAAATAGGCTCCATTGCTTCTAAATTACTGAATTAGATAGTATCACAGGCTCCTCTGGCTGTGAAATTCTGTGATTCTAGCTTTTCTGAGAATGAGGATCCAAACGCAAAAAGCAACAATCTACTGAATCATCTCAAAGAACTGAAAAGGAAAGAGCAATCCAACCCAAACCTAGTAGAAGAAAATAAATAACCAAAATTAGATCAGAACTAAATGAAATTGACAGCAAAAGAACGAAAAGAGAAGGGGAAAAAAGTTGGTTCTTTGAAAAGATGGATACAATTAATAAACCTTTGGTCAGATGAACCAGAAACAGAAAAGGAAGATCTCTAATAAGCTCAATCAGAAATGTAACCCCCATTTTCTGATGGCTTTTAAAAAATTTGCTAAGATTCAGTCTAGCTTCTCCTTGTTGTAGGATTGGAATGACATTCTTTGCAGCTGACTATATCTTGTATCAGTTTACAGAAACAAGAAGCCTAGAAAACTGATTTTTGACAAGGTGCAAAGGCAATTCAAAAGAAAAAGTTTAGGTTTTTTCATAAATGAGCATGGGACAGTTGAGCATCTATATTCAGACTGTGAAACTTGACTCCAGAGCTTTAAAGAAATTAACTCAAAACAAATTGTAGACCTAAATATAAAATACACAAATAAGCCAATAAAAGTTCTATTAAAAACATAGGCAAAAATCTGTGTGTCCTTTGTTTTGGCAATTAGAGCATTTAGATAGTGTGGAGACTGGTTGCAAGGTGGCGGGGCCCCCACAGCCTGGGGAACATTCAGGGAATGAACCCCCAACTACTTCTCCTCCTTTCCCGAAACAACCATATTCCTTTCTTCATGCTCCCCCGGCCAGAAGTCACATAGCTCCTTCTTTGTCTAGTTAATTTTTAAGCACTATGCAGAGATCCTTGTGATCTTTCCCTTTTCACTTCTTATCATATGTTAATGAAGTTGAGTAGAAACCATTAACAGGATGATTTGCCTTTATTAAATCCATTTACATTTTCCAGTCACACTGTAAGACCAAAGATATGTCTTTTGTCTATGCTACTTCCCCATATTGTCTATGCTACTTCCCTACAGACAACCCTGTACAGATACTATAAAATAAAGCTGATTTTGTGCTTTGAGGCTGCAGCCACCGGCTCAGTCAGACCTCCCAATCCCATTTTTTGTCTCTGTGTCTTCTCTTGTGCTGTATTTTCCTCTATCCTTACCACTTCCACTCTGATTCACTCCCCTTCCCTGCACTGGTTCATGAAAAGATAGGACACCAAAAGTATGACTAATAGAAGAAAAAAATATAAACTAGATATTAGCAAAACTAGATACTTCACTCTGCAAAATACAGTGCTATGAGAATAAAAAGACAACCTATGTAATGGAAGAAAATATTTACAAGTCATGTATCTGACAAAGGAGCTACACAAAAGATATAAAGGACTCTTAAAACTCAACAATAAGAAAATGAAAAAAAAATTTTTTGATACAGAGTCTCATTCTGTCACCCAGTCTAGAATGCTGTGGCATCATAGCTCACAGAAAACTCAAACTCTTGGGCTCAAGTAAACCTTCTGCCTCAGCTTCCTAGGTAGCTGAGACCACAGGTGCCCACCACAACATCCAGCTAATTTTTTTCTATTTTTAGTAGAGATGGGGTCTTGTTCTTGCTTAGGTTGGTCTCAAACTCCTGAGCTCAAGGATCCTCCCACCTTGGGCTCCCAGAGGGCTAGGATTATAGGTGAAAGCCACCACACATGGCCCAACAACAAAGATCTTAATTTTAATTGAGAAAATACTTAAACATTTCCATAAAGAAGACATGCAGGTGACAAATAGCACATCAAAATACACTCCACATTTTTGGCATTAGGGAAATGCAATTGAAAACCACAATGAGATGTCACTAGATACCTATTAAAATCACTAAAATAAAGGAGACTGATGATACCAGCTGCTAAGTAGGGTGCAGAGCTACAGTAACTCTCACTCACTGATGAGGGGGACACAAAGTGACACAGCCATGTGGGAAATGTGGCAGTTTCTTAATAGTTAAGCATTCACTTACCACCGCAGTGCCCCTATCAGGCATTTACTCAAGTTAATTACAAACTTAACATCCTTACTAACATCTGTACTCAAATGTTCATAGCAGGTGTATTCATAATCACCCAAACTGAAAACAGCCCAGTCATTCAATGGGTTAATGGATAAACAAACTCTGGTACATCTACTCAGTAATAAAATAATGAACAACTGATATAGAATTACATCAAGAGGGAGAACTTTAAATGCATTTTGCTAAGTCAAAGAGGCTGGATTCCAGAGATTACATATTGTATGATTCCATTTATATCATTTTCTGGAAAATGCAGAAATTTAGGCATGGAAAACAGATCAGTGATTGCCAGGTATTGAGATGGGGGAATGGGTGACTAACAATGGTCAGCACAAGGAAATTTCTTTTTAAGAGATGAGGTCTCACTATGTTGCAAAGGCTGGATTTGAACTCCTTGGATCAAGAGATGATCCCACAGCTGAGCATGGTAGCTCAACCCTGTAATCCCAGCATTCTGGGAGGCCGAGGCTGGAGGATCCCTTGAGCTCAGGAGTTCAAAACCAACCTGAGCAACAGCAAGACCCCATCTGTACTAAAAATAGAAATAGTAGCCAGACATTGTGGTGGGTGCCTGTAGTCCCAGCTAATCAGGAGGCAGAGGCAAGGAGATCACCTGAATCCAAGAGTTTGGGGTTGCTGTGAGCTATGATGCCACAGGAATCTAGCCTGAGGGAACAGAGTGAAACTCAGTCTCAAAAAAAAGATACTCCCACCTCACTTTCCTGAGTAGCTGGAGCTACAGGCATGCACCACTACACCTGCTACAAGGGAATTTTTGGAGAGATAAACTATCTGAGTGATGAGTATGATGAGTATGTAGGAACTATCTGAACTATCTTTGCAATTATTTGGTAAACATAAAATTAATTTCAAAAAAAGTTTGAAAACAAAACTAGTAAGTACAGGAACATTAAATACATGAATTTTTTTCACGTAACAGACTGAGTTGTAGGATGGAAAATCCAGATGATGAATAGCTTAACTAATGTTAAAATTTACAGAATACATAAAGGGTTAATTGCCCATTTTTCAGAAGTAATGATGATTCATGACCTATTTAAATACTAGAAGGAAATAAAGAATAAAGTATCCATCTTCTGAAAAAAAGCAATAAAAGTAAACATGAGAACATGGATATTTATTCTATAATCAGAAAAGTGTTTTGTGTGAAAAGGTACCAGTTTTGTGTGTATCAGTTGATACATAATTCTAGGGAACTTAATCCATTTTTTAATCATGTAAGTGAATAAAATCATTGCTCTGAAAAAGAAACATTGGGATGTTCTATAACTTGAGTATGTTGATGAACATGCTACTTTATTTTTGGAATCAATGTGTCCCATTTGACCAGCCTAGGGAATGCAATGAGTTTAAACATATTTTAACATTCAAATTAAATGACTCATTCCATGCAGCTTGTTGGCTCTCCATTCACCAGCTGAGAGAAGGTCTTTCTCTCCTCTCTGGGAGCTCTCCCAAAATGATAGATAACCTGAGTCCCTCAGCCTCTCTCTGTCCCGAGTGCTGGTCACAAGGACTGCTAGCAGAGGAAACCAGACACCAGCCCCACCAGGCCAGAACTGCTTGATTTTCAGCCCTAGTAGCTGTCACTGCCAACTGGTCTTGTTCTTCAAACAGGTAATCCTATCACTCCTATCATTCCCTAAGCAACAGAGTTTGTCAGTGATTCTTTTCTTTTTCTTTTTTTTACTCCTCACTTTGTCACCCTTTGTAGAGTGCTATGGCATTGTAGTTCACAGCAACCTCAAACTCTTGTAGTTCACAGCAACCTCAGAAGGCTATGGCATTGTAGCTCACAGCAACCTCAAACTCTTGCCTCAGCCTCCCAAGTAGCTGGGACTACAGGCCCCAACCACCATGCCTGGCTATTTTATATGTTTTTAGAGATGGGGTCTTGTTCTTGCTCAGGCTGGTCTTGAACTCCTGACCTCAGGCAATCCTCGTGCCTCAGCCTCCCAAAGTGCTAGGTCAGCTAGCGGTCCCCAAACCAGCAGCATCAACAACACCTGCAATTTTCATCAGAATGCAAATTCCTGAGCACCCCCTCCCTAAACAACCTGCTGAACCAGAAACTCCCTGTTCCATCAAGCTCCAGGTAATTCTGATGCCTGGCACACTAGAGTTTCAGAACCACTAGTCTCTGGTGGCCCAGACAAAACATTGAGGACCCAGAATTCAAACCTGAAAGAAAGGCCTCTCCTGAACTACTGGTCTGTCACTGCATTCTCTGGCTTTGGTGAGGGTACATGGAGTGAGAATCAGATGGGGTCGGTCAGGCTAGGGTTGAGATGACCAGCAGGTCTGGTGGGTTTAGGTCCTATGCAACCTCCACGTCATGTCTTCCATCCTTGCTGTTTTGTAAATTTAGCTTTAACCTAAAAGCCTATATCTTGAGTAGTTTAAGGTGATTGATTTAGGAGATTAACTTTTGAATCAGAAATGTTTTGGGTCATGACTTATGCTAATTATTGTTAATTATGGGTCATGGGTTATGCTGGTTATTGTGTAAGATAAGGGTTAATTATTGTTGTTTAAGATAAGGATTAACATGGTTTTTGCTTTGAACTTTTATGTATAACACTGTGGTTTTAGAAATAGAAGGAGAGAAGAGTCTTGAAGGGGCTATTCTCACTGTTCTCCAGAATTGCTGGCCTTCTGATTATAAAGCTTGCCGGACCTATCTCTGTCTCTGCATACTGGCTGACGGTGATAGGTGGCTGGACCAGTAACATAGATATAAAAGAAAACCCTGATCTCTCCTGCAAAATCAAGTTTAACTACATGGCTCCATGTCCCAGGAGGCTCACTCTTATTATTGGATGGCATTTTCGTTACAAACACACAGGCTCACACACACACCGAGGCACATACACCCACATGTGCAGAAATTTTTCCCAATGAGTGCCAAGGTCCAGAGGATCTTTTAAAGTTTAACTTTAGAACAAAAGCTCTGCCTAGAACTCCCCTGTCTCTGGGTCTCCAAAAACTGACTCAGGAACCCAATCAGAATCCCAAGGCCCACCCTGATTTTCTCTCCCTGACAAGTGACTCCCAGGCTGAAAATTCTGTGTATTTCTCTGAAGTGTACATATACATTTTTACCATTTTTTAATCTTACAACTTAGAAAAATGTTAATAAGAAAATTGGCACTGTTTTTTGGCCACTAAAATGTTACTATCTGGTGTTGCTTGAGCAGTAGCAACAGGAAGACAGCTTTCTGATTTCATCCTGAAATGCTGAAATTAGAGCGCAGCCCATCTCGAGAAGCCAGATGGGCCACGTGAGAACTGCAGGATTGGCCCTCATCACTCATCAGCGTTCTGCAGCAAAGGCAAAGTGATTTACCACAGCGGGTGGCCTCAGTATTTCATAGCAAAAAGCTATGGGGAGCCTCCGAGCCTAACCCTCACATTTGGGGTAAATTGAGTGCACTGAGGCACCCATGTAAGGAATCGGAGCTTTCAGGAGCTTCCCTGGCAACCAGCGCATATATAATGTGGATGGATGATTTTTGCAGCCTCAGGCCCCAGCCTTCATGCGTTTCAAATGAAACGAATGTCATAGCATTCTTGCACAGCCCGGCACACTGAGGCTTAGCACTTCCCTGTGCTAAGTCCATCCACAGAGCCATGGTCCAGAAAGTCTGGGTTCAAGGCCTGCCTCTCTGTTTGTGTTCCCTTCCTCAAATTCCTCAACCACTCTCACTGTGTTTCCTCATTCTGCAAGAGCTGTGATACCTAGTGGCTGGGCCAGGGTAAGCCCTGGGTGAGCAACGGGGTGCCACACAGATGAAGTGGTCATTACTCCTCAGGACCTGGAAAAGTATGATCTACACCCTGCCTGTCCCCACTGATGGGGAGTTGTTGGAGGCTCACACTACTCACGTCCATGACGTCCATGAGAGACCCTCATGTGATTTGGCCTCCCGGGAGACCGACGCTCTTATGTGAAAGATCTATGCTTGAATTGCTTCAATAATGCTTGTTCCAGAATTGGTGGCAGTCCCCTCACTCATATCAGGCTTTTAGCTAAAAGTGCATTTATTTTGACTGTACCCCAGTACCCCCCCTCCAATGGCCATTTGCTGGAGAATTCCCACATAGAAGTTTCATCTGCTTCTCCCTTCTCCAAACTGTCCGTAGCTCTCTGCAGCCTAAGAGAACAGTAAAGGTGATTAAACACTTAGAAGTCCCCCTCTAACCTCCACCTGTCCATTAAATCCCTGTGTGCCTCTCAGGCTCCTGAGCAGCTTCTCTGTGCTTTAGGCCTCAAAGCTGTGATTAGAGATAATGTCACCAGTGAACATTCTCAGCATTTGTAAGGTTGAACCCATAAAATGAAAAGAAAGCATTTTATAGGTATTGAGGGCCTTAGGATGGCTGCAGGAATCAAGCCAGTGGAATTTGTAGCATGCCAACTTGAAATTTATTTTCTGAGCATTTTACTTGTACAATAAAAACAATGTATGTTTTGTATTTTAAAGCAAAAATTTTAATATTCCTTCCTTTTTAATTTTCTCACAGCATTTGGCTTGTAGGGTAGATAAGACTGTATCAGGAGATGTTTATTTGAAAATTTATAAGGAGCAGTCAGGTCACATTCATGTAAATATTCAGATATTATTTGGATAGTATTTCAGGGAAGCTACTCAGGATTCAGAGACAAATGGGAAACATCCACCGCATGTGAGGGGTGGACCCAATGGTCCTGGAAACAGGTCATTATGGACTGAATGTTTGTGTCCACACAAAGTTCATGTGCTGAGGCCCCATCCCCCAATGTGATGATATTTGGAGGTGGGCCTTTGAGAGGTAACTAGGCTTAGATGAGGCCATAAGGGTGGAACCCCTGTGATAAGAACAGTGTCTTTATAAGACCAGAACTCTGTGCTTCCATGCCAGGTGGAGGCAGAGCAAGAACATGATTTTCTGCGAGCCAGGAAGAGAACCTCCACCAAGAACACAACTACATCAGCACCCTGGCTTTGGACTTCCCTGAAAAATAAACATCTGTTTTTTAAGCCACCAAATCTGTGGTATTTTTCTATAGAGCCTGAGCAAACTAACACTCAATCATATAAAATTCAGGGCATTATAGCATCAAAGTGGATGTGTCCATGCCATACACATATCCAAGTATAATGGGGAAACGGGAGGGCACAACTTTCTAGCCCGGGGAAGTCACAGACACTTTTGCCAAGGAGGCAATATTTAAACAGAAACTTGAAACTTGAATGCATTTCTGTTTTGATGATTTATCACTCATACATTTGTTGAATGTCTACTATGTATGCTCTCGGCACTGTTCTAAGTGATAAAATTACAAAATAAACATGCAGATAAAAATACCTGGTTTTGTACAGTTCACTTCTGGAGGATGTGTGTGAAGACACACTGCATTCACCGATGCAAGGAATGGGAGGCCTTGGGTCACCTGCAGCGTCAGGGGTCCAAGGGGAACAGTAAGGGCTACGTCATTACGGCAATGAAGAGCCAGATTGGGATGGACCTGACTTTGGGTGCTTACGATTTATTTCTTGACTATAAATATGCAAAGGCTGGATTTGCTGGATGTTGTTTAGGTTTATAATGCTAGAGTTATGGCTGCAAGAACTCTTTTCATTTTGAAATTCCTTTGGGAAAAGTATTTTGTATTTGCAAGTCTGAAACTCTTTGCCAATTCCTTGTTCTTCACCCAAATTCTTGTCATAAATGGTACAGTTGTGGAGCTCATTAGGAATAGAACCATCACCATAGAGCAAGAGAAACTGTGATGTGCACCTGAATCTATTTTAGGACCAAGCAAGTCAGCTGCATGCTTGTTGTTTCCCTACTAGACTGTGCGCCTCACTGCAGAGATTGTTTCATAAGTTGATCATTGAATTCCAGGCACGAAGCCTGATGCCTGCAACATAGTTGCTGATCAACAATTAGCATGCAATATTAAAGAACTTACCACTTCTGTGGTATGTGATAACTCTTCATTTCAATATAGTTGCTTAAATTCATTAATTTTAAATATACCATATACCAAAAGAGCTCTATAAATCATTTTTGAACACCACTCTCCTTTCAAGAACATTACATAAAAACAAAAACTTCTGATGCCTGTAGGATTTCTTCATTTCAACCATGCCTTCTCTCCCCAGCGTACATGGAAATCTGCCTATTAAAACCACAGGGCTCCCAGTGGGAGAATGTGTACTGACAACTAAGATTTCAGAATCCGATCAAAAAGAGATAAAACTGTATCTCAAGTAATAGAAATTAACAACTGTATAAACTAAAGCACACATTCAGAAAGAAGTTTGTATTATGCTTTTGGAACAGGGGCACATGCAACTCAGCCTGGGTCACTTTTGCAGAAGAACCATGAAAAATGGTGAAAACCCTGCCAGACATGCTTCTTCCATCTTCAGATGGATCTGGAAGGCAAGACAATGAATAACCACATCCTGCTCAGTAGCCTGCTATCCTGGCCTCTCCCTCCTCATCTTCATCTCCTGGCTCAGCACCCCACAATTCCGCCTCTTGCTTCCCACCGCACTGAGTCCTGTGTTCCTCCTGCCGTTTTCTTCTCCTCTTCATTTACTCTCTTGTTTTGTTTTCCCATACATAATTTTTGTTCTTTCCAAAACAATTCTCACTCTCACATTTTTCAATATCTTTATTTCCCACACTGCTCCGATTAGTGCAAATAACCTTCAGAGACCCGTTTGCAAAGCTCAGTGCCCACCTTTGCAGACACCTAGAGACCCAGGTTCAGAGATCCAAACACCATTCTGTCTATTGTGCAGAGAAGATGCAAAGGTAACACACACTTGCCATAGAAAGTACTTTCCTTTAGCCCTGTTACCCGTGCATAGTTGTTTTACTTGCTACGACTTTTCTAATATCTGTAGCAAAAGAGAGGAAAATACAAAATACCTTCTTTAAAAGGTCATCACTCCTTAAAAGATGCTCCCTGAGTAAAGCATTAGCAGGAGTGAAATCCAGAAACCAGAACAGATGTGAGAACAAATGAACATAGAGGCTGGGGAGAGTCTGAGCCAAGAACAGGGAAGCCAAGGAAAGGAAACAGGGGGTTAAAAACAAGCTCTTAAGGTCAGGGATACCCAGGTCCCAACAAGTGGCGGACTCTGAGCACGTGCTTTAACAGTCTTTACTATTTCTTTGTTGTAAAAATAATAGACTGATCTTAATTTGTTAAAAGGGTAAAAAAGGGTAATCCTAGCACTCTGGCTAAGGCTGAGGCTGGTGGATTGCCTGAGCTCACAGGTTTAAGACCAGCCTGAGCAAGAGCAAGACCCTGTCTCTAAAACTAGCCTGGTGTTGTGGTATGGACCTGTAGTCCCAGCTACTCAGGAGTCTGAGACAAGAGAATTGCTTGAGCCCAAGAGTTTGAGGTTGCTGTGAGCTGTGACGCCAGGACACTCTACCAAGGGTGATAAGTAAGACTCTGTCTCAAAAAGACGGTAAAAAAGAAAGTGGTTAGCAAAGAGTTTTGTGCAAAGTTAAGGGCTCTTAAATATTAGTTATTACAATGATTATGTGAATTACCATAAGACCTCAACTCTAGGCATGTTTATTTGCAGGATATCTGGGTTTTTAAATTTTTTTATTTCAAGTTTTATTTTAAGTTAGTACAATTAGGTTACAGTGTTTGCATTTGTTAGGTATGTCCCTCTTGTAGTTGTGTCCTGCACCCAAGAGATGTGCCATATACCTTCACATTGGGCCCATTAAGTGGGAACACACCAACACCCCCCCTCTTTTTTATCTTCCCCCTCCCCCCAACTTGAATTGAACTGAGTGTTTCTCTTATGTGGGCATGTATTAGATCATCTACTGGCTTCATATTGGTATTGATTACATTGGATATTTGCTTTTCTATACTTGTGATACTTTACTAAGAAGAAGGTTTTTTAACTTCATCCAGGTTAAAACAAAAGATATAAAGCCTTCGTATTTTCTATGGTTGAATAGTATTCCACCCAAAAACTAAAGGACAAAACTTAGCTTCCACAGTGCCACAAAAGGATAAAACTAAGCAACAGACTTTCACAAAATAAGATGAATAAAACTCTACCACACTTATCAATTCTCTTGATAAATGCAAGTGGTTTGAATCCTCCACTGAAGAGGCATGAGCTGACTGAATAAAGGCTGGCTTTATTAGATTAAAAAAAGCACAAGACTGGCTCAGCGCCTGTAGCACAGTAGTTACGGCGCCGGCCACATACACTGAGGGTAGTGGGTTCAAACCCAGCCTGGGCCAGCTAAACAGCAATAACAACTGCAACAAAAAAATACCAGGTTTTGTGGTCGGCTCCTGTAGTCCCAGCTACTTGGGAGGCTGAGGCAAGAGAATTGCTTAAGCTCTAGAGTTGGAGGTTGCTGTGAGCTGTGATGCTACGGCACTCTACCAAGGCGACATAGTGAAACTCTGTCTCAAAAACAAAATAATAATAATAATAAAAAGCACAAACCATCTATATACACCTCACCTAACCTTGAAGGACAAAACAAGCCTCAGGGTGAAGGGTTGGAAGACAATATTGCAGGCAAATGGAAATCAGAAGAAAGAGAGAGCCACAATCTTATTTTCAGATACAGGTGGATTTAAAGCAACACTAAAGTTAAGAAAGACACTGATAGTCACTTCATACTGGTCAAAGGAACAATATAACAAGAAGACATTTCCATTCTAAATATTTATGCACCCAACTTAAATTCTTCTAGATTCTTGAAACAGACCTTAATTGGTCTGAGCAATATGATACCCTATAACACCATAATTTCTGGGGACTTTAACATCCCTCTGACAGAACTAGGCAGATCCTTTAAACAGAAACAGAGAAAAGATACAAGGGACTTAAAGGCAACTCTAGAACAATTGGGACTAATAGACATATACAGAACACTTCATCCCAAAGCTAAGGGAATATATGTTCTTCTCGTCAGCCCATGGGACATACTCCAAAATAGATTATACCCTCAGGCATCTGGTTTTATAAGGATTAACCTCATAGAGTATTTCATATTTTTGTGAGATCTTCTATTCTTATATAAAATTTCTTATGTTTCCCATTGTTTAGTACTTAGATTATGGATTATTCCTTAATGTGTCCATGGATTGTTTAATAAACTTCAAAACTCCTTAGAGAATTTCAAGTTGCCACCTGATGTGATATCATAAGTAAAGTTACTGTCATATAAACACACATACACGTACACACACTTACATGTAAACACACACTTAGACACATACATGTGTGTGCATGCATGGGCAGGTATTTTTTTAACCTTAGTTTGCGTTATTCTTTTAAATGATGAAATTCCAGCCAGTTCTCTAACAGTGTCATTAGGACAGACAGGCGTGGCTAAGGCCTTTCTAAGAGTGTGTTGCAGATTTTCATATACATTTTTCCATTTATCAAACCCTAGTGAAATAATAAGCTAGAGCTTAT
Organism: Otolemur garnettii; assembly: GCF_000181295.1. Classification (NCBI taxonomy): domain Eukaryota; kingdom Metazoa; phylum Chordata; class Mammalia; order Primates; family Galagidae; genus Otolemur; species Otolemur garnettii. Next base: position 9,207,563 of record NW_003852424.1, read on the forward strand.
TATATCCCAGGCATCCTGGGGAAGTCTTATGAAATTGTTATGATTTGTCTCTGAGATACAGTACAAACTCCATGGTAATCTTCACTGAATTTTAATAAGGGTGAAAGGAAGACTTAATTAAAGACTTCTTTGTGGCTTTTTTTTTTAACTGCAGCCGTTTGCAAGCACTTCCCCACAGTGTCTTATCGCAGTTAGGCAGACACAGTTGCATCTTTATCGTGTGCAGCAGGGGCTGTGGGCAGAGACACATAAAAATAATAGCCATGCACTTGTTTTTAAGGACACAACACTGTCTGCTTTTCTTCCTGGCATCTAACCTCAGACGGTGTTCCCTCTGTGCTTGGACTTGAGATGCTGTGTTTACAGCATGTCTCCTTCTTAACCAGTTCTCTTAAGAATCCTGCATACTCCTCTTTTTAGAGCATGCATTTTTCCAACTGGGGTAGGGGTAGAATTGTAAATCAGCATATTTTTAATTCCTAAAATTCCAAGAGGACCTTAAAAGTGTTTAAGGAAGTTTAACTCCTGTAGCAATTTCTCCAGCAAGTTACTCATTGGCTATGACAATATAGGAGCTGTGTGACCTGAATGTTTAATGATAAGAGCTCAGTTTAAAAGATTAGCATGCATCCGTATGAGGAGCGCTTGCCATGAGATTTTGGAGAGTGATCTTGGAGAAGAGTGTATATTACCAAAGAAACAAGTCTGTGACACAGTAAATGCAAAGGAAAAAAGCCAGTATAAAGCTATGTTGACAGCATGATCGGATTTTGCTTAAAATGCAAATCAACAGAAATTATACCCAAGTGTGAGTGTCCTGGGTCATTTTTACTTTCTTCTTATCAGCATATTCTCCATTATCTACAGTGAAAAGGTGTTAATTTTGTAATTATTAAAAATATCTCTAAAATGTAAGCTGTGGTGCTTGCAGTGGAGAAGATGGATTAACGACACTGGTTCCTGTCTCTCCCACTGAACGGCACCTGGGAGGCTGGGATAGAATGCACATGGATACCTGAGGACTCTAACATGGATGGTGGCGGATGGATGAGGAAGGAGACCAGACTTTGAAGTCTCACTGAACTAGTGGTGAATGTACCATATTTCCCCCTTTTAGGATCTTCCAGCTTGGAATCTAAGGCAGCCTGCAGTCCGGAAATGCCCACCAGGCCTGGCCAGAAAGAGCACTGGGAGAAGACCTCCCTTTCCCTTCTATCCCACAGCAACACCCAAGCAATACCCTAGTGGCATTGCCAGCTGCACAGTGACTGGCAGGCAGACCCCTAAGACTCTGAGGAAGGGGAATCTTTCTCTCTAATAAAAAGAACTGTGACCCCAAAAGTTTGCAGCAAGGACACATTGCTGGGTTTTTTTGTTTCTGTTTTTTTTTTTTTTTTTTTTTGTCTCTTTCTCCTCCTGCCGCTTGTCCCTGGTCATAGACACAACAAATGCAGTAAGTTTTCAGAAAATTAGGGAAACAAAAGCCAGAACAAATTTCTGTCCAGAGAGCTGAAAGGAAAGACTTAGGGAATAAGAAACTGTTGTTAGAATCACAGAGAGGAGGGAGACCAAGACTGAGCCCTTAAATTTTTATATGAACTCCTGAGTGCCCCCTCCTCCCTGTGTTTTTGTGAATCTGACCCTAATAAGCATATCACAGGCTCTGAGAACCAAGCTACAGAGTCACAGACTACCCAGCAGGATTGATCTGAGCACCAGTGAAAACAGAATTACGTTGAAGCCAGAACCCAGGTCAGAATTTGTGGACAAAACATAATCTGTGCAATTGCCTGACAAAACAGCAGCAACAGGAAATAATAATCAACATTACCTTTGGAATTGAAATGAGACCCAGCGTCTCATAATGTCCAGATATAACCCAAAATTAATTGGCATACAAAGAACCATGAATATCTAAACTCACAATGAAAAAGACAATTAACAGATGCCAACCCTGAGGTCACATATATGTTGGAATTATCAGACTTCAAAGCAGCTTTTATAATCGTGATCCCAAATTATATGGTCTAAACATGCCAAACAATAGATGATGAATTCAGGATGGATAGAAAAAAGTTATATATATATACACATATGCACTGTATACATGCATATATATGGGTACGAATTTTAAGAAATTTTCTTTAGACAGGTTAAAAGTAAAAGGATCAATGAGGATATACTATGCATATATGAAACAAAATAAAGCTGGAGTGTCTACAACAGTAACAGACAAAGTAAACTTCAGAATAAATAAAATTACCAGGGATAAAGAGGGCATAATATAAGGGTAAAAGAGTCAATTCATCAAGAACTCATAATCCTCTTAAGTGTACATGTACCTAACAACAAAGTCCATAAAGAGACAAAGATAAGGTGTATTCACAGGGTAAAACTGTTGTTAGAATCACAGAGAGGAGGGGGACCAAGACTGAGCCCATCAATTTTTATATGAACTCCGGAGGGTGAACTCCTGAGGGCCCCTCCTCCCTGTATGTTTGTGAATCTGACCCTAATAAGCATATCACAGGCTTGGGAATGGATTGGATGTGAACTGCCTGGAGACAAGGATGCAGGTCCCTGCCTCACGTAAGGCACAGTGCTAGACATGCTGAGCCATGTGTCTTGATTCTTGGGTCAAATGGTGATGGCCGGTGACAGCATGGTCAGGCCAGTGGGAATGGCTCAGGGGGGACTCACTGGAGGCTGAAGGACCACCTAGTCTCTGGTTGGTTGCCTGTAGTATGCCACATACAGAATCCTTTTCTTAAGGAGATGACAACTTAGTTAGAAAGATTTTTAATGTTTTCTTTACAAACAATTATGAGTGCAAAAGAGAATAGAAAGACTCTGACTTATTTCTGAAGACCTTCCATTTAGCTTACCACTGGTCCAGATGCAGGGACCTCTGACCACACACCGACAGCCACACACCACACACCACAGAGCATTTCTCAGAAAGAGGCCCATCCCCAAAGAAAAATAATTCTCAGAAGAGATACTAGGTTACTCAAACTGTTGATAAATGCACCAGGTTGCCAAAGTTGCTTGGTTACATGTACAGAGGGCATAAAAAAGTGTAGACACATTTTAAGAAAGAAAAACACTGAGTTAAATTGGTAATACTCAAGTCACATTTGACTTCTGTAATTATAAGAGGTGTCCGATGTGACATGTGCTCATCTTTTGTTAGTGGTCTATATTGAGCATTACGATTTTAACACAGTTTTTTTCCTTTCTTTAAATGTGTATTCATGGGTTTGGTGCTTTCTATATTTGTGCCTCATTTGAATGTGTAAGAGCATGCCATTGTGCCGGGAGAAGGATGCACCAAGCAGAACCTTCTAGCACAGAGTGAGCCTCACCCTTGCCATCCCCCATGCAGATGCCTGATCGGAGAGAGACCCAAGCTGTCACAGACATATTCCCACGAGGCCAGGCGATGGGCAAGGTGTGCATGAATTAGCTTATTTAATTTGCACAGTGACTATGGGACATGATTCTGAAAGCCTCACTTCCATCATGATATGAGAAAAGTGGAAGTTCAGAGACATTGAGTTATTGCACAAAGTCACACAGCCAGTGGGGCAGAACCAGGTTCTCTGACTCCCAGGCCTAGCCCCTCTCACTAGCCCACTGCCACAGGAGCCATAGTGGGACAGGTACTCTGAAGGGGCAAATATGAAAAGATTGCTTCAACTGAGGGTGTTCTGGGACACAGCAGCAGTGTGATTTGGGTGGGATTTAGAAGAGAAGGACTGTCATGGGTGGAGTGGAAGTCAGCAAGTACATGGGATTTGAGGGAAGTGAAAGAGGAGGATGCCTGGTCATTCAGGTCTGGAGTGGGAACTCGAGTGGAGCCCTGTTGGCAGTGGGGAGCTCCTGAAGGCCTTCGAGCAGGAGAGTGAAATGAGCCAAACCCTACTTTTAGCCCTCTAAAAATAGGACAAGGAATTATAGCCTCTGTTTCAACTGAGGTCTGATAACAGATGCTGTAAACCAAAGTGAGAGATGAGAGCACCTTGTATGCTTTACAAAGAAATTTGCCAAAAACTGGGCCATGACTCTTCATGCCTCACACCTGCTGAGGTTCTAACAGGTCAAAGTAGAGATTATTTTTAGGAGAAAGCTGTCAGCCTTTATAACAGGGTTGAGGTAGAAGGTTGTTGGGGCAAAGGAGCATGTACCCTGCCTGTGGCTAGATGGGGGCCACATGCGGAGACACCTGCCTGGGTCATCTGGATCCCACCCAGGTGACCTGCCCTCGGTAGAGCGGGAGCTGCTGGGTGGCCAGGGCCGAGGAGGGAATCACACTGTGATGCCTGGGAGCTGGAGGAATAACCAGGAGGAAGGCTCTCTGAAGAGCGTGTGCAGTCAGCAACCAGTGTTAATCACCTGCCAAGTCTTTCCAGTACTAGCTGAGTAAGAATTCCTGCAGCTTATCTCCCTTCGGACCCTCCCTCTGAGTCCCAGGCAGCCTGGTGAGTTGGGGAGGAGGTGAAGTAACTCATCTCCTATGCAGGTGGGCAGACAGTAGTGAGACTGATGCAGGGGTGGGGCAGACATTAGCTTTGTAGGAAGATTGAAGTTTTAGTGATTGTGATGGTTAATTTTACATGTCCTTGAACCGTGGCCAGACACCAGTCTAAACGTGGCTGTGAAGGTATTTTTTAAATGAAACTAACATTTAAATCAGTAATTCTTAAGTAAAGCAGATTACCCTTCACAAGGTGGGAAGAGAGGGGCTTCTTGCAATCCACTGAAGGCCTTAAGAGAAAAGGCTGAAGTCCTCTGAGACTGAGGTATTCTGCCTGCAGACTGCCTCTCGGCTCTGGGTCTCTAACCTGCTGCTGGCCTGCCTTGCAGAATTCAGACTCCCAGCCTCCACTGTGTGAGCCAGTTCCCTAAAATAAATCCCTCCCCCCACCATGAGTGTGTGTGTGTAGAACCAGTTTCCTATTGGTTCTGTTTCGCTGGAAACCCTGACTACTACAGTTATTCTAGTGATCGGTGTATTAACCACAGAACTGGCACCTTGGTGACAAAAAGCGATTAAAAGTTTTTTTATTATTTAACAATATGAGGACAAGCTATGGGGTCTGTCTGAGATTTCATCCATGAGGTGGGGATGGATTAGCACCGTAGAGCAGATTCGAATAGACAAGGGGCAATGAAAACCTTTTTGTTTTTCATTAAATCATAACTGTATACATTAATGCATTTATGGGGTACATTGTGCTGATTTGATATACAATGTGGAATGCTTACATCAAACTGGTTAACATAACCATCACCTCACTTAGTTATTTGTTGTGACAGACATTTATAGTCTATTCCTGAAATGTACCATTGCACTGTGCACATTAGATGAGGTCCCGCCAAAACCTCCCTCCTCCAATGAAAACCTTTTTATTGGCCGGGTGTGGTGGCTCACTGGGAGGCCAAAGTGGGTGGAATGAGCTCATGAGTTCAAGACCAGCCTGAGCAAAAGTGAGACCCCTGTCTCTACTAAAAATAGAAAAACTGAGGCAGGAGGATCACTTGATCCTAAGAGTTTGAGGTTGTTGTAAGCTATGATGCCATAGCACTCTACCGAGATGATAGCTTAAGACATTGAGACTCTGTCTCAAAAAAAAGAAAAAAAGGGGGCTTGGCACCTGTGACTCAAATGGCTAAGGTGCCAGCCACATACACCCAAGGTGGTGGGTTCGAATCCAGCCCAGCCCACCAAACAACAATGATGGCTGCAACCAAAAAATAGCCGGGCGTTGTGGCGGCTGCCTGTGGTCCCAACTACTTGGGAGGCTGAGGCTTGAGCCCCAGGAGTTGGAGGTTATTGTGAGCTGTGATGCCACAGCACTCTACCCAGGGGGAAATCTTGAGGCTCTGTCTCAAAAAAAAAAAAAAAGAAAAGAAAAGAAAGAAAGAAAGAAAGAAAGAAAAAGATAAAAAGACAGACTCAGCTCCTGTTGCTCAGTGAGTAGGGTGCTAGCCACATACACTGAAGCTGGTGGGTTTGATCCAGGCCCAGGCCTGCTAGACAACAATGACAACTGCATTGAAAAATTAGCTGGGTGTTGCGGTGGGCACCTGTAGTCCCAGCTACTCAGGAGGCTAAAGCAAGAGAATTGCTTAAGCCCAAGAGTTGGAGGTTGCTGTGAGCTGTGACGCCAACCATGGCACTTGACTGAGGGCGACATAGTGAGACTCTGTCTCAAAACAAAAAACAAAAAACAAAAAAACACCTTTTTATCCCAACCATTTAGTGCACTAGTAGTACAAAGTAAAATCCAATAAAACAAACTGTTAACAGAAGGATAGGAAGCAGGGATCCAGTGTAGAAGGCTGCTACAGTAGTCTGCACATGGGACAAAAAAGATTTTAACTTCAGAGGGGACAGCAAGAATTTGGAAAAGTGTCTCAAATGGAGAAAGCATTGGGAAGAACATGTGAGAGGATCTGATGAATTAGATATGATCCATGCAATCAAAAGAACTGAGGAAAAAGAAGGGAATGAGGGTATCAAACAGGCAAATTGGGAAGCCAGAGGCTCTAATGGGGAATTGAAAGGATGACCGACCAGGAGGCAACAGCCAGCTGGGATGCATAAGATCAAAATCAAAGCTCTAGCAAAGAAAAGCAGGCCTTGGCATTATCAGGAGGGTGGTACAATGGGATAGGCACACACTTCAAGGACTCCAAGAAAGCGAGGTCAGAGGTGTACCCAGGGCTTATGAAGCCTGGAACTTTTAAGATGGGAGGTCATCTTTAAGAAGAGGAAGAAGTAGAAATGTGAATATTTACTTAAAATCAAAACAAGTTACACATTTTCAAATGGTTGGCAAGTACAACTATACCGCAAAACTTTTTTTTATAAAATCCCATGATATTTTTAGGATGAACTTTCTGACATATCTTATGATAACTTTCTCCCTGTAATGTTGGCTACACACTCTTGGAACCTCTACAAGAGATAAGAAGTTTGTAATGGTACGATTTTCTACTGGTAGAATAGAAAGTTAATTCAGTCTTACAGCCTGGCTGATCAAAAGAGGTTTAGCTACTGATAGTTCAGAAACATTCCCTTCTGCTTCACCACACTTGATTGTTCTTGGTAATGTCTCGCTCAGACGAAACCTGCAACTTCACGCATGGAGACACTCACTAGGGGTCATGTATGTATTTCTGCAAGTACCGAAACTCTAAGAAATTCTCTTTAGCTTGGTTCCCACAAAAAAAGTTTCAAAATAGAATTGTATACATTGTATTTTAAGTGCCTCAGGTAGGCACTGTCTTCATCAGTCACAATGTAGACATCTGATGACTAGAGGGATTTTCACAGGCTAACTTTTAGCAGTGCACACTAGATTCTACTTACATACCCACAATATCAGGTGTCATGGACACATTCACGTCACCATAAGACTTTTTGCCCTGCACCTTTGTGTCGTGAGATCAGTTGAGTCAGTAGAGAGCCAAGTAAGTAGACTTCCTTATGACAGGGCGGCTGACAATAATGTAACTATACACAGAAATGACTGCAGACCACATAAGGGGCTGGGACTAAGTTGGGATGACTGCATTCCCAGCTCAACCTTCGTTAGGGGCTCTGGGAAAGCATCCTTGCTCTCTTCACTACTATCTGGTGAGAGATGTAGATGAGAAATGGAAGGGAGAAGATAAGTATCTTGGGAATGCTTCAATACCATGTGAACACACCACCAGAACTCCTCCTCCAAGGGTGTGGGAAGGGGTGTTTGAAATGAGGGGCCCTGAGGCTCAAGCTCCATTAATTTCATCATAAATCTGCGTCTTGTTAGGACAGAATTTACAGGGGCAACCATGCTTAGGAAATCAGAGCATAGAAATTGCCACAATTAAATTTCAATTTAAGATAATTGTTTCTTTCATGTGGGTTTGGAAGATAGATTTTCCTTTTCCTTTTGTTTAAAACGTCTAAGATCCCAGTTACTGTTGATGTGAAAGCTCAGACTTGGATTTCTGTTTTACAGATCATCTAGTCCCCTGATTCTTGAACATGGCTAGGTTTCAGAATCATGATGTAAAAAAGAAAAAAAAAGTTACTTTTTTTCCACCTCTCTCTCCAGATATACTGATTTAAAATGGCTGATTTGGAGGTCAGACCCAAGATTGTATTTTTAACAGCTGAATAACAGATTTTGATATGCAGTCAAGTGTGGGAACTCCTGATCACCCTTGTAGTCTTTGAATTCAACCTCAAATATCCTTTTCAATTTGTTGATCAGCATCTGCTAAAGCATTCCCCCCATCAAAGACCTCACTGCCTCCCTCTGTGGTCCAATTTCCTACCAGTCTGATTGCTTCTAAACCAGCATTGTCCCCCTTTACCAAAAGCCCCAATAAAATTTATGCATAATTTCTTTTTCTGTCTCATGCCAATTTCTATTAACTCAGGGATGAAGAACTGTGAAGTTGGCAACACTTAGGACATTTCAAAGTGCTATTTTATGTAAATAGAGTATGACAAAGCCCTTCTCTGTCCTCACATAGAAAGGACAAGGATTATCAGGAGAATCCAGGAAATCTGCCCTATAGTACCCAGAGCCCAGGAAGACACCTGATGATCTGTGGTCTCCTCCACACAGTTAACTCCAAGAGGAAGGCAAGGGCTCCCCTAACCACTTGCCGTGCCTCCTCAGAACATCACCAGGTGGCCCACATCATATCTGGAATTGCTTCTTAGTGAATCATCCCACAACTCTCTTCCCTAGAAGAAACAGACCATGGAACAGAAATGTAAGCAACTGTTTCAGTGATGATTCAGGCAAGCACCAAAGCAAGAGAGATAGGAGGTTATTGCGTAGGGTAACTTGTGCCTTTCAGAGGAAATGTTAGTAGGCTTATGGCCCTTCCAGAGCCTTCCTGGGCCATGCATGCAAATGCTCTCTAGCTCCTCAGTGACCGTCCTCCTACTCCCGGTCTCTGTCTCCTTCTGAGGACCAGCCTCAAACCTCCCACTGGAGTGTCATCACACCTCCCTGTGTGAACTCCAGCCCTCTTTACTGAAGAAAGCATTCTGGCCTCCTCCCTGGCTCTTCAGCTCTCTCCATATGCTAAGAAAGTCTTCCTTCCATCCGGCTTTGCAAGCTCAGAAGGAGCGGGGAAGGTTGGGCCCTGAGAGTGGGAGGAACAAGAAGGGGCACGCCTGTGGCATCTCATTTTCTCCTCTAGTAATGACAGCAGTGGGGAGTGAAAGCATATGTGGTGAGAATAAGATGGTCAGTCAGGCTGGGCCAAGACCACACAGCCGGTCTGGCTGGTTTAGGTTCTACATGACCTTCACCTCATGTCTTCCATCATTGTGTAAATTCGCCTTTACCCTAAAAGTGTATATCTTGAGTAGTTTAGGGTGATTGATTTAAGAGAGTACCTTCTGAATTGGAATGTTGTTATGTGGATCATGGGTTATATGAATTATTACTTATTATGGGTCATGGGTTCTGGTGATACCGTTGTTTAAGATAAGTGTTAATTTCTGTTGTTTAAGATAAGGGTTAGTATGGTTTTGCTTTTTATGTATGAAACTGTGATTTTGGAAGTGGAAAAACAGAATAGTCTTAGAGGCTACTCTCAAATGTTCTCCAGAATTTCTGGCCTTCTGACAGATAAAGTTTGGACCTGTCCCTGTCTCTGTATATTGACTGACAGTGGCAGGCAGCCAGATCCTCTTCGTCAGGTAACATTTTGGATTGTAGCTTGTGTCCAACAGAATTTCCTAGGGCCATGCACACCTCACCTTAACAACTATTTATTTTCCTCCTAAAACAGTGTGATCTGGTTTTATAAGTCTCCTACTCACAGGACTTTGACCAAACCCGTTGTGAAGTGACAGGCATTACTGAATGCCAGAGAAATTTAGCATCTTTCTTTGGTCTGTTATGTTACAAGAATGACCACATTGGCTGAGCTCTGAGTGGGCTACAGGGGATAAATGGCACCATTTCCAAAAATATTTTTTTTCTGATCCTCAGGTTGTTCTCTTGATAAAAAGCAGTGGTATATCAGTTCACACAGACCTGTGTTACCTTGAAATTTCTCTCGGTGTCTTCTGTCTTTTGTTTAATCAGGTGATTAATAAAGCTTGTCTATGACAGAGATGCAAATAATTTATCAAAGCCACGTGAACTAAAATAAAATCTTAAGGCTCTCCTGCCATCACTACTGGCTGATTGGATGGACCCTTTCTTGGCCAAGGAGATACCCTAAAACTAAGCTTTTAACCATGAAAAGGGAAGTCACACAGGCCTCATCATTAGGGTGACCAGATTTTAACATCGGTAAGGCGGGATAACATGGCGGGGTGGGGAGGGGGCGGGGCAGGGCAGGGCCTGACAACAATGCAAACTGTGATAAGCAGTCCTCGATAATCACTTCTCAGCAATTATTTGTTGTTATTGCAGTTTAACATTATAAAATTAACAAAAATAATATAAAACTCATATTCTGGCAAAATAGCCACATGGCAGCTGAAAACCATATATTTCCTTCTTGTTCTCCCACCTGTTTGTGCATTCTTTCCAAAAATCATGACTTTTTTAAAACAACGCGGGACGCGGGACACATTGTTGAGAAGCTGGACTGTCCCGCCAAAAGCGGGACGTCTGGTCACCCTACTCATCATACCTCCCCCCTCCTTCTTGGAGACATCCTTTTTAACTTATAAATAGGCCTAAGGGTCTAAGGCTATGGTAGACAAACCTGCAGGGTCTCTATTTACATAAAAATATACACCTGTTAGCTTGCTTTTGATTAACAGATTTCCTTTTCTTAAAAAAAAATTCCAAGCCCTTAGACAAAGCTTCATTTCCTTAACCAAATACAAATCAAAGAATCTTTAAACCCACCTATAACCTGTAAGCTCCCTCTGCTTTGAGATGTCTCCCTTTCTGAGGGCCAAACCAACATACATCTTCCATGATTCCTGTCTCCCTAAAATGTACAACCAAACTGTAACCCAATCCCAGCAAGTCCACTTGACCACAGCTTTATGGGCGTGGCTCAGGGCCCAGGTCTTCAACTCAGCTGAGAATAACCTTCTTTAAATTAATTTACAGAGTTTGGCTTCTTTTCTGTTGACAGCCATGCTCCTTTGAGGAAACAGTGTAACAAAGGGCAGCTTTCATACCATCCTTTGTGTTCTCAGAGACAGAATAGACAATCATTTTCAATGCAAGAATTTTTCGTGCTCCTCTTTAAATAGCATTAGGCTTCATTTTTTAGATCTGTATGTTTTTGAGACTATTTCCATTATAACAAGAATTTACTGACAGGAGGAATATTTTCTCTTTCATGATAGTATGCCCTGGGTCATAGGGAGCCCAGCACACGAGTGTCTTAGGAGGGGATTACTAGAGTGGAATGAATGAAAGTAAGCATGAATAGAGGGTGAGTGGATGCCATGAACCTAACAGGCCTCAACAGTATAAGGACCCCATACATTTATTCTGCAGATGTGAAAATGTTAATGCCCAGTGAGGATTAGAGATGAAGAGTGGGCCCTGGTTCTTAACTTAGGAGGGGTGATTGCTTGTTATGTTGATTTTAGCTATGGCCCAAGCCAAGCAAAAACAGATCCTGCTCATAAACATGATTATGCTAGAGGGGAAACTGATTAAACAGGCCGGCTGACAGTATCTGTTCATCTTTCTTAGGGCATAGCTTAATGATAACGGCCTGAAATTCAATCTGATCACAACCAGAAGCAATGGAAATTGCCAGAAATACCCTTTTTCCCCTAAGAACACAGATCTGGAATGACTGTAATCTCTTTTAAAAAGACATTTCAGAGGAAAATAGATCTCATTTGTTAGGGCATCATTTGAGGAAGGTCCAGATTATAGAAGATAAATATGGTAAATGACCAAATCAATCAAAAGTTGATGATAAAGAAAACTACAGTCCACCCTTTCTTTCTAAAGGCTTTCTAAATCTTTTAAAGAGAGCTCACATAACTATCAATTTTTGTCATTTCCCCTAGTTTACTAAAATCCATGATTTTGTAAAATGAACAGTTGATTTTGCTCTTTGGTCCTGGTCAAGTTCTGCCACTTACTGAATGTGACCTAGAACAAAGTAATTAGTTATAATTAATTACTTTGAAGCTCAATTTCTCAAAGTGGAAGGAATGACAGAAAGAGGGAGAAAAGGTGGGAAAAAATATTTTAAAAAAGAGAGAAGGAGGGAAAGAGGGAAGGAAATCCTAGTAAGATTCTCTGTGAACAATCTAAGAAAAAATTATCTGTGAAGAAAGAAAGAATGGAACAGAGGGAGGAAAGAAGAAAAAGAACTCTCATAAGCTGACAAGAATGCAGCCGTTTTAGAAAAACAGGTCAGAAACCAGCAATCCCCTCCCCAGATTCCTGGACTGCCTTAAGGTCAGAGTTCCTAGAAATACCCTACCCATATCCTGGCCCACACCAGGGATACACCCAGTCCTGACCAGCACTAGAGATGAGCCCTGGGCAGTAGGCCACTCCACTGCTTCCTCATTCCAACTATTCTGATGAGGCTAGTAAAACCCTTTTGCAACTGTGTGGGAGCTGAGCTGACTCCTGGTCAGTCTCCATTCTGCTTGTCCCCTCTATTAAAGTCTTTCCTTATACCTGGACCAGCTTTCTCCCCTTTTCTACAGACCCTCACCCTGATTCTATGCCAGAACCTCTCATCCCTGTAAGATTCCGGAAGGTTTGAATTACGTGGTGACAGCATCTTTTCTGGGAATCCCTGGTCACTTGAGAAATTTACACAGCCAGGAGAGCTGGATCTATATGAGAAGTTTTACACAGTTGAGGGTTGTCTCTGAGAAAAAAGAAATCTTATACATAGGGCACTTCAGACCACTTCCCCTCTTGTTTAGAGATCTAACTGAAAAATGGTATCATAATTTAGAGTACTCTCTGGGGGCCACTGTTCACCATTGGGAGAGTCAATAGTGAGGCCAGACCAGGGTTTAGAAAAAATATATACATTCTTTTCTCAACGACTGGGGATCAAATACGTCCCAATGCTTCAGAATATAGACCAGCAGGGTGTTCCAGCAGTACAGACCAAAGAATCAGATATCCAGGAGCCAAAGGGGTCTTACCTGATGAAAGCTCTCTTGGCAAGAGAATATATTACCCATCTGTGGGAAAGAACAAACGTCTAGCACCTTAATCAATCCCACTCTCTGTGCTCCTGGGTTGTCAAAGCATTCTCTGACCAACCCAGAAAGCCTTTCAGCCGAACAAAAGGAAGCATCCTTCCAATGCTTGGGGGAAAATTCCTGAGGAGCACAGCTACCACCACCACCCCAGCCCACGTGCTTGTCTGGATTTAGCCACAATTACGAGCATAGCACTGTGTACCCACTGGCTCTCCTGTGCTTATTACAGCTGGCAGCACAGCCTGAAAAACCAGATATCCTGAAGCCTGGTCCCACCTGATGAAAGTTCTGCCCCTTGAGTATATTCCTCTTTAAAAAGAAAAAAATTAATAAAATAATCATAATATGTACACATCACAAAGGTACAAAAGTAGACAAGAAGTCCCTGACTTCAAGACAACTTACACTGTAGTACAACAACCTCCCCCAAATACAACAATGGAAAGACAGAGGAGGTCCAGGTTGGCTTCAAACGGGGCAAATTATGAAGCACTTCCTGGAAGAGGTAGAGTTTAGACTAGAAATATATTTGCACAAAAAGAGGAGAGATGATCATATCAAGAAACAACAAAAACAACAAAATCCACTGAGCAATAGACAGAGCCAAAGAAATGGAAAAAGTTGAAGCCCATAGATCAACCAGAGCAGGGTGGGATTTGGAAGAGGTGCCCTCATGGCCAAAGCACTAAAAGGACAAAACATTTGGGTTCTGGATTCTCCACTGTTTTTAACCAGAACAATTCTGCATTTGTCTGCGCTACATTTCACAGCTATGTATAATGCTTTGTCTCATTGAAATGGGTTGCTTTGCCCAACAAATAAGCAACCTGAAGCTGAAGGAGGTGGCTGTGATGGTAGATCAGAATGGAGAGGAAGAACATCATCAGTTGTTTAAAGGCCTTAAAAGCCATAGTATGATTTCTTGTTAATTAGTGGACAATGGACAGCATTAGTTTTTAAATAAAGGTGCAAAACAGAGAAAAGCATCTCACCATTAGTCGTGTCCAATACTCACTGGGTGGAGAATGTTCCAGTGGTACCTTACTGTATTCTGCTTGTCACATCCATCATCCTGTGTTGCAGCAACATCAAAATGAAGCCAGAGTATTCCTGTGTGTCCTCCTTATCAGATAGTAGGTGCTCTTAAGATAAAGTCACCTCTCACCCATGATTACACCAGCAAAGAAATAAAAGACCAATCTACAAAATGAGAAGACCGTTCAGACCTAGTGATTATCTTGGGAATTGTACAATGATAGAAAATTTCCCAGACTTAGTGTTCTCCTTTGTCTTTATTCCTTGGGTTAAAATGCAGACTTGGAATCTTTAAGAGAAAAACTATACAACTGAAGTTTAAATTTTTCTCTCAGAGAAAATCGTTTGCTCTGGAACTAATAGAAACCATCTCATTTTGGGTCAAATATTAGGTTATGAGCTCCTCAGTGACTGACATTTTATCCTATCTATTCTAGTATCCTCAGTACCTAAGTCAACAATATTAGATAACTGATCATGATTAAAAGTTGCCAGCAATGGAAAAGTTCAAGGCCATTTGACTCGAGACACATTTTAAGAATTTTGCTACCAAATAGCTGAAATATTGCAAGCAGAAATATAAATTGCTATTTCGGATTCAAACATGCTCTCTCTGGGGCATGAGAAAATGTCATAATGAGTAACAGCAGAAGAAACCAGCAGGGTTCCAAAATGCTAAGATTTCAACCCAGGGGTGTCATTGCCAATATTCATTTTCTCACCAATATGAGAAAATTTCTACTCTCTTTTGAAAGATCATATTCAGAGTTTAATAAAGAGCCAGAATCAAGGACAAACGAACCAGTTTTCAATTTTAAGAAACATGAATTTTCAAGTAAAGTGAATTAGATTAACTCAAACATGAATTTTCAAGTGAGATGAATAAGATCAGCTCATTGGTATAGCTTTGCCATTAAATATATGCATTTTACAGAAAAGGAAATGACAGAGTGTCACCTGGCAATACCACTGTCCAGCTGTATAGGTGTCCTAGTTATTTGCAGATCACCTCTCCAACCTACGCCCGCCCTTCTATATTCTGCTGTACAGGGCTGGATATTTGCAAACTCCATTTCTTCTTCTTCTTTTTTTTGAAACAGGGTCTCACTCTGTTACCCTGAGCAGAGTGCCAAGGTGTCATCATAGCC
Organism: Otolemur garnettii; assembly: GCF_000181295.1. NCBI lineage: Eukaryota > Metazoa > Chordata > Mammalia > Primates > Galagidae > Otolemur > Otolemur garnettii. Next base: position 9,222,932 of record NW_003852424.1, read on the forward strand.
CATAGCAACCTCGAACTCTTGGGCTTGCCTCAGCTTCCTGAGTAGCTGGGACTACAGGTGCCCACCACTATGCCCAGCTAGTTTTTATGTTTTTAGTAGACACAGGGTCTCACTCTTACTGAGGCTGATTTTGAACTTCTGAGCTCAAGCAATCTACCTGTCTCAACCTCCCAGAGGACTAGGATTCCAGGTGTGCACCACCACACCCAGCCCGGACTCCATTTCTGAGACTCTCCTGCTTACTGAGTTCCTGGCTGATTCTGATAAGAGGAGGCACTGGAAAGAGGAAGGAGGCTGAAAAGAGAGAGGTTTCCTGTTTCCGACTCCAGCAGAATGGCAGTTGCTGGAGATTGCTAAGGTTCTTTCATCTGGATCATTTTAGAATGTGGCAGCCCAAGGCAATTCCAGACCTAATTACAGTGGTACCTCCTTGATGCATGTGGAACTGACTTCTCCAATGCCTCAGCAGCTCAGCAGCTGGCATGAGTCTGTGGACTCTAGTTAAGGGGCTAATATAGCTTCTCTTTTGGCTCTTGCCTCCCTCCAGCTCCTTGGTCACCAGTTCCTAACTCCTGATAACGCAGTGTCTATCTAACCTCTCTAAGTTGCAGTTTTCTCATTTCTAAAACTGAGTTGGCTAATCATACCCGGAAGTAAGAGAGTGAGCCGTTAATACCTTTAGAAATTCTTCCCATTAAAAAGATGGTGATACCAGATCCTGTATCATTCAAAGTTTAAAACATAATGATAAATAAGAAAGAGTTGACAAAATTTTATTTTTAATCTAATGATTACTTTAATGCCATTTTTAAATAATGAAAAATATATATATTGATGCCCTTATTTTGCTATTATTCTAATTGCATACCTTGTCTATCATGTATCTACCACTTATAACACCTGCCTTGCAGGGTCATTTAGGGGACTGGCAATAAAGTATATAAAGCACTTAGGATAATGCCTGTCCTGTAATAGGCACTAAATACCTGGCAGCTATCATTATTTTCATTGCAGACGATTTTAACTGCTAACCATATTTTCTCTGATACTTCCTGTACTTTCTATCATCATTGTTACTATGATGGCTCAGATTACACCATCATTAACCTCTCCCCCACCGCTTGAGGGTCTCGGAAAGCCTCAAGCAAAGACTACCCAGAAAATAATAGCAGAAATCTCTCTTGATTCATTTGAATTTGTTAGAAGCCGTAAACAGGAAACACTTTTTTAAAAATAAATACCCATAGCCGACTTAATCTTTTGGGGACATTAACATTTATTCTTGCCTATTATCTATAAGGTGGTTTGCTGGTTACCTTCATCTGGATGATCTCATTTAGTCTTGTTAAACTAACGAGTTAGAAGATGATTTGCTTTATTAATTGGATGAACATAAACAAAGACAATGGGTACTGTCTATTTTAATTAACAAGTGAATAAGTATTATATTAGGAAGAGATTCATCCCTGTAACAAAGATTTATTGCCTGTTCACAGAGTGCCAGGAACTGTACTAGCAACCAAGGATACAGAGATTAAAATAAAAAGCCACAGCGGAACTGACGCCCCCCAGCCTCAGCTGCTTGAGTAGTGGCTGCCAAAAGCTCACAGGTGGTTTCAGCCTAGGGAACAGCCTTCTGCAGAAATGCCCGAGAGCTTATGCATTCCCTCAAGGGGCAGCCTACACCAATGACTGATAATGTGTGCAAAAAGCCCAGCACCTTGTCTCAGGGTGGCATGACTTTGTGGTGAGCTCCCCAGTGGAATCAGGGTGAGGTTAGACTTCAAAGCAAACACATCTTTGCTTAGCTAGAAACAGAAGTCAGCAAACTTGTTGTCACAGTACAGGTAATAAGTATGTAGGCTTTTCAGGGACCAAGAAGACAAATTACATATATTGTGTAGGTACTTACATAACCATTTCAAATGTGACCACGGGAAGCTGACCAGATTTGACCTGTGAGTATATCTAGCACAGTGCTTCTCAAACCTTAGCATGCATAATATCCATCAGAGGATGTTATAAAAATATAGATTCTGACTCAGTAGGTCAGGAGTGGAGCCTGAGAATCTGCATTTCTAATAAGTGCCTAGGTGATGTCGATGCTGCTGCTTCATAAACCACAGCTCAAGAAGCAAGGTTCTAGAGAGACAAGTATGGTAAGAGGAGAAATCCTAAAAGGGAAACACTTGGGTACAACTCTAGGAGTTAGGAACAGAGGAATCAATTGTGAGGGCTGTAGTCTGAGGTCAAAGGGAATGCCAGAGCTTTCATGAATGGACATTTTTTTTTTTTGTAGCAACAAACATTAATTTTTATTGTGGACATATATGAAGGGCTTTTTTCAGGTTTTTTTTGTTTGTTTGTTTCGGGTTAATTTGAGGGTACAACGAATTAGGTTACAATGTTTGTATTTGTTAGGAAGAGTCCCTCTTATAATTGTGTCCTGCCCCCAAGAGGAGTGCCATACACCCTAACATTGTACCCATTAAGTGGGAGTGCACCCATTCCCCACGCTCCTCCCCTCTCCCTGCTCCCCTCTTCCCCCACCCCCACCTTGAACTGAGTTTTTCTCTTATGTACGAGTGTATTAGATCATCTACTGCTCCTTCTCTCCACATTCACGCCAACATCTGCAGCTTTCATACTTTGTGACGGGGCTATTCTCACTAGGGTCGGTGATATATCAGGGTGGCTTTGATTTGCATTTCCCTGATGATCAGGGATGATGAGCATTTTTTCAAATGTTTGTTAGCCGTTCATCTGTCTTCCTAAGAAAAGGTTCTGTTCATAGCTCTAGCCCAGTGGTAGATGGAATTGTTTGCTCTTTTTTTGTTGATTAATTTGGGTTCTCTGTAGATTCTAGTTATCAACCCTTTGTCGGATTCATACCAAGCAAATATATTTTCCCATTCTAAAGGTCGTCTTTTTGTTTTACTTGTTGTGTCCTTAGCTGTGCAAAATTTTTCAACTTACTTAAATCCCATTTGTTTATTTTTGATGTTGTTGTGATTGCCACTGAAGTCTTCTTCATAAAATCTTTCCCCAGTCGGACATCATCAAGAGTTTTTTCCATACTTTCTTCTAAGATTTTTATCATTTCATGTCTTAGATTTAAATATTTTATCATCTTGAGTCAATTTTTGTAAGTGGTGTGGGTCCAGTTTTAGTCTTTTACATGGGATTATCCAGTTCTCCCAGCACCATTTGTTGAATAAGGGTTGTTTTCCCCACTGTATGCTTTTGTTTGGTTTATCAAAGATCAGATGGCAAATAGAGACTGGTTTCATCTCTTGGTTTTCTATTCTGTTCCAAATGTCTACATCTCCATTTTTGTGCCAATACCATGCTAATTTGATCATTGTGGACTTGTAATATGACCTGAAGTCTGGTAGAGTGATGTCTCCAGCTTTGTTTTTATTACTAAGAATAGCCTTGGTGGTATGGAGTTTTTCTGATTCTACAAAATAAAGTACTATTTTTTCCAGTTCTTCCAAATATGATGTGGGTATTTTAATGGGGATTGCATTGAATCTGTATATTGCTTTGGGTAGCATAGACATTTTAACAATGTTGATTTTTCCCAGCCAAGAGCATAATAGTATGTTCTTCCATTTGTTAGTGTCTTCTGCTATTTCTTTTCTTAGAGTTTCATGATTCTCTTTGTAAAGATCCTTCACCTCTTTTGTTAGGTATATTCTTAAGTATTTAATTTTCTTTGAAGCTACTGTTAATGGAATTGTGTCCTTGATTTGCTTCTCAACTTGGCTATTATTGGTATATACAAAGGGTACTGATCTGTGAACATTGATTTTATACCCTGAGACATTACTGTATTTCCCAATCATTTCCAGGAGTTTTGGGGTTGAGTCTCTGGGATTTTCTAAGTATATGATTATATAATGAGAAAAGAGCAGGAGTTTGATCTCTGTCCCCCTTTGGATGGCCTTTATATTCTTCTCTTGCCTGATTGCGTTGGCTAAAACTTCCAGCACAATGTTGAATAATAGTGGTGACAAAGGACAAACTTGTCTGTTTCCAGTTCTAAGTGTAAAAACTTTCAGGTTTACTTAATTCAATATGATATTAGCTGTGGGTTTGTCATAGATGACTTCAATTAGCTTAAGAAATGTGCCATGTATGCCTATTTTTTAAAGTGTTCTTGTTAGAAAAGGATGCTGAATTTTATCAAATGCTTTTCTTGCATCTATTGTGAGAATCATATGGTCTCTGTTTTTGCTTCTGTTGATATGGTGAATTACATTTATGGATTTGTATATGTTAAACCAGCCTTGCATCCCTTGGATGAAGACAACTTGATTGTGATGTGTAATTTTTTTAACATGTGGCTGCAATCTATTAGCTAAGATTTTATTGGGTATTTTTACATTGATACTCATTAATGAAATTGGTCTATAGTTCTCCTTTTTAGTTGAGTCCTTTTCTGGTTTTGGAATCAGTGTGAAGTTTGTTTCATACAATGTGTTGGAGAAGGTTCCTTCTTTTTCAATGTTTTGGAATAGGTTCTACAGTATAGGTATAAGTTCATCTTTGAAGGTTTGATAAAATTCTGGTGTGAAGCAATCTGGTCCAGGGATTTTGTTGTTGTTGGAAGCTTTTTTATAGTTTCTTCAATCTCAGTGCTGGTCTATTCAAGAGATTTGTTTCTTCCTGGTTAGGTCTAGAAAGATGATGTGATTCCAAGTATTGGTCCATTTCCTCCACACTGTCCAATTTCTGGGCATAAAGTTTTTTGTAGTAGTCAGAAATAGTGTCTTGTATTTCTGTGGTATCTGTTGTTTCCCTCTTTTCATTTCTGATTGAGGAGGTTATTAAAGGTTTTGCTTTTTATTTTTCTAGTTAATCTGGCCAATGGTTTACCAAATTTATTTATCTTTTGAAGAACCTACTTTTCATTTCATTAATGTTCTGAACATTCTTTCATTTTCAATATCATTTATTTCTGATTTAATTTTGGTTATTTCTTTTCTTCCTCTAGGTTTCAGATTAGATTGCTCTTTCTTTTCCATTTCTTTAAAATGATTCACTAGGTTGTTTATGCACTCTCTTTCTGTTTTTCAGAGGTAGATGTCTAATATGATAAATTTCCCTCTTAAGACTGCTTTTGCAGTGTTACACAGGTTTTGGTAGCTTGTGTCTTCATTGACGTTATGTTCAAGGAGTAAATGATGGTCCCTTGACCAGTGTAAAGTGCCTTTGTCTTTTTTGACTTTGGTTGCTTTAAATCCACTTGTACCTGAAAATAAGGCTGTGATTCCCTCCTTTCTTTTGATTTCTACTTGCCTAAAATATTGTTTTCCAACCCTTTACCCTGAGTCTTCTTTTGTCCCTTAAGGCTAGGTGTGTTTCCTGGAGAACATATGGATGGCTTGTGCTTTTTTTATCCAGTCAGCCAATCTGTCCTTCTTCAGTGGGGAATTCAAGGCCTTGACATTTACTGAGAGATTTATTGAGAGAATTGATAAGTGTGGCCGAATTCTATTCATGTTATTTTGTAAAGTTCATTGCTTAGTTTTATAACTTGCATCACCATGGAAGCTAGGTTTTGTCCTTTAGTTTCTGGGTGTTTACTTTGCTGGCGGTCCACTGTGATGGAGAATGGGTCTAAAACAGCTGTTCTCAACCTGTGGGTCACAACTATATTAAAAGGCTGTGGCATTAGGAATAGACCACTGGTCTAATATTTCATGTAGAGCTGATCTTGTGACAAATTTCCTCAATATTTGCATATCAGTAAAAGATTTGATCTCTCAAAAGAAAAATAAAAGATTTGATTTCTCCATCAACTTTAAAGCATAGCTTATTAGGATACAGGATTCTAGGCAGATAATTGTTTTGTTTAAGAAGGTTAAAGGTAAATGACCATTCTTTTCTGGCTTGAAAAGTTCCAGTTGAAAAGTTCACTGTCAAACTGATGGATCCACCCCAAGGTGTGTTGGCACTTACTCCTGGCTGCTTGCAGAAGTTTTTCTTTCATCTGGACCTTGGATAGGTTCATGACAATGTGTCTTGGAGAAGCTGTTTGAGTTGAGATGAGCTGAGTTTTGATATCCCTCTGAACGGAGTGTGTTAGAATCTTTGGTGATACTTGGGAAATTTTCATTTATGATATCCTCCAGTAGGGCTTCCATTTGGGGGCTTTCTTATTACCCTTCTGAAATACCCATAATTTGTATGTTTGAAGGCTTCCTTAAGTCCTGTAATTCTCAGAGTGAATTTTCTGCTTTCTCTTTTTACTTTTCTGCTTCTTTAACTTGCCTGTGTTAACTCAAGAACTTTATCCTCTAGCTCTGAAATTCATTCTTCTCCATTGTCTAATCTGTTATTGATATTTTCTGCTGCATCTTTAAGTTCTCTGATTTACTGCTTCAATTCCTTAAGCTCTGCTATAGTCTGTCTATATTCTTCATGTCTTTCATCCCTTATTTGGTTCTGTTTTTGGATTTCCTTTTGGTTATTTTCCACTTTCCTAGCAATTTCCTTCATTGTTTTTACCATCCACATTTTAAATTCCTTTCTGTCATTTCTGTCATTTCTTTGTAGATAAAACCTCATTATCCCTTGGGGGGAGGGAGTTGTTGCTTTGTTCTGGTTTCTCATGTTGCCAGGATTTTTCTATTGGTTGCTCCTCATGAGTGTTTTCTTTTTGTCTGCTTCCTTCCTCTACTTTTTCCTTTCACTTCCTTCTTCTCTTTAAATTACCTTGTCTCTGTATGTAAGTATTGATGTGTCCTTTTGGAATAGAACCAAAATCAAGATAAGAATAAAGAGCAAGGAGAAATAAAAGATAGAAAAAGAGAAAAGAAAAATGAAGGAGGGTAAAAGGAAAGATTGACAAAAAGAAGAACAGAAAGAGAGAGAGAGACAGGATTGAGAGTGGTATTCAGCAGAGTGCTTTGACCCCCACCTGAAATTCCTGGCCTCTGGGATTCTGGGTTCAGTGGGTCCCTCAAGGCCAAGAGCTTGCACAAAAACAAGACCCCCACCTCCACCAGATAGAGACAGAGAGAGAAAAAAACAGCTGTATATTGCAATAGGAACTGACCATAGCATCCTTCCAAAGACCAAAGCTAGAAGGATCCCCTAGACCAGGAAATCAAGGTCTCTTTGAGCCAGGAAAATTCTGTGGCACCCCAGCCCAGGCTTCAGAATGAGGCTGTATCCCATAAATGAAATACAGATTGACAAAGAATAAAACAGATCAGAAAAAATAATAATAAAAATAAAAACATATAAAGAAAATTAAAAATAAAATTATATAATATGGGCTCAGTGCCTGTAGCTCAGTGAGTAGGGCACTAGCAACATACACTGAGGCTGTGGGTTTGAGCCTGGCCCAGACCTACTAAACAGTGACAACTGCAACCAAAAATAGCTGAGTATTGTGGCAAGTGCCTATAGTCCTTGGGAAGCTGATGCAAGAGAATTGCTTAAGCCCAAGGTTTTGAGATTGCTGTGAGCTGTGACACCACAGCACTCTATCAAGGGTGACATAGTGACACTCTGTCTCAAAAAAAAAATTATATAAGATGTAAAAAAAGGGAATATATCATAGTTGTTATTTGAGAAATTTATGTGGGAAAGATAAGAAAGTAGAAAAATCTTTACAAAAAGGGAATAAAAGGTGAAAAATGGAAGGGAGATATTAAAAGGGTTAGAAAAACCATCACAAAAATTGAGCCCTTATTGTTGAAGAAAGTAAAAATTGAAAAATAAAAATACAATAAAACAAATAAAAAATATCTTAAGGGAAAAATTGGGAGGAAAAAGAATAAAGGTATCAGAAACACTGTAGCAAAAATGAAGCCCTTACTATTGAAGAAAAAAACAATGAAAAATTATAAATACAAAAAAAAAAAAAGAAATATCTAGGGGAAAAAATTGAAAAAATATATAGAGAGAGCAATATAGTGCCTAGAAAACAGGTGACATTCTGTGATATGAGATGCTAATCATGACACTGCTACAGTATAAGATGGGGGCTGGAAGCCACTATCTAGTTGCTGAGGAGACCTCATCTCATCTTCCTGATTTCTTTGCCCTCAAGTTCCGCAGGGCTGGGAGCCTGAAGCTCTTAATCAGCCTACTTAGTAGACATGTCTTGACTTTTACAAACAGTGTGACTTGCCCACAGAATGGCTTTCCCAGGAAAGCAGGTTTTGCTCAAGTCCCCTCACAGGTGGTGTCGAGTTCAGCAGGCATGCCAGAACTGGCCTCACACTAGGACCCTGCAAGCTGTTGCTCCCAGACACCTCTCCTGCAATGGTTGCTCCCAGCCAGCAGCTGAATGGTGGAGAACTCTGCTCCACCTGGTGGCTCAATCCTAGCCCCTTGGCACTATTCAAGATCACTTGCTCACCCAAGCTCTCCCAGGGTAACTCCAGCAAGGGCCCTGGTGTTTCCCCCCTCAAAAGATAAAAATCCTGAGGGCCGATCTTCTTTGCCTGAAATCCAACACTGAACTGGTCATTCTCTGCTGGCACAGAAGCACTCACTTTCTGTGCCAGTTCTCCTCTGTTTCTGACCTCTTCATCAGCTCTGGAGTCTCTTGCTGCCTCCTTGTGCCCCCAAAGCAATGTTTCTGGGCAGGGTCCCCCAGCCAGAGGTGGTTGGAGTTCTCCTTCCCTGATCTCACCACATGTAGCTGTAGTTCAGGCTATTTGGGAGGCTTCAGAAAGATCACTTAAGTCTAAGAGTGTGAGATTGCAGTGAGCTACAATGACAGCACTGCATTCTACACATGACACAGTGAGACTTTTGTCTCTAGGAAGACAAGGGGTGGGAATCACCGGGAATGGACACAGGGACTTCAATGGGATACTGGAAATATTCTGGGTCTTGATGTGGATGTATCCTTTTGCTTCTATACATATATGTCTTCTTAATTACAGATATCTTAGGCCTATGAAAAATCAGAGGCAGGAACTCTTTTCCATAAGATATTCTGTCAAATTGAAAGAAATTTAATAGGTACTATATGTGTAGTTAAAATTCACTTGAATGGACATTTATTGTCAACTCCTTGCTAATCACCACTCTAAGTGCTGCAAGGAAAGGGGCCAAGCTTTCACAACCATGAGCACACATTGTCAAGTATCAATTAGAAGTTAGTGCAGCAGAGAAAGAAGACCTATGTAAGCCACTGCAGTGGGGAGAGCCGACAGCCTAGCAGAGACCTGCTGGATCAAGGGCTTGGGCTGATAAAGCAAGAAGAGCCAAGTAATAGATGTTTCCTCAGTCCAGTAGCCAAGGATAATTATTTCAAAACAATTATGTAATACTTTTCATTTTTGTCCTTTAAAAACTTTTGCTTTCTTTTACCTCCCTGAAAATGCACATAGTTTAGTATGTCAGGTGTATTACCATTGCAATTCTCTTTTTCTTTTAAAAAAGATGTTTCAGGGACAGACAGACCAACACATAGATTTTAATTCCAGGTCCAACTTTTCACTGGTTTTTTAGCCTAATATGTGTCATCTAACTATTTTGCTATGGATTAAACATAGATGTCTCTTCAAAAATTCATGTTGGATCTTAAATGTCAAGGTGATGGTATAAAGAGGTAGGGCCTTTGGGAGGTGATTAGGCCATAGTCTCTCATGGATGGATTAGTGCCTTATAAAAGGGTTTGAGGGACCAAGTTCATCCCTTCCATCCTTCTGCCATGTAAGGACACAGAAAAAGGTGTCATCTATGAGGCAGAGAGATCCATCCTTTGCCAGACATCAAATCAGGTAGTGCCCTGATCTTGTACTTCCCAGTCTCCAGAACAGTGAGAAAAAAATTCTATCATTTACAAATTTCCCCAGTGTAAGACATTTTTTATGGCAGTGCAAACAAAATGAGACATACTCAGATGTCCAACCTGAATGTGCAGATTATATCATTCTCAGAGAGGCATTAGGAAGACTGTATGAGATAGTGTGTTTGAAGGCACCTGGCACCTAATGGTCAACAAGTGAAGGCTAATTGCCCTTCCATTTCCCTTGGAGGGAAGAGAAGCAGCCATCTGTTTGTGAAATGTCCAAAGATGGAAATTTGTGGTATTAAGAGAGGATTGGACAATTCATGTGAATATATAAACTCTCTCTGGAAGAATCCCCAAACTAAATTCAAATCCAGCTATTAAACAAGATATAATGTCATGAGACGACATGTTTTGGAACCAAGCTCTCCAGGTGGTATCCATTAGTATTAATAGATTTGTAGCAATCCCATCTGGATTTTCTGTAACTTAAACCCTATGAAGTTAGAAAAGTAAATGTTAATATAAGTATTGATATAGTACAGATACAGCAAACAAAGAAAGGCAAGTAGAGATTATTTTGGTTGTTGCTAAAATTGGCCGTGAGGTTTGAGTTCATTCAGGCGCCATAACAAAATAACAAACTGGATAGCTTACACTAATGGCATCTGCAACAGTATACTGAAAGGGTAGGAGACAAGGATGAGAGGACAACTTATATATATATATAGATTCTTTTTGATTTAAGCATATTGCTCATTAAAAATGGGATTACATGTGCACACCCCCACACAGTGAATTGCTGAGTGGATCTGTGACACAGATTTATGAACCCACGAACTAAGCTTATGGGCAGTAAGTATGAGTGAGGGCAGCCTTCAGCATGAGATTTAAGTTCTTTCTGAGAAACCAAAAAAACTGAAGAGCGTACTTTACCTTTCATTTCTAAGTATTACCATGCCTGAGAAAATAAATTAAGATGAATTATTCTAGAAGCTATGAAGATAGACTTAGTTGGTCTACTCAGCACCCATTCCAACTCTATTCTTTCTTGTTTTTTCTATTTGAAAAATGATTCTTCCAGGCTTCTTAAGAGTTAAAGCAGCCAAACCATTGCTAAAGTCACGGAGACAGGAACAAAAAGCTGTTGGTCTACCTCATCCCTTTGAGTCGTCTGTTCCAATGGATCAGTGCTTAAAGATCCAGCAGCCATTTTACCACACGGGGAAGAACATCACATGCTTAGGG
>NW_003852424.1:9233980-9234230 GCF_000181295.1 Otolemur garnettii
TACCTCATCCCTTTGAGTCGTCTGTTCCAATGGATCAGTGCTTAAAGATCCAGCAGCCATTTTACCACACGGGGAAGAACATCACATGCTTAGGGCAGTAGAGCAGCAGAAAAACAGAAAATGTCTATTTTCAGCAGTGTTAGTGAGCTGTCACCTAAGACCTAACTCTGCACTTCTTAGCCCATTAAAAATAATGAATTCTGGCTAGATGCCATGGCTCTCACCTGTATAATCCTAGCACTCTGGGAGG
>NW_003852424.1:9234252-9287147 GCF_000181295.1 Otolemur garnettii
TAAGACCTAACTCTGCACTTCTTAGCCCATTAAAAATAATGAATTCTGGCTAGATGCCATGGCTCTCACCTGTATAATCCTAGCACTCTGGGAGGCCAAGGAGAGTGGATCACCTGACCTCAGGAGTTCAAGAACAGCCTAAGCAAGAGTGAGACCCTGTCTCTACTAAAAATAGAAAAATTAGCCAGGCACTGTGGTGGACACCTGTAGACCCAGCTACTCAAGAGGCTGAAGCAAAGGCTTGCTCAAACCCAAGAATTTGAGATTGCTGTGAGCTATGACACCATGGTATTCTACCCAGGACAACTGAGTGAGATGCTATTTCCAAAAAATTTTAAAAATTAAAATGATAATAAATTCCCCATTTGATTAAGATGTTCTTGAGAGGTTTAAGGATAGAATCTGGCCAGGGTCTGCAAGAAAGAGAGGAGGCCAGTCTAGGGATTAAGGATAGGCTTTATTTTTGAAGGAGCAGAATGGAGTCTGACCAGAAGTCAGACTCCTCATACAGTTTCAAAGGGGCTTTTATTAGTGTAGTTGGAATGTGGGAGGGGGTCATGAGAGGTGAGGGAAGTCATCTTTCCTGCAAAGTGAATGATGCTGTTTCTGAGACTGATTTTAGAATTACTCCCTTCCACAAAATGTATTAATCTTGCACGAGGCCTTATCTCTAGTGCCAACCAGGGCCAGGGTAGGAGATTCTAATGCTCCCAGGAACATAGGTCTTGAAGCATTTCAGGAGGGTGGGGAGGGGTTTTCTGTGACCATGCCGTTTGATCTCTGACCTGATTTGTATCACTAGCTGTCCTCCCAGGATGGCTATACTCTTATCAGGGTCATGAGGATTTATAGGAGTATGGGAAGGGGGTTGCTGTAGTCACGCAATTTGGTTTCTGCCTTTCTTTTTTTCTTTCACTACCTGCCTCCCAAATAGCTATACTTTCATCAGGGTCCTGAGCATTTCTTCCCCACAGTTATATTCCATTTTTCTTTTAAGTACAGCCAAGATAAATACTTAATAACATAAAGAAGAACCAAGTTAAAGGACTGGTATTTCGGAGAAGGAGGAAGTCCGTGAGCAATGGATGACGTCAGACTAGCTGCATCTGAAATATGGCCATAGTTTATCTCCCACCTTCTTTCTGTGACATGAACACAGACCCTAAACACATATATGCATTTTTAGCAGCCCTCTCTGTTCTGCTAATTTTAAAATTAGACTCCCTGCCTTGTTTTTTTTATCCTATTTTAAAAAATTCACAAGCAAAAGTATATACTACAAAGATTTTAGAGAAGATCACAGAATAAAGAAAGAACTAAAACAGAGAAGCTGTAGGGATTGGATACAGGCTTTCCAAGGCATTGCCTAAGGTCTCACAACTCTAACACCTTGTGTTTCTATGCGTCTCAGTTCATGTTTTCAAATTGTTAGAAGAATGAATCTAACTGACCCTCAGATATCTTTATTTTTGGAACATATGGCCATGCCCAGGGGACAGAGCAAATCATGCAGGCAGATCTCTGGGGAAACTATAGGGAACTGAGCAACATCCCAGTTTGTGTCTCCCCCATTCCATCCCTCAGCTGCCTGAGATGTGTACTCACACACACAACCTTATACCAAATACTATTACTCTTTTCCCCATATATCTATAAATGCCTCCTCCCAACTAAAAATAATTAATCCATGCATGATAACTAACACTCTCACCCAATGGGAACAACCTAAATTCATATCCAACTATTAAACAAGGTACAATGTCTTGAGACCACATTTTTTGAAACCGAGCTCTCTAGGTGGTATCCATTAGTATTATAGATTTGTAGTAATTCCATCCAGGTTTTTCTGTAACTTATACCCTAGGAAGGGGGAAAAAGTTAGAGAAGGAAATATTAATAGAAATATTAATAGAGCACAGATACAATAAACAAAGAAAGGTGAGTAGCAATTGTGGTTGTTGCTAAAATGGGCAGTGAGGCTTTAATTCAGGTTGCTATCACGAAATACCACAAACTGGATAGCTTATGAACAACAGAAATTTATTTCCCATAGTTTTGGAGACTAGAGGGGAAACAAGGTCAAGTTCCCCTCAGATTTGGGGACTGGAGAGGGTCTGTTTTCTGGTTCGTAAGGGATGCTTTCCCTTGAGTCCTTACATGGTGGAGGGGAAAGCTAGGTCTGTGGCATGTTTTCTTTTTTCTTTTAAGTCAATATTGTATGGCGTTTTTCCATATTTTTCTCTTTTTTCTTCTTTTTTTAAATTTCAGATTAATATACGGGTACATGCGATTGGGTTACATTGTTTGCATTTGTTAGGTAGCATCCGAGTTGTCACTGAGTCCTTCACACAGGAGGTGTGCCATGTAGCCCTACATTGTACCCATTAGATGGGAGCTTACTGAGCTCCCTCCCGTTTTTTCTCCTCCCATCTTGAATTTATGTATTTCTCTTGTGTGGTCCTATAGTTGTTCATCTACTAATTCAAATTAGTACTGAGTACATGGGATGCTTGCTTTTCCATTCTTGTGATAGTTTACTAAGGAGAATGTTCTTCCTTCCATCCAGGTAAATACAAAAGATGTAAAGTCTCCATATTTTACGGCTGAATAGTACTCCATGGTATACATACACATATACCATCATTTATTAATACATTCATGGGTTGATGGGCACTTGGGTTATTTACACATCTTGATGAATGTGAATTGAGCTATAAACATTTGAGTACAAATGTCCTTGGGATATAATGATTTTTTTTTCCTTCTGTGTAGGTACCAAGTAATAGGATTGCAGGATTAAATGTAAGGTCCACTTTTAGCTCTTTGAGGAATCTTCGTACTTCTTTCCAAAAAGGCCGTACTAGTCTGCAATCCTGCCAACAGTGTGTAAGTGTTCCTTTCTCTCCACACCCGTCCCACCATCTGCAGCTTTGGGACCTTGCCATGTCTTCTCTATAAGAGTACTAATCCCATTCTGCCCTCATGACCTGATCATCTCCCAAAGGCCCCCCTCCTAAGACCATCACCTTGGTGATTCAGATTCAACATATGTATTTGGGGCAGCACCCATAGCTCAGTGGGTAGGACGCCAGCCACATACACCAAGGCAGGCAGGTTCGAACCCAGCCTGGGCCTGCTAAACAACAATCACAACTGCAACAACAAAAAGAATAGCCAGGTGTTATGGAGGATGCCTGTAATACCAGCTATTCAGGAGGCTGAGGCAAGAGAATCGCATAAGCCCAAGAGTTAGAGGTTGCTGTGAGCTATGACGCCACAGCACCCTACCAAGGGGGACAAAGTAAGACTCTGTCTTAAAAGGAAAAAAAATAGGTATTTAGGGGAGGGACACAAACATTCAGACCACAGCAAGGTTCTGGGTCTACATTAATATCGCCCTTAGCCAAAAACATAGCTTGTCAGGATTCTTTACACAATGAAGTTCTATAACATTTTATCCCCAAGTAGTCCAGTGTTTCAGTGTGTTCGGTGTTGTAGTGGCTCCTGTTATCCTTTGCCATCCAGCATGGTAGCATTAGGCAGCTCTTTTCTCTCCAGAGCATTGCCATTAATATAATTCAGTTCTACTACTCCCCTCAGTGCTCTGCACCTTCCTTTGCTTTTTGGTTTTTTTGTTTGTTTGTTTGTTTTTGAGACAGAGTCTCACTCTATCACTGTAGGTAGAATGCTATAGTGTCATCATAGCTCACATCAACCTAAACTCTTGGGCTCAAGCAAGCCTCTTAAGTAGCTGGGACTACAGGTGCTGACCACCACAGCCAGGTAATTTTTTTAATAGAGACAGAGTTTCTCTCTTGCTTTGGCTGGGCCTTGCAAGCTTTAAATGTCTATAAACAAGAATATTCTTGGGTGGCACCTATGGCTCAAAGGAGTAGGACTCCAGCCCCATATGCCAGAGATCGTGGGTTCAAACCCAGCCCCAGCCAAAAACTGCAAAAAAAAAGAGGATATTCTGGGTTTAGCTATCTACCCCTTAGATATATTAGCCAGAGGCCTAAGAGGAAAGCAACTTTCACTATCGGAATGCTTGCACACTGGTTGACCACCCCAGATATTTCTAGGTAAATAGTAGCTATTTCCAAAATTATACATGAAGAATGTGAATATTTTTATATGATGAAATTTCTATGTCAGCATTAATTTATTTTATTCTTACACGCATTTTTAAAACACTGACAGAATATTCTGATCATGGGACATGTGTCAAGTATCTTAGTTACTATTTTTTCCTCAGATTCTCTATTAACCACATAGTCCTACTCAGTTTATTTGATTTTCTCATGGGTAAATCTAGTAAGTGATAAATCAGTCTAAGTCAAAGAATGGTTCTTTTTTGTGATCAACTCTGAAACATAATTGAAAGAGTAAGGGCTTGGGAATTAGGTTGATCTGGATTTTATTTCTGGTACTTACATGCTATCTGGCCTTGGGTAATTTATTAATTGCTCTCATTTTCTTCATCTATAAAATGATCATCATAATACCCAATTCATATTCAGTTTTGAAATATGTAATTAAATGACTTATATAAGTTTCTGGTACAGTTTCTAGGAAATAATAGACATCCAGCAAGTGACAACCATAATAATGAGTTTATCCTTCATATTAGCTGAGATAAAATTTATCAGGAAGTAAAACATGGCAAAGCATTCAGAAATTCATAAGCAGGTGTTCCAGTTGCCCTTTTATACAGATACAGAAATATCTAGATGGCATTTCAGTTTCCATTATTTTGTCCCATAGTAGAAGTATTTTCCTTTGGGAATTAAGACCTCTCAACCACAATTGCTGACACAGGATAAAAAACATTTTGTAAGTGTGTTGGTAAATTTAATAGTGAGAATGACTCCCAGGTCCACCCTGTACTCTCAAACCCACGTATTCTGGCTAAGAAGAAAAGAATGCCATACCTCTATTGCTGTTCAAACATGTACTTTATCCTGTAGGACAGCAGGGTTACATAGTAAGACACTGAAATCTGTGCTGAGTCTGATGTCCATTGCTCCCATTATAAAAAAAATTCTGTGGCTAGTAGCAAGATTAAATGAAATGCCATTAGGGTGGATATGGCATTTGAACAAAACTCAAGGGTCAGGGAAGGCAAATCAACTTCCATAATAATAGGAGTTTATTTCAGGGAAGACCTCTTTGCCCCCTTCACATGGCAGAATTTCAGTGTAATCAACCAGCCCTACATGGCTGGCTGTTGGGCACTCTACAGAGGCATAGCCAGATCAGCCATGACGAGGGGAAGTCCAATTAGTTGAGACTATGAATGACCTTTATCACATGACTGCTTTGTACATGGGGCTAGTAAGCAAGCTTCAAGGTCATTTAAGAAGAGACTGACTAATGTATACAGAACAGGCCATCTTTTCTTCTGAGTATTGAGGGCCTCCACATCAGTGGGGCCCTGTGTGACCATATTCATGAGGCAAATACATTCTGGGCCCTTTCCATGAAGTCCCCACCCACATTTCTCCTCTCCAGATCTCATTGATGCTAATATTCTAGTTTGATTCATTCCTCGTCCCTAATTAACCAGCCAACATTAAGCCACCATCATGAATCAGTGTAGATATCTATCTATGACCCTATCTCCATTCTTAGAGAAGTAAGAGACCAGATGTATGCCAGAAGTTCTGCCAACCTAAAGGAGTTGCTTCCTCATGCTGAATGGAACTGTCAGGAAGAAGCAGTCCTCTTTCAGTGTCTGCTATCCTGTCACACAGACTACCAGTTCACAGGGTCTAAATTCATTCTTCCTCCATCAACCAGGAAACTCTCCAAAAGGCACAGGAATGGCTTTAGGACAAGTGACAAAGTTACAAAATTAGATGCCCTGGGAATCAAAGTCACTTTTTCATACACCCTATTTACATCTTTTTGAACTTTCAAGCCTAAGTTCACACTTACCCTTCCCATTTGATAATATGTGCTCTTGTACACAGGAAAACTCGTGTCTCTGAAGATCAGCCAAAATTCAATTCACAGTTGACAGGTCAAGTCTTATTTGATTTTCAAGGGCAAACAACTAGGTCATCCCTGGGACTCCATCTCAGAACAAGAATCACTATCAATAGAAAAGACCCATGTAATGCTAGGGGTCTGCATGTGATTCTCCCAGTAAAGCTCACTGGAGGTCCTATGCAACATTTAATAATAAGAACTAGCACAAAGGGGTTAAAAAATACCAACAGGCTCAGTGCCTATAGCTCAAGCGGCTAGGGCACCCAGCCACATACACTAGAGCTGGTGGGTTAGAATCCAGCCCGGGCCTGCCAAGCAACAATGACAACTGCAACCAAAAAATAGCCAAGCATTGTGGTGGGCACCTGTAGGCCCAGCTACATGGGAGGCTGAGGCAAGAGACTCACTTAAGCCCAAGAGTTTGAGGTTGCTGTGAGCTGTGACGCCATGGCCCTCTACCCAGTGCAACAGCTTGAAACTCTGTCTCAGAAAGAGAGAAGGAAAGGGAAGGGAAGGGGAGGGGAGGGGAGGGGAGGGGAGGGGAGAGAAGGGAAGAAAGAAATGATGAGCAAGAAACTTTATCCCTAGGTCTGGAGAGATAAAAGAAAAGGTGCTAATACCAGAGACCTGAAGCTGGGGCCAGCTGAGGGTAAGTGAAACCACAATGTGGCTGCCTGGGACCATGAAATGATGCTTCTGGTAGATCTGAAATCATCATGGAGATACAGCTGCTAAAGGAGACACCACTTGAAACCCGGAGTGGAGGGTGGAAGGGATGGACAAAAAATAATCATCTCTTTCCTCCCCCCAGGGATTTCCTCCCATTGGTTAAATATAACCAGGAGCTGGTTGGCAAAGCCGCCCTAGACATGTTGTTTGCAGCAAAGAAAGGGAACATGGCAGAATGGGTCAGCAATCAAAACCAAATGACTGTCATGTTCCTTCACTGTTGTTTTCCAGATTCCAGAACCATGTCTGCCACATGATGGGTTCTCAATAGAATTTTAGCAAATAAAGAAAGATCCATTTATTCTGATCTGGCTTTACGATGGACCCCAACAAGACAACAGTTAAACAGTGGGGTTTTACCTTGGGCAAACTTTTCCCTACTATTAGCAATTTAGAAACAACAAAGGATATTGGAGGTGAATTCCATTTTATGACTTTGAGCTCTGTTATTCACTGAGCAGGCAAGCTGAAGTTTTTATTTGTGAAAGAGTGTCTTTGCATATTGTCACCAGCCCGAACACCTGTGTCCTGACTCCCCCGGGTCCTGGGTCCACCATTCCTTGCTCTGAACTCTGGTGTAGTCCAAGTGCCTTATTTCAGACCTAAATATTTCAAAAGTTCATTTTCCATTGGAGAGCTGTTATCCTTATTCTGTGAAAGCCTTGAAAGGTTGGTTTTAGAACTTTTCTTTCTTCAAAACACAGAATCATGTCACTGGCAGCATAGTAACATCACAAATGATAAAACAGGCAGCTTAGAAGAGAACATAACTAAAAGATAATACAAATTTAATCATGCTAATATTGCTTTAAGAACAAACAAAACTCATACTCTAATAAGTAATTCCTTTTCAAACCAGATAGGGTAGAAACCTACCTCAGAGATGCTGCCTTTATCAAAAATATCTTTAGAGTTACTTTTAGAGTAGATTGCAAACCATACTAGAAAACTTAGATCTTGGCTGGAGCAGAGGCTGCTGTATGCTTCCCCCTACTCCCTGCAAAAGAAAAAAAAAAGTCAACTCTTCCCTCTTTCATAAAAGAGAATTTTCACCTGGGCTCATGACTTCCTTGTAGCTTGGGGTGGGCACGTTCCCATGGATGTTGGGGAAAGTCATGTGACAGCTTCTAGAATCCTTTCTTGAGGCTACAACTGAGTCTTGGCCAGGACTCCCACCATCTTATTCACTCTTCCTTTTTTACTGAAGCCTGGAATGAAGAAGCAGCTGAAAATCAAAAACAATGCAGTGCAGGTAGACATGTGGGTACTTAAGCAGAGTCATATCTTGATGTGCTTACATGGATACAAATAATGATTTGGTAAGCTTAAGACCAATATTCAATTGTTTATTATAAGTAGGACTGATGTCGAATTAATAAAATGATTGTAGATGATGAGTAAAGGGAACAGGGACATGAAAGAAGTGGATCAGAGAAAGCTTGTACGTGTTCAGACTACAGCATCAATACTGTGAAATCCAAAATATGTTGCAAAGTGCAACAACCTGAAAGCCTGGCCCTTTAAGATGAGGAGACTGTCTTGTTGGAGCTTCACCCCTCCCCTAGTGCAACTCAGCCCCAAGGTCTCTGAGCACTGAGAGGCAAGGCTCCTGTAGGTAAGACAGGAGGGAGGTAAGACAGGAGGGAGGTAAGACAGGTAAGACTCTTGGAGGGAGTGAGCTCAGGAGGTTGGGAAGATTTATGAAAGAAAGAAACAACACTTTGATCTCCACAGGAGAGAAAAAGTCTCTCAGGGAGGTGAGGTGAAGGCTTCCTTGGGGCTTAATTGTTCATCTTGGGCTTTGTGTGCATGGTCTAATTGGGGTTGACCTTCATGTCCTGCACCTGGACTGTCTTCCTGTCCCAGGCTCTGTTAGGATCAAAAATAACTTAGGGCCACGCCCATAGCTCAATGAGTAGGGTGCCAGCCTACACAGAGGCTGGTTCAAACCCAGCCTGGGCCAAATAAACAACAATGACAGATGCAACAAAAAAACAGCCAGGCATTGTGGTGGGTACCTGTCCCAACTACTTGGGAGGCTGAGGCAAGAGAATCACTTAAGCCCAAGAGCAGGCATCCTCAAACCATGGCCCGTGGGCCACATGCAGCCCACCGAGGACATTTATCCGTTCGCAGAGTGTTTTTGCCACTGTCCTGCTTAGCAGCTGACTCATCCCAGGGCCCACAGTCCAGCCCTCCAATAGTCTGAGGGACAGTGAACTGGCCCCCTGTTTAAAACGTTTGAGGACACCTCTCCAAGAGTTTGAAGTTGTTGTGAGCTGTGACACCACAGCGCTCTACTGAGGGTGACATAATGAAACTCTGTCTCAAAAAAATAAATAAATAAAATAAAAATAAATTAAGGTGATAAAAATAATAAGTAAATCAATGCAATTAAGTTTGTTAGTTAAAGAAATAGTTTGGTTAGAAAATGCAAGCCCAGCAAGAACCATGACATAAGGATTTAGCCTCCCCCCGCCCCCATTTAATGTTTGTAATAAAAACAGAGCTAGCCCAGAGCAAGGGGCTTTCCACCAGTCCTAGGACATGAAGGTGGTCAGCCACCCCAAACCAGTTCTCTAAACAAACTTTCTCTTTGTGTCTTGATTTCTTTATTTTTCCTCATCCTCTTGTCTCCATCAGTCACTGGGAGAGAACTCACTGTATAGTTTGAGGCTGGTCCCCAACAATGCAGGTCAAGTTTGGAGAGGGTAGAGTGATGAGCTAGAAGAGTCTGGGTCTCTGAGGAGTTGGGGGTGAAGCTGCCGTATAGATGGACCACTTAATGCTACACTTAGTTTATACTTGAAAAAAAAAGACTTTTTAATGTAGTTTCAAGTTGCATTAGTACATCACTTCCAGCCAAATCAATCATTCCAAGGAGCACAGGGAGAGAGAATAACATTTTGGAATTGGCAGGCCTTCCTTGAGGCCCTGACATAGGCAAGGGATTGGATTTTGAGGACAGACTTGACAGAGGTGGAGGGTTTCAGGTGAGCTCATGAGTGACTAAACTCAACTGTCCTGTCAATTAAAATGCAGCCAAAGTCTTGAAAATAATTTAAAGAAGTTACTCTGAAGCAAATTTAAAGACCATGTTCTGCAGCTATACCCAAGAAGCCTTGAATGAGTGGACTCACAGTGATTGGGTTACAGTTTAGTTTTATACATTTCAGGGAGACAGGAATTACACATAAAGTTGTAAATCAATACAAGGAAGGTGTACATTGATTTGGCCCCCAAAAGTGAGATATCTCAAAGCAGAGAGGGCTTACAAGTTATAGGTGGGTTAAAGATTCTTTGATTTGTATTTGGTTAAAAAGTTGAAACTTTGTCTAGCAGTGATTTTCAACCAGTGTGCCAGGAGAGGAACTTAGGTGTGCTGCAAAAATATCATTAATTTGATTATTTTCAAAAGAAGTTCAAAGCACAGTAACTTTACTTTTTTTCTTTTTTTGATCAACATAATTTAAGTGTTCAAGTGTGCGGTAAGATAAAAAAGGTCGAGAAGCGCTGGTGTAAAGGCTTGGCATTTTTTTAAGTTAAGATAAGGAAGTCTGTTAATCAAAGACAAGCTACTGGGCCATATATCTGTTATGTAAGTTGAGGACATATGCAGGTTTGCTTTGCATAGCCTTAGGCTTGTTAATGAATTACAAAGATATCTCCAAGAAGGGAGGGGGCGTGATGAAGCAGGTCTGACCTCCCCTTCTGGAGGCCAACAACTGAGTTTTAGGATATCTCCTTGGCCTAGGGGGTTCATTCAGTTAGCTGGTGGGGGAAAGCCTTAAGATTTTATGTTAGTTCACAATCCATGTTAAGTAGATGATGAAATCATTTCTAGGAGAAATCGAGCAGCTGCGGGTGGGAGAGGCACTGGAAGGAGGACAGCAATACATCTTACCCTTAAGAAACAAATACCAATTAGAGACCTGAATTAAGTCCAGACCTTGTCCTTTTCAGAGAAAGTGCATGGTACGTCCCAGACAGCCAAGCAACAGCTTTTACTATTACCAGCCTAACCGCTGATATAAAATAACTGGGCTGTAAAAGAAATTACTCATTTTATGATCGTTAAGTCTGAGAAATCAAGCCAAAGTCTTGCTAATAAATTGCCATCTCTGAGGAAGTCACAAAGTGAGGGGGGTGTGTTCTGTGGCCTCTGCTCCTTTTGTGTGCTGCTGCTGGCTGCTCAGGCGGTTGAGTCACTGGGGTGGTGAGTACTATGTGAATACACGGAGGAAACAAGAAAAGACCTTGTAAAAGATCTTATTTAAGATCCTAAATTGGGGTGGCGCCTGTGGCTCAAAGGAGTATGGCACCAGCCCCATATGCTGGAGGTGGTGGGTTCAAACCTCAGCCCCGGCCAAAAACTGCAAAAAAAAAAAAAAAAAAAAGAAGATCCTGAATTGACTTGGTAATTTTGCAATGTGTGAGTCAGCCCCAGCCCCAGGGAACCCACCCAGCAGCTCCCCTCTGGGCCATCAAACCTGCACTAGTTTCACAGCCAACTCTCCCAACCTGCAGGAAAACTAATGGTGTCAAACTGTTTTCCACAGAACATCAGCATCCCCAGTGACTAAACATACCTGGGAATGGACCACGAAAGAAGAATATTTTATAAATAGTTTCAGGTGTATTTTCTTATTGCTATGTGGCTCCTCACCCACAACTTTCATTCTGTAGGGAGGGGGATAGGGCCAGGATCAAATGTCAGGTCCCCGCCTTCCCAGGTTCTTGTTTCCCAGTTATGAAAAGGGAGGTCACTGGTACCAAGTCAATGAGTGAATGAGCAGAGAAAGCAGGTGTAAGCAGGTGCAAGCAGGCAGCGTGCTAACGTTGAAACAAGAGCTTCTGGCTGGCTCACCAAAATGTTAGGGCGGCACCGTGATGGCTGGAGGCAGCTGCCAAAATAATTAGACAGAGCAAGAACAAGTAAAGTTTTAGCAAGAATGGAAAAGTTTATTTTAAAGGTTTGGACAGCAAATCGGGCCACATCCTAGCCACCCAGGCATCAGAATGCAGTGCTGGATTTTATACACAACCTTTAAGGGGTGTCAGCTGTTTCTTGGAAATTCACTGTGGTCTTGATCAACTCCATTCCCATAACAATTTGCAGTTAATTAACAATACTTATCTGTCTATATCAAAAAGCCTCAGTGATATTAATCAGTTAAAGCCTTGTACCTGTAAGTTCTCACACCTGCAAGGTCTCACATCTGCCAGGTCTCTATTATCAATTAACCCCATTCCCACATTAGTCCAGGTCAGCCTTACCCAAGCCAGTCCAAAATAACCTAACTGCATCTGCCATCCACTCCTTACATGTCTAACTATCTGGCCGACCTAACAGGGGGAGTCCAGAAATTACACAGAACAGTGGTTCTCAACCTGTGGGTCGTGACCCACAGGAACTGTATTAAAGGGCCACGCCATTAGGAAAGTTGAGAACCACTGATTAGAACAAAACTGGGATTTCGTAGAAAAGCCCTTGTCAAGGATGAAAAGAGTTTTAACATTGTGAAACAAAAAAAGAGAAACAGTTTTTACTAATCAAATGCAAAGTACGAATGAATGAGATCTGAATTCATTCAAGGTTTGCAATCCCACTCATAGAGTTTTACTAGAAGAGGAAGCTAGAAACTCAGTTTGTAGTAAAGAGAAGTTCTAGGACAGAAAGATAGAGTGTTTTAGGAGAGAAGACATGGGGTAGGCACACAAGCAGATGTGTTGATCTTGTCCCCTAGCCAGGACAAAACGCCAGAGAGGGTTCTGCTGATAACAACTAAGTGAGGTGGGGAACTCCAGAATCATGGGACTGTTTCCCTCATTTTCTCAGACATGGACGAGAAGATTTTAAGTCTTCATCCAAAAGACTGGCATTCAGCAAGTCATCAGAGCAACATGCCACATTAAAAAAAACAGGCTAGACCTATCTAGAGGGATGTTTAAGGGCATGAGCCCAAGGCCATGTTCTCAAAGAGTAATTCATGGGATGCAGAAGTGTCCCTGGGACCTAGAGAGGAAAAGGGAAAATGCCGGTTAATGCTAGTAGATCAGCAGAGCCTTCAGTCAGGACAAACAGGTCACGGTGTGCAGCCACATCAAAACGAAAGCCAAATGACCAGAACTTCAGTAGTGTATACCAGTGCACCATGCCTGAAAGGGCCAAACATGGCCAGTCACTCCCAGTGAACATCACCAGTCCAGGTTGAACCAGACCTGATTCACCAAACCCTTTAAAGCAGAGACCACTGAAGAATATGGATACAAAGTCTCCTATCCCCCCAAATCCAAAGACATATAAGTAGGGAAAGGGAAGATAAAAGACTGAGCATCTCCCCAAAAGAGAGCGAATCATCCAAAATAGCCTTTCCAAACTGGAAGAAACAGAAATTCTGTTAACTAGCAAGACCTATGTTTGCTATACCCTCTTGGCCCCATGCCTTCCTTACCCAATTTTCTGTTGAGGTGGTGGCCCATGACAAAGATTAGGTCTACTGTAGAAAATGAATAAGCAACATTTTTTTTGCATGATGAGTGTTGGGAGTCGTGGGGATCCTGGTTCCCCAAACCCAGTTGACCTTGTATCAGCTGAACTAGAAAGTTGAACGGAGGCACGGCAGGAATGAAAAGTGAAAATGGGTAGAAACCAAAAGAAACACTGGAGCAGCACAGGCAGTGTGAATAGAAAGTAAAAGTAACCTGTACAAGTTTTAGTACAACAAAGAGAAATTGTTATTTAAGAACAAAGAGAAAGCATACATCACTTCCAAAGAGAGTTGGAAGTGGGTCCTTCTTACGAATGAGAAGAGGTGAGAGTGATGGAGACAAAGGCTGTGCAGAGGTCTAAGTATTCTCTTTCTCTCCATTTGAAATTGTTTGTAACTCTCTCATTGGTCCCTCTGCACCTCCAGGCAGCTTTGTGCTTTTCTACTGGTCACTGATTACCTAGATTACCTCATAACCACATTCTTTTCCCGCCAGACTAACTTGTTCAGTAGGCCAGGCTTTCCCCTCCACTCCCCTTGAAGCCCCTTTCTCTGTGTCCATTTTCAATGAAATGTACTTGGAATTTAATTCTCAAACTCAATATATTGGTAATTCTAATACATCATGGGGTGGGAGGAATCCTATGGGGGGAAAAGCTTTGGCAAATGAACATGATGCAAGAGGAACGTCTCCATGAAGCAGTAACAGAAAACCACAAAGAGACAAAAGGTGTGGTGAGATTGTAAACCGGTGGTACTGCAAGAAAAATGCATTGCAATCGGACAATTTCACAGTCAATAATAAGAGAGGTTGATGACATGCTGTGAAAAAACGGAATCTGGGTTTAAAAGACAGACTTAAGAAACCCTCTTAAAACATAGAGAAAAATCACAGTTGCTGAAACTGATTAATTGGAATGAGATGGAGAAAGAACAAATTTGAAACCTAAGAATTAGGAACAACCCCAAGTAATAATCAGAAGAAATAGAAACAAGAGTCAAGTTCAAGGAATTAAGGGAAATTTTTCTAATTGTTTAGACATATGTATTTAGAGAGCTAACTGCTTTCCAGGCAAAAGTAATATAAATTTTAAACACAACACCTACCTCATCCTTTTTTTTTTTTGAAATATAAAGAAGAGGGGAAAAATTGACGAACAATCCAGGCAGATAAATTAGATTACTCCCTAAAGCCCAAAAAAGTGTTTGGTCTCAGAAATGTTGCTCTCCAATACTAAAGCATAACTAATAATAAAGCATATGTAGCTTTGAGTCGAAACAGTTGTGATCTAAGAATATATGTGGATTTTTTTTCTTTCATTTGTGAAAGCAACAAAAGAAGTCAATCACCATGTCTGCAAAGTTTCAGAAAGCATGTCATATGTGCACTGTCCTTGAAAAAAAATAAATAAAAATACTGGCTAATAAATGATCTTAAATTAGGATTCCAACATGAAGATATTTCTGAAAAAGACTTCTAGAACTTGGGAATTCAAGATTGCCAGGTGGATTCCCAGATTTCTCAGGAAATCGCCTAGATTCAGATTTATTAGGTGGTAAGAGGGTTCTGCAAAGCTTATTCCTTCATAGCTTCCAAATGTGGCTCCTCTTTTCTCAAGACCAGGATTTTTTTCCTTAGCCTTTATTCGACTTTGAGACAGAATCTCTGGCAACTTTTGATGACTTCATTTAAAAAAAAATGATTCTTCAGCACTGAGAAGAAATGAGCTATCAAGTCACAAAAAGACAAATGTAGAATATAAATGTCTTATCACAATAACTAAGAAAATGACATGAAGGCTATGTTAACCAGTTGGATGAAAATATTTCAAACTGTATATAAAAACAGCACACTGTACCCCATGACTGTATTAATGTACACAGCTATGATTTAATTTAAAAAAAGACATAGAGAAACCTTAAATGCATTACTATGTGAAAAGGCCAATTGAAAAAGCTATGTACAATATCATCCCAAATATTTGACATTCTGGAAAAGGCAACACAATGGAGACAGTGAAAAGATCAGTGGTTGCCAGGGGTTAGGGTATAGGCTGAAAATGCAAAGCATAAAGGATATTTAGAACAATGAAATTAACTGTAAGGGATACTACAATGGTGGGCACATGTCATTTGTCAGAATCAATAGGACAGAGACACCAAGAATAGACCATGATCTTCAGGAGATGTGATGCCAATGCTGGTGCATCAGTTATAACAAATGTACCACTCTGGTATAGGAGGCTGATAGCTGGGGAGGGGGAGCGTGTAGAAATCTTCTGTATTTTCTCCTCTACGTTGCCGTAACTTAAAACTGCCCTTACAAAGACAAAGTCTATTTTAAAAAGAACTGAGCTATTGATAGAAACTTAGTGTCTACTTTCATGTCCAGGAATTTGTCTTTAAAACCCACATTGAATAACCTGTGTCATCAACAGTGATCTCTTCTTCACTGAAAAAACCAGAGCAGCAAACATCTTCTATAAGTCACTTGCTTTGGTGGGTGCTTCTGTGATAATTTTACATAATAAATTAGAACATATAGTAATATCTCAATATTCAAAAAATACAATAGAAAAAATGTTTTTAAAAGTATTTCTGGTCCCGGCATGTAGTTCATGCCTGTAATCCTAGCACTTTGAGAGGCCAAAGCTGGAGGATCACTTGAGGCCAGGATTTTGATACCAACTTGAGTACAAACAAGATCTCGTCTCTACAAAAAAAAAAAAAAAAAAAAAATAGAAAAATTAACTGGGCATTGAGGTGCTCTCCTATAGTCCCAGCTACTCAGGAGGTTGAGGCAGGAGAATCTTTAGAGCCCAGGTGTTGGAGGTTGCTGTGAACTATAATGATGCCACAGTGCTCTAGACTGGGTAACAGAGCAAAACCTTATCTCAAAAAGATTTCTGTATAATAAGACGTGTTTTTTATAACTCCTGTACAGTTTCAGTATTTTTTCAACCTCCCTAGGTAAGTATGTGTGTCATTGTGACCAACAATGAATGGATACCATTTCAAAGGGAAATATTGATGTACTGTATAATAGTAAAACCTCTGTAAGTTGACCACCCAAGGGATTATGACAAACTGCTCAGCATAGAGAGGTGGGCTGTGGCACCAGACCTGCTGCACTGATATGTACATGTGGTGCATATCTGGTCTATGAAAATTAGGTCAACTTGAGGAGGTGGTCAGTGTAGGGAAGTGGTCAACTGAGGAGGATCTACTGTATATGGATGTAGAGAGTGGACATAAAGCTCATGTGCAATTTACATTAATCTACTATTTAAATTAGTTTACTATTTAAATCACACATGAACTTTATGTCCACCCTGTATATATACATATTCAAATATAAATCACATCATCACCATAATGGATTCAAAGAGAAATAGTAAAAATGGTAAAAGGTAGAATAAAATACACCAAAGTAGAAGCAGTGATCCAGTTGTGGCCAGCTTTATGAGATGAGAATTTTTTTTTCAGACAGAGCCTCAAGCTGTCCCCCTGGGTAGAGTGCTGTGACATCATAGCTCACAGCAACCTCCAACTCCTGAGCTCAAGTGAGTCTCCTGCCTCAGCCTCCCAATTAGCTGAGACCACAGGTGCCCGCCACAACGCCCAGCTATATTTTGGTTGCAGCCGTCATTGTTGTTTGGCGGGCCCGGGCTGGATTTGAACCCGCCACCTTAGGTGTATGTGGCTGGCGCCTTAGCCACTTGAGCCACAGGTGCCGAGCCAAGACTTAGAGAATTTTTTTGGACCTACTTTCCTGTGTTCTTCAGATGTTTTATGGTTAATCCATACTTTCCATTAGAGAAATCTTATTGTTTTGTAAGTGTAATAAAAGTGTAAATAAAAATAAGAATTCAATAGTGCTATACCTAGAGGAGCACTTTTAAAATGAACTTGAGCATGAAGAAATTGTTGTGATGTTTGCGGTGAGCATTTGGGAAGATTAGCAGAAGCCTGGATAAGGTGACATTTAGCTGATCTTTCAAGGGAAGCTGGACAAATGACACTTTTAAAAAAATAAAATAGTAACTAGTGATGAAACATGGTATTTCTAGTATGGTTCAGAAGAGAAGTGCCAACTTTTTCTGTGGAAAATTTCAACATTACCAGAATGTAAAGTGGCACATACTTCAGTAATACAAATGTCTAGATTCATTTATTTAACACTGCTCTAGAGTTTATCCCAAAAAGTCTATTTTGAAAAAGTTCTGACCAGCATAATCTATCCTTTGCAGTTTAACTAATTGAGTAAGGGTATCTAACATATGATGAATTCCTAGCGTGCCGGAGCATTTTTACTTACACCATCTCTAAGCCTTACAACATTGCAAGGAAAGTACTCACAGCCCCACTTTACAGATAGGAAAACTGAGACTTAAGTAAAACACCTTCTCTACCATCATACATCTAAATGGCAGAGGTGAGATCTAAGCTTATGTCTGTCTGACCATAAACCCTCCGTCCTTCTTTCTCCCCTGTTCCTAAACCCAATGATTAAGGTCTTTGCCCTGACAACTCATCAACTCACAATGGATTTTTGACAAAGTTTTTCACTCAAATATTATCACCCAGCAGGATGCCTCAGCTAATTTACAAAATGTGACTTCAAAAAGAAGGTGTTTTTTTTTTCAAAAGCAAAAAAATCTAACCACAAAAGATAAAGTTGTGAGCAGTAGTGCTTCCCAGGAGGAGGTAACATAGGTAATAAGCACACTGGCAGAAATGCCCAGAAGCAGAGAAATCAACCTCTTACTCGTTTGAAAGCAACATTTCTTATTTCCCCATTTAAAGCCATAGTCTTGCTGTTTTAACCCCTAAAGCACAGTCAGAAGGATAACTGAGACATTTGCATCTTATTCCCCTTGCCTTCTTGCTTCAAGAATGGATTGGCTCCAAACTTTAATTATAATTATAACTTATGTAAGTGCAGCTGGGTTTGGCTTTTAAGAGTGAGATTACACATAAACTGATTTGTCTGGATTGTTCAAAAATAAGTCCCTGAAGGGGTCGCCTCTCCTGGAGGGCAGGGTTCGACCTCATTTATCTCTGTCTGTGCATCCCAGTTGTATTAAGCGCAGTAAGTAGAACAAATTAATAACATGTCTTGAAGAGTCATAGAACAAAAAATAAGTCAGTTTCAGTCCAGAGTAACCCTAAGGGGCCGGTGTCGTGCGATGGCATGCTCTTTGGATCATAAAAACAGCCCACGCTTGTGGCCTGACCCCTGCTCCTTGAGTCCCAGGTTTTTATTCTGATAAAAACTGACAGGGTAAGTAAGAAATCTCTCACTTCCCTGGGCTTCAATTCCTGATTTCCAAATCAGCACAAGGGGGAGAGAAGGAAAGAGAGGAGGGGGGGAGGGCTGGCGCTCCCTTCTGCCCTTACAGTGCCACGATTTGGACACCGGGTTTGGCCAAGCACGGCCCATGGGCTAAATCCCGCCTGCGGTCTGCTTTTGGAAAGCCCAGAAGCTAAGACTGATTTTTACGTTTTTAAATAGCTGGAGAAATTCAGAAGAATAATGATATTTGGTAACACATAAGAACCATATGAAACCCAATCTTCGGTGTCCGGAAATAAAGCCACACTGGAGCTCAGCCCCACTCACTGATGATTATTTCTACGGCTGCTTTCACACTACCACGGCAGAGTTGAGTAGTTGTGACAAAGACCATATGGGCCACCAAGCCTAAAATATTTAATACTTTACAGAAAAATACTTTCCTTTGCTGTTCCCTGACACAGATGATCAAGCAAGTGAACTTGACGGAACTGAAATGCGCGTCTAGGATAAGCAAGGACTGTTAAACTTGGGGACAACCTCCCCAAACATGTAAGCTAAGGAGGTGCGCCATTTAGCGAGCCGGTCACCCAGCTGGGCAGCACCATTATTACCACCTGTCCACATCTCCCCTCACCTGTGCCCTGGCCGTGCTCACTACTTCCCGGGTGTCCATGGAGAAGGTGGGGCGTTGTGACAGCTTGCCCCCCGTCGCCCCTTCCTCCTCCTCCTCTGCCTTCTATTTTCTCAGTGGTTGTCAGAGGAACGCTAAATCCTGCTGTCATTTTTTATTCTTTTTTTCAGACCCCAGGAGCCATTTCTGACAGACTTGGCACATTGAAACATTCCAAGCTCCTATCTCGGCTCTGCAGCTGCCGTCTTCCAGCTCCGTCAGGATGAGCTTGCCACAGCGTTCCTGTTCTGTAATCCCTCTCCCTCTCCCCCTCTCTCTCTCGCACACACAGACATGCACACTCTCATTCCAACTGGATATGGGGAGAAAAACCTTTCAGCTTCTCACCAAACCTAATAAAATTCCTTCCATAAAGGAACTGTTGCTGCTCACTGCAGAAGCGTGGCTGCCCCTCCCTGGGAGAGTGAGGGCACTGTTCTCCACATGGCCTTCCCTGACACTTTGCACGTGCACACATATGTGTGAGTGTGTCTGTGAGTGTGTGTGTACAGAGGAGGGAGGAAGGGAGTAAAGGAGAAGGAGCTAGGGAAGAACATGGCAGAGCGGCCGGATAGAAGACAAAGTGTCAGCCCCACAGAGCTGACCTACGGGATTCCCAGGTCGATCGCCTACAAGCTGGGGGGCCTGGAGTGTGAGCAAAGGGTGGGCGCCTCTCTCACAACATACACATCCTCTAAGACAATTTCATCAGCAAAAAATGTGTTGTAAAAAAGTCCCTGGAATAAAGTACAGCAAGAGCAAACTGGTAGAACTTGTCTTTGGAAAGGAGAAGGGGGCAGGCTAAGGGGCAGGCTAAGGGGCAGGCTAATCGTTTATATTTCAACAATCCTGCATTCTCCACTTTCTGAAGAGAAAGGATGTGAAGAGAGGGATGAGCTCACTAACACCGAGAAAACCGTGAGGAGCTTTGACTTAGCCAAAGATGCCTGGACTACCTTCCACATCCAATTATTTGAAGGTTAATCAAAAAAATACCATTTTTAGAAATTCTTTTACAGGCTCGGTGCCCATAGCACAGTGGTTACTGCACCAGCCATATACACCAAAGTGGGTGGGTTCAAACCCAGCCCAGGTCAGCTAAACAGCAATGATAACTGCAACCAAGAAATAGCTGGGCCTTGTGGTGGGTACCTGTAGTCCCAGCTACTTGGGAGGTTGAGGCAAGAGAATCGCTTAGGCCCAAGGGTTTGAGATTGCTGTGAACTGTGACAGCACAGCACTCTACTGAGGGTGACATAGTGAGACTCTGTCTCAAAAAATAAAAAAATTAAAATAAATAAACAAACTAAAAACTGAACACAGTTGAATCTGCCCCCGCTGCTCCAAAGATTCTTAGACTGATTCAGAATCCATTTTTTGGACATCACTGCTTTTTAAAACGGAAACAAGGCTAAAACTCTATTGACTCCAAATATGTAGATCAGGAGATTAAGTTGTCACAATAGTATGTTTTCCTCTTTTTCTCTCTCTCTCCCTCTTTTTTTCCCTCCATCCCTCCATAGCAGAATGTACATATAGAATTCTGATCGGCTGAAACATTGAATGGTTAAGATTTTACTCTAGGAAAAATAGACAGACTTCAGTTAGGTTGGGTGATAGACACATACATACACTTCCACTCATTCATTAAACCACATTAAGAAGAAATAATTAAAAATAAATAATAATCCTGTAAGCATAATAAAAAGAGAGAAGACAATACCTTCAGCCGGAAAGCAGAAGCTGTGAGTGGTCCCTGATGGCTGACCAGGGACGCTGAATACCAAGCCAGCAATGGGAAGGTAACCAGGAACGCCCAAAGGCTCAAAAGTTGGCAGCACAGTTTACCTCTGGAGGCAGACGCCAGATTGAAAATAGAGTTGAACTCTACTTCAGTAACAGGTAGGTCCCAAGTCCTCTGCCTGGATTGGGTAATTGCACGGTGGCTGCGATCTGGAGGTTTCTTCTCTATAGGATCAAATTCTGTGTCTCTGGGCAGGAGCTCTCCAGAGGCAGAGTGCTGAAAACCATAGCTGTAAGCGATCGTTTACACACCAAATACCAAGACCCTCCAGATATGTCTTCTGACTTGGTCCTAAGGAGGGGAGCAGCAGTTCAGACAGAAGGTAAAAAGATTCTTCTCGAGAGTAAATCTCCCCAGCCCACGTGAAAAGGTCTGAGGATGCTGATACAGTGGGTAGGGGACAGATTTCCAGAGAACTGACCCAGTCAGATCACCTTTCAAAGAAGCCCATAAGCACAGACCTTCCACCACCTTTTAGCTTTTCAGCGCTCCATTCCTTTTCTTGTTCTTGTTCTTTTTTTCTTTTTTGAGACAGAGTCTCACTATGTCACCCTCAGTAGAGTGCCGCAGCATCACTGCTCACAGCAACCTCAAACTCTTGGGCTTAAGCAATTCTCTTGCCTCAGCCTTCCAAGTAGCTGGGACTACAGTCAACCTGCCACATCACCTGGCTATTTTTTTTTTTGGTTGTAGTTGTCTTTGTTGTTTGGCAGGCCTGGGCTGGGTTCAAACCTGCCAGCTCCAGTGTATGTGGCTGGCACCCTAGCCGCTGAGCTACAGGCGCCGCGCCATCAGTGCTCCATTTCTTAACAGAAACATCAGGCATGTGAGCAAATCTTCTGGATAGGAAAGACTGGGCCAGGAGATAAGAACCTCCAAAAACATATCAGGAGTTTCCTCAAAGAGATAAAGGCCAATATTATTTTCATAAAACGAGAACTCATTTCAGAAAATGAGAAAACCTATAGAAATTTAAAATGTGAGAGCGGATTTCTTTTTTATTCTCATGAGAAAGGCAGGAAGACAAAGTCGAATAGAAAACCCTTATTTCCTCTAGGAATAGAGAAAAGGGAAAAGTTGGAACACAGAAGAAAAATGGTAAGAAAATTAAAAGTGGTTCAACCCCTCAGGGACCAGGAATTCACAGATAGAGAAAGAGAGCGACAGAGAGAGAAAACGCACGAACACACACAAAAGAAAATATCCCAAATTTGAAAGACATAATTTCCCCGATTGGAACAGATGAACAGAAACCCCAGCAAGCCACACCATCTTAAAAATGGAAGACAGAACAAAGAGAAAAGCTCCAAAGTTTTCAGAATTTTGCGTAAAAAAAAATTCCATACTTTATAAAGAATCGAGAATCGGAATGGGTTTCAGTAATAAAGGAGTAATATCTTCAAACTTTGAAAGGGAAAATATTTCCGATTTAAAATTCCACATCCAATGAGTCATTTAAGTGTAATAAAGAATAAAATCATTTCTTAAAAAAACAACTTTGCTTCAATGTACCCTTGCTGTAGTAAGTTATTGGAGGAGGTATTCCACCAAAAGGAAAGCGTAAAAGAAGAAACTAAGCAAAACATGGAATATAAGAAATGGATAGCCCAGTAAAACGCAAAGTAATTCCAACACTGATGGCAGAGGAGACCCTGGAGCGACAGCAATGCAACTGGTTAGAGACCAGCAAGGGAGGAAGCCACAAGACCTAACTTCACACAGATGAAATATTTACTGTGCGGCCAGGCCTGGTGAATCCCACGTGTAATCCTAGCATTCTGGGAGGCAGAGGTGGGTAAATTGCTAGAGCTCAGGAGTTCAAGACCAGCCTGAGCCAGAGTGAGACCTCATCTCTAAAGATAGCCAGCTGCATTGTGGTGGGTGCCTGTGGTCCCAGCTACTTGGGAGGATGAGGCAGGAGAATCTCTTGAGCCCAAGAATGTGAGGTTGCTGTGAGCTG
The DNA here is from genome assembly GCF_000181295.1 of Otolemur garnettii. Classification (NCBI taxonomy): domain Eukaryota; kingdom Metazoa; phylum Chordata; class Mammalia; order Primates; family Galagidae; genus Otolemur; species Otolemur garnettii. The sequence goes on from NW_003852424.1 coordinate 9,257,197, forward strand.
TGATGCTACAGCACTCTACCCAAGGCAACTAAGTGAGGCTCTGTCTCAAAAAAAAAACACAAATACTTCTTGTGCTTTAATAATATAGGACAATTAAGCCTGGGGAGAGGTTAGGGATAAATTATATAATAACTACATAAACAACTGAAACGACTCAGAAAATAATTATTAACTCCAGAGAAAGCCAATGTTGTGCCAGAAAGAAAAATGTACTGTAGTATACACAATATGTATATGGCTCTGCTACAAAATAGCATTTATATATTATCATAATAGTGTATGTGCTAAATATTGATCTAATTGAGATGATGCAGCTTAGTTGAAAGCTTAGGGATGGAGAGGACGATACGAGGTGTGTCGGTGTGTAGAAAAGCGGGGAAAGGAGAAATGGGGGAGCACTTAGATCCCTCAAAATGGAGGGGCCATGGGTCATCTCATTTATATGGAGGGATAGGAAGGCAAACACCACAAGAAGCAACTATAAGAATTGAAATTAATTGCCTCTGAAGGGCAGAAAAATGAGAGTACCGAAGGGAGCTAGGTTAAGTAATAAGCCTAATAGTGTTGCCTGACCGGCTCTTTAAACAACACCCAGGTTAAAAGTTAAGGAAAGTGAAAAGTTAATATTTAAAAGCTGCACATGTGCCTGCATAGATGACACACCCAAACGCAAAGAGGGCAAACCTACAGCCAGGGGGCACAGGGAGAAGAAAGAAGTTTAGAACCAAAAACGAAGAGAAAGCATCAGGGGAAGAGGAGAGACATGGGCATCACGAACAGGAAACGGTGTCGAAGCATCTTTTCTTTCTAACCTCGCCTCAGGCTCTCTACTTGGAAAGAGTGTTCAATGTGTCACCTGTCCCTCCCCCCGCCAGCCCTGCCATGAGAATATTGTCTCCCCATCACTCTCAGTATTATGTCATTTAAGCAGGTGCATACACTGCATAGCTGATTAAGGCTATGGCGAGGAAGAAGCAGTCAGGTCGACAGGGCGGCGTGAAGAAAGAGGAAGAGTGTCCGTTCCTAAGATGGACAATCAAGTTGACAAACTCATCCTAGAAAAAGTGCTACCCACCTCATTTGAAGTGAGAGAGGATACTGGGAAAAAATGAGGTCTAAGAGAACAGAGGTCTTCTCAAGAAGACCCCAAGGATACACCAGTGAGGTCCTCCCCGTGGTGACTCAGCTCTTAGGAATTTGTACAAACAACTTCCTGAGACCTGAAAACTAATGCTGGCTTCAGCTTCTGTAAAAGCCCAAACGTGATTCTCCAGCTTCATTCAAACTGACCAATGAGAAAGGTACCGCTGGGCTGGGACTTTTTGACTGGAGATCAAAAGGAGAAGACTGAGCCAGTCAGCGAGTGTGGCCATTTTGAGACTCTTGTCCACTGTGGCTCCACTGGCTGGAATAAAGTCCTTCCTCTTTCAAACACAATGTTTGGGTTCTCTTTCTATCCACTGGGCCTTGTCTTCCTACAACGGAAGTTCTCCCCTTGAGAGGCTATGCACTGACACCAGTGCCTAGTCCACCTCCAAAGCAAGCTTGGAACTCTTTTTCTGGAATGGCCATCAGAGCTGAATATCACTATAGTTGCCAGATGGCCTAGGGGAGGACTTTGAAGGTGACCGTAGTGATATTCAGCAATGAGGTATGTAGCACTTTTTCTAGCATGAGTTATCGAATTTCACTGTCAGGCCATGTATATATTATGCAATTTGTCCTGTGAGGGAATCCACAAAGGCCAACTGGTCAACCTTTGGACCTGAGCAGGTCTATTAGCCCTGGAAGCTGGGAAGGACCGACTTCTCTCCTCCCATCACATCACAGCTGGCAAAGGGTAGGATTTACCTTGTCTGGCAGAGCAGTGCATCCACTGGAGGTCTGTTTGGGACGGTCCCAGATGTACCCTCAAGTCCCTAGTACTCCTCCATGGAAAATGCTTATCATACCCAAAACTCCATAAACTGGATTTCCCTCCCCGCCACCCTCAATATTGTCTGTTGTAAGAAGACAATTCTGAATCAGTCCTTCTCACCAAAATGAAATGTTTTGTCTGACTCTAATGAAGGCATTTCAAACATCTGAAAGCACAAGATGTGGTGGCCTTCCTGGGACGGAGCAAGAAAACCAGCAGTGTGGGCTTGTCTGCATATTTAAAAGACAGCAGCGCCCCAGGTTTGGGTTCACGGGGAGGGGTAGCCCCCTCCAAAATCCCCGAGCTCAGGCCTCCCTTTCCCTCACTCCCACTCCAATGCACCCTGGCTGCCTGTGAATTCTGATCACACTCCTCTTTGATAGAGGCAGTTCTAGCGCTGATTAGCTATAGTCGAGTGGCTCTGCCTGGGACTATGGGGGGAATCTATGGCTTTTTTAAAATGTCATTTGTGAGGGCAACACTGCTGCCTTTAGCCCCAGGTGCTTGGAGGGAGGGCTCCTCACAGTGGGCTTAAAGAATGTGCCCCCTCTGCCTCTGACTTGTATGATTCCCAGAAAGTGGCTTGACCTCTCTCTCATCTCTAAAAGGGAAATACAGTAACAGAAAGCTGTCATGAAGCTGGAATGAGATAATAAACAAAGTTGCTAGCTTGGGCTCCACACACAGGGAGTGTCCAATAAACAACCCAGCTCCTCCTCTCCGAGGCCACGCCATACGGAGGGCCCCGGGATCACCGCAACCTTGGACAGTGGCACAGACACAAGGCTGGGATCATGCTGGGATCATCGACTTTTGCCGACTGGCCATTCTGCCTTTGAATCACTCCCCATCACACAGCTCTACCAACTCCCACCTCTGGACAGTAAGTGTTCAAAATGCAGTTCTGTCCTACTCTCCAGAAGGAAGACGAGGAGCAAAGAGACCCTTTCTGAAATACAGAAAATAAAAGCATGCCAGGATTTAATGGAGGACAAGTTCAGGATCAGCCACAACTGTAATTCAACTGATAATCCCGAAATCTCCGGGCTCTGTTTTTCTAGCCTGAGAAGTGAATGGCCCCTTTCCTCAGCCACCCACTTCAGAGCAGCCAAGGTCTCCTCCCAGCCGACTCCAAAGCCAGATGAATCCTCAGGGTTAATTCCTCTTCTAAAGGGGTAGCTGCTCAGAGGAAGGGCAGCACAATCAGTTTCAGGTGGCCCGAGGGTCCCACCCAGCACTTCTCAGTTCAAGGGCTGCTGTGCGGGGCGCTGAGGCGTAGGCTTAGCCACAGCAGAGAAACAGGAGGGAGATTGCTGCCTTCATTCTTATCTCCCTGACAGAGCAGAGGTTATATAAAGCTGATTTCTGAGCAGTGAACTAGAAATTAGTTAATCTCTTCTGTTACTTACTCCTGTTTCCCCAGAGAAAGCACATCGCACATCTGCGTCTCCTCTGGGAAAGTCAGGAATAGGATTAGTAGGTCTCTGGGGCCCTTCTGCATGGTTGGGTTCTGAATTCTACTTCCAAAACATCTTTCTGCAAACCTCTCTCCCTCATAAATGTTCTGGTGTATGTGAGATGGAACAGGAAGGGAAGATTAGCTGTTGTTATGGGATAATGAAATGCTGCTATCTTCTCCGGGTTTGGCATCAGAGCCAAAGATTATGTGGTAAACAAGAGTTTAAGTGAGAGTTAAAGATCTTGTATGCAAGACCCACAAAGGGGATGGGCAAAAGCCAGTGTTGCCAGGATAGACTATCATCCACCTCCAAGCCTTATACTACAAGACAAAAATTTCCTTAGGGGCTTAGAGTGAGGACTTCTTTAAAAGGGTTGTGTGCTGCACAACTCCCCTTTTGCCCCTGTTCTCATGGAGAAAATGCTTCCCTTTCATTTTAAGGCAAGTGAGCTGAACAAATAAGAACTTTGAAATAATTACTTAGACGGATTGGCAGGTGTCCCTGAGGTTTGAAGAGCTCAGGAACCGCTATTCCCATCTGGATACAATCCAAAGGCAAAAGGCTATGGCTGAATTGAAATAAGGGTGCAGAAAAGAACAAAGGTTTGAACTGGGAGTAGCCCACACCTCAAGTTAAACCGGCAAAGGAGTCTGCAGGCTTTCCATGGACTGTGCAATCAGGAACCGGCTGTAAATCTTGAAGACTCTGCTCGAAAATGCTTCTTGCTAGGGGCAAGGCAGATCCAGGAGGAGAAGGCTGTGCTGGGCCATCAAAGGCAGATGATACTAGGGTTATAAGTGGCTATTCAGGAAATGTACTGCCTCAGAAGATCCTGTCAGGGAAATTTCTGGGAAATCCACAAATAATGCCCATGAGAAAAGACCAGAAACTGCCTTCCTAAGCCCAAAATGTGAGGCCAAAACACAACCAATCTATTCAATAAGACCCTATCCGTTGCTGTGTCTCTCCTCCCGCACCTCTTCCTATCCAGCCCTAGAAAGGCCGGAAACAATCACTAAGCAGAGGTAGGGGTGGACCCGACACACTGTCCTCCTCTCCTTCTACCGCATATTTCCCAGGATGAGACTATCACAAACGGGGTGGGAATGAAGAGTTATTTTCCTGATATTTTATTACAAAAATTTTCAAATGGCTCAGCACCTGTAGCTCAGTGGCTAGGGTGTAGATACACAGGAGCTGGCAGGTTGGAACCCAGCCCAGGCCTGCCAAACAACAATGACAACTACAACCAAAAAAATAGCCTGGCATTGCAGCAGACACCTGTAATCCCAGCTACGTGGGAGACTGAGGCAAGAGAATCACTTAAGCCCAAGAGAGTTAGAGGCTGCTGTGAGCTGTAACACCACAGCACTCTACCGAGGGCAACACAACAAGACTATGTCTCAAAAAAGAAAAAAAATTCAAACATACAGCAAAGTTGAAAAAAATTGCAGTGAACATCTTTATATTCACCAATTACTTCTTGCTTTATCACATAACCATCTCTCTGTCCATCCTTTAGTGTTTCACTATTTCAAAGAAAATTCCACTCCTCAGGACCTCAGCATGCTTTAACTAGAGTTTAGTGTGATTTTCTTCTCTTTGGTTGTAAAATCTACATACAACAAAATTTACAGATCTTAAATACCTATTTACTGAGGTTTGACAAATGCGTACGTAAGTGTAACCCAAAACTCAAATAAAGCACATTACCGTAATCCCAGAAAGTTCCCTCACGTCCCACTGCAGTCAGTCAACTCCTCTACACCCCTGGATGTCTTCTCAGCATAGATTAGATGTGCCAATTTTAGAAATTCCACATACATGGAATTATATAATAACTGTTTAGTTTTTGTTCTTTGAGATAGAGTCTCATTCTGTGACCTTGGCTAGAGTGCTGTGGCATCAATCTAGTTTATAGCAATCTCAATCTCTTGGAGTCAAGCAATCCTCCTACCTCAGCCTCCCAAGTAGCTGGGACTACAGGTGGCCACCACAATGCCCAACGAATTTTTCTATTTTTAGTAGAGACGGGGTCTCGCTCTTGCTCAGGCTAGTCTCGAATTCACCTGCCTTGGCCTCCCTGAGTGCTAGAATTACAGGCATGAGCCACTGCCCCAGCCTTATGACAACTCTTCGGTATAAAGTCTTCCTTCAGTCTGCAGAAGGTTTTTAATGTTCATCCAAGTGGTTGTGCAGATAAAAACTCTTTCATTTTTGTTGCTGAGTGGTATTTCATGGTACGAATTACCACAGTTTGCTATTTCTTCTCCTTTCAATGGACACCAGGACTATTTCCAGTTTTGTACTATTATAAATAAAGATTTTATGTTCTTCTACAGGTATTTTTTAATAAATATTTTCACTAATCTTGGGTAAATGCCAACCAGTAAGATTACTGGATTTATAGTTAGATAAATCTATAGATAGAATAGATAAAAATAAATTAGATATTAGTTTTGAACTCCTGGACTCCAAGGATCCTCCTGTCTCAGCCTCCTGAGTAGCTGGAATATAAGTATATGCCACTATGCCCAGCTTGAAATGTTTTGGATTTTGGAATATTTGCATATGCATAATGAGATATCTTGGGGATAGAACCCAAATTTAAACACAAGATTCACTGACATTTCATTTGTACCTTATACAGAGAGTCTGAATTTAGTTTTATATAATATGTTTAATAATTTTATGCACAAAACCAGGTTTGTGTGCATTAAACCATCAGAATGCACAGTTGTCCCTTCTCAGCCATCCATGTGGACCGACTTCAGATTTCAAGTTTTCAGATCAGGAACGCTCAGCCTGGACCTCCTTTTCTTACTTCTCATTGATTATTCTGTGTATTAAATGTGTGAGGAAGGACAAAGTTTTACATTGGATAAGATTTTTAGATATTTGCCTCAATGCCTAAAATTGCTCAGAGAAACATGGAATGTCAAAGACTTTACCCAATGGATGGGAAAGTTAAGTCCACAGAGCAACTCTGAAAAAGCAAAGGAAAAACAAACCATTTGCACTGCTCCCTACCACATCCAGCACCTTCAATTAACCTTTTAGATGGCTCTTGCTTTTCATTTTCCGTTATGATTACAATCATCACAATTATTCTGAGATGAAAAAATAAGATTGGTGGGAGCTGATCATGAGGAAAAAAAAGACTCAGCACTGGCTCCGGGCCTGTGTTTACCACATGAGAAATATAGTCATCATGATGGTCTTCACACCGAGGCCAGGGAGTGAGTTTGCCTCAGCTATTACGTCTCCTTTATGTTTTGGAAAATTTTTTTCTCTCCATGGGCATCTGTTGGGGATATTTGTTTGAGAACAATGCCAGCTCTAAACCAAGACCTGGTATGAAGGGAAATATGTTGTTTTATTTCTATCTTTTTTACATTCTTCCTTTTCTAGGACTGAGGTGGGAGGATAAAGAAGCAAAGAACTACTGAGATGTGCAGCAGCATGGCTGACTACTGACATGTGCAGCAGCATGGCTGACTATAAAGGCCAGTCCCCTGGCTGAAAGAAGCCTTATACCAAAGAGCGGTCACAATATGGCTCTGTTTACATGGAATACCAAAATCTATGCCAGAAAAATATCCAAGGGTATAGCGTTGGGATTGACTAAAAGCATGAGACAACTTTCTAGTCTTTACTATGGTCCAAACTCTGTGCTATGAATTGTATACACAGTATCATTTACTCCACAAAACTATCCTATCCATTACTGTTTCTTCCCATACTTGATAGAGAATGTAAAGCTCAGGGAATCGGGGTACTGTATCCTATGCCTGCTTAGAAGTCACCAGTTCCTAAGAAATTTTTTAAAAAAAAGAACTTTGAATAAAAATTAATAAAATAAGACAAAAAATTAGCACATATATAGCACTTCTAGAAATCTCTCCTAAGGCCACTAATAAGCCACTTAAATGCCTATAATTAGAACTAGAGTTAGATTAGTTGTAACAGTTTCATATTATAGAATAATGTGTACTGATATTGACAGATAATATTAAGATTATAAATCACATCCAACTTCTGCTCCTGGGCCCAAGGAGACATGTTCAAGGATATTCATGAATTCAAGAATATTCAAATTATTCATTTGTGCATAACCATAAATACATATGGAAAGTAAAGGTTATCTACATGTGGTTATTTATTGGGGAAGGAGACTTATATTTTTATATGTTTCAATACTGTGTGTTTTTATGTATAACTTGAATAATTTTCATAAATAGTCTAAAGACTGCGTGATTACTAGGTGAGAATACAATAGAGGTGCTTTAGTGAGAATCCTTCCCATTACTGCAACTGATTTCCATAGCCAGAATCTCCCCAGGTCCTGAAGAGTGGAGCCCTTAAGGAGTGGGTGGCAGGAATAGTGACACTAATGGGGTAGAGCTGGAGGACATGGATCTGAGGAGTGAGACCCATGTGTCAGCTTCAAGACACCTTGCATTTCATCACTGCTTAATAAATGAGTTGAACTGAAACAAACCTACAGCAGTTGTGACTTAAAGAATTGGATTTATCACCAACTATAAGGAATATCTGAAATATACATTAAAAGACGCCATTTTACACTCATAAGATTGACAAAAGTTTGAAGCCAAAAACAAAACAAGCTTTCCAGGATTGCTTGTGGGAATACAAATCGTTACAACTCCTTTAAAGAATTTGTCAATGCCTAGTAAAGAAGGAAGACAGGGCTATGCTGCAATTTAGCAATCTCACATCCAGGAACATAGTCTGAGTGAAATGTATACAGAAATGTAGACGGTGGCATTTCTTATAATTAGGTATTGTGATTTTCCATATGGTAGAATATTATTTAGCAGGGAAACTAAATAGACCAAAGCCACACATTTCAATATGAATAGATTTTGAAAAGATAAAATTAAGCATAGAAAGCTTGAACCGTATCTGTACTGTTCTGTTTTGAGAGAGAGAGAGAGAGAGGAAGAGAGTGGAATGGATAACAAAAATTAAAGAATCTGAAGTATATGCAGGAAAATGTCAATATTTTGCAATTTCTTATGGTGAGCATATGAGTATTTTTCATATTCTCCTGTCTTTTCTCTGCATGGGAAGTATTTAATAATCCAAAAAAAAGAGAAAAGGCATAGGAAAGAATATAGTGAAAAAATACATCAAAATGTTGTTATCTCTCACTGGTAAGATTCTAAATGACTTTAATTTTCCTGTTTTTATTTTTTCTGTATGTTCTAACTGCTCTAAATTAAATATGTATTTCATGTATAACAATAAAAATACATCATTTCATAATTCATGTATTTAATTTTTTCATGACATATGTTGAAGCTAAATGAAATACAGACACAGCCAAAATAACTAGAACTAGACCAAGATAGTAACATTTGTTAACCTTTGGTTGGGGTGACGTTTCTGTCACACGTATCTCTAAATGATAATTTTTCTAAAATGAGAAAATAAAATATTTGTGAAAGTTGGATTAAATAAAAGGTGATGGGTTCTGAATGAAAAGAAACGCAAAAAATAATTTATCTAGCCTTAGAAAGTGTCCTGTGCCTAAAGAAAAAACCAAGTTACCAAAAAAAAAAAATCTGTGTTTTCAAAGAAAAATTAGAGTCAGATAATTTTTTAATGAAGTCTGTTATGCATTGTAAATTAGAGTGATAGTCCGTGTTTGTTAGCTCTGCTAATCAGAATATGAAGTTAAGTAGCATACATGAGTCCATAAATTCTATGAGTGGAGATTATTGAGGAAGGGGGGACACAAAGGTTGTAAGTGGCCTAGTGATCTGAATTGTTTCCAGTGGGAGGAAAGCATGAGCCATTTAATCAATGCAGTGTCTTTTATAAATCTTCAGGAAATCTCCTAGGAAGCCTTTAAGGAGATGGATTTCTTATTACTTCTGATATATGTTCCAATTAAATTTTTAGCGTTCCCCTCATGGGATTACCCAGCCTCAAAGATGGAAGATGTGATTCCGGCCACTGACGCCCACCATCTATTAGATTCTTGCACATGGAAGAGGCCATGACCAGCCCGTTGACTGAAATCTATAATGTATAATGATGACGCTGCTCCAGCAATCTTGAAACTCTGCCCTAGAATCAATGCAAAGCTTTGGCAACCGTAGAATTTCCATATGCGAGGCAGATAGGTGTCTTCGAATATGAGAGCAATGCCATTTTTTCTAGGGGGAAAAAAAGCCTCTAGGAAAATTCTACAATTGTTCCCCTGCTCCTCCTTCCCCCTCCATTCCAGATAGTAACAGCCAAATCCAAGCAAGCAGATGCCCCAACTCCTACAACGGAGGTGGCCACGATGTGTGCTAGATGACACGTTTTAGAAAGCACGTATGCAAACAATTATGGGATCTGAACAGCAATGATTAGAAAGGAAGAACATCAGGCATTTTTGCCCCACAGTGTACCAGAGGGAAAAAAGGAGGTGACCCTGGCAGCTGGTGAACCAGGGCAGCCTTAGGCCAGCGGAGAAAATGACACAGTAATAGCAAGAAGGTTTCAAAGGCAGAAAAGCCAATGAAATCATGAATTTTACAACTCATATACTTTTAATCCCTTTCTCTTTTTCACTTTTACTGGGTAAACTCATTAGACCCCACAAACACACTCCCACCCACAACCTCTTCAGGGCCTCGCACCTGAGTGACCGGAGGAAATGCAGCTGCCCCCTTATCTAATCCCTCGATGACTTCCTAGCTCCCCCCTCTCCCTTTGCTTTCTCATGCCCACCTAAGACATAGGAGGAGTTTTCTGCCCCCAAGATTGTGCAGCTTTCTGTTCAATTACCCCCAACGGAAAAATGACGGCTCCGCATACTCGGAGATATATGGTAATCCAGCACCTAAATGCCCCTTTTGCTAATGACATGTTTTTTCAATACGTTCAAATGAGAGGCTCATCGGAAATTATTCACTTTCTTCTGAGCAGCAAAGGAAAATGAAAGGCAAATTATGGTTGTTTAAGCACGTGTTTGCACGGATCCCGTTCCCCTGAATTAATTTGCCATCCACAGAGCTATTGACAACTAGCTTCTTCCCCGTGCCTTTTCACTTACCAGGTGGAAATGATTACAGTTTAATGTCTTTGAGGAGTTACTTAGGTGGGAGATGGCACCTCTGTAATACAGAAGTCGTAATGTCCACCAGAGAGAACAAAAGCACAGTAGCTTCCAATGTTTCCACAGCAGAAGAGATGACAGAGTGTCGATTTAAAAAAAATTCAGGCCATCACTCTGATTTTTCAAATGAGAAAACTGAGACCAGGAGAGGTGAAGGGGCTTAGCCAAAGTCAGTTTGCTGGTTTGCAGCGGAGCTGAAATTAGGAGCTCAGTGTTGGAACACCTGCCTCCTCTGTCATCCTCCCTACCGTCCTGCTGGCAGCCGTGTCAATGGCAAATAAAAGCCAGTTCAAGAAAATGTGGCCTCCGAGAGGCGTACTTTGGGACAAAGCACCAATGCACACTTGCAATTTTCTACAAATTCCTTAATTACACAGAATTAATTCATTCACAGAAGCTGCTGCCTCACTTTTTTATAGCTCAACACACACACCATCAAGTGGAGATAATTCATCATTATCTGAATGCACGCAGGGTGGCCAGTTTCAGCCAGAAGGAAGAAGAGAGGGGCAGGGTCAAGGGCAGTACGGAAGGAGCCCTTGGCCTTCACCCTCTAGTCCCCACCCCCTCCCATCAGCCCAAGCAGATCCATTTTCGTTACATTTCTCTTTGATGCAAAATCCAGAAATCTTGGTCAGGTGGCTTTGCTTATCAAATCTATTCTTAATAAACCATTTTTATCAAACTTTATCTGATGGAACCCAAATATGTTTGATGTTAGTATAAAGTATGCTTATCAGTCCTATTGCTGAAATGGCACTGCCCCAAAGTGAATGGTGTTAAGAGCAAAGGCTGTAGGGCCTGGAAGAAATCTGTTTAAATCCCAAATCCATCACTTTCTAGCCACACTGCTTTGCCCAATTCACTGTCACGTTCAGTAATATCTTCCTGGACACACTGGACTGTAACACTGCAGACAGATCCAGAGGCCACCTTCCCTGCCTCTGCTCTTCGGAGGCACAGACAGACACCAACACATCTATAGCCCAAGTTAATGTGAAGGGTTAACTGGTACGAATGTTGTGAAGAAGGTCCCTAGAGCTATGAGGGCCCCAGGAGAAGGGTTTGCCCCAGGTACAAAGGTCAGGAAAGGCCACCTCTTGGAAGGGTGGCTGGAGATGAGATCAGAAGCAGGAGTGGGCAGTAAGTGAAGGGGGGGCGGCATCCTGGCACAGGTGCAGTGCCAGGGGACCACCGCTAGTCCAAGGCACAGAGTGCAGTGTAGAGCAGAGAGAAGGGGCCCATGGTGAGGCCAGAGATTCCTAAAAAGTGACTGGCACTCCCCCAAATAAATGGTAGCTATTCTTATGGGCTATTCCATCTTGATCCAGTCACAAATCCAGGATCTCAGATATTCGTTTATTTTCATCCTCTTCTCTATCCACTCTATCAAATTACTGGTTTACTGATCTAATCACCCTAAATATTCTCAAGGCAGCAATTGCACTCATATATTATTATTGTAAATTTCACCGCTGGTAGCTCACAGTGGCTCACTTTGGCTATTCACGGGAAACATCAATTGCAAAGGCAGGTCCCAGTTAGCTAAATGTCCATGCACAAATGTACTTATGAACCAAGAGTGTAGTGTGGGGTTATTAAAGGGACATGAGAAAACAAAAAAACATGAAGGAGAAAAAAATTTAAAAAATGTGCACAACGCTTGAGAGTTTATAAAGCCCCCTCACTATATATCAGTGGGATCTCACGAAGGGTGGGGGTGGAGGTGAGTGGGAGGAAAGAGCACGAGTGTTGTCGTGATTATTTTTACAAGTACGATTAACTCAGACAAAACAACTTGCTCAAACTCACACAAGGAAATAATAACACTTCTGCATCTAAAATGCCGGTCTTGTGGCTCCCCGTTCTATGTCCTTCCGAATCCCTCACCTGCCAACGTTAAAGCACACAAAGTAGACCAGAGAACTCAGGCAGCCACTAACCAGAGGAGAGGGTCAAGAACAAAACTCATGTGCAATTCCACACCAGTGTTTTAGCAACTCATTATTATTTCATTATCATTGTGGTCGTTGTCACTAATAAACAATATGCACTGGGCAAGTACCACACTCCAGGTCAAGCATTCAACACTTCACACGCACTGTCTCACTGAACCCTCACCTTCAACACAGACCGACGCCTTTTTAAACCAGAAATACAGCTGAGCATATGGAGGCCTGGACACTTAATTTGCTTACCCTGTTCCTGAATTTTGGGTTCTATCCAAGGCCACTACAACTAGACCAGCAGGCTTCTGTGGGACAAACTGTCTTCACAGCAGAGTTAAATACCGATAAGGTCATGGCAATGAGTAATTTGAATTCTCCTGGATTTGGGGGTAATTCATACAATGGCTCATATTATCCTCAAAGAAAGCACTTAATTTAGTTTACCTCCCTTCCATGAGAAGAAGCTGTAAGGCCGGAGGCTACTCTGTGACTTTCCAGCCACTGTGACTGATGTGCGTGCATTCACCACATCCGTGCAGGAGGACGTGCCAATGGGATTTCAAGAAGCTACCCCAGGGGTCAGCAAACCATGGTCCCTGAGTGAAATAAGTCCCGCAATCTGTTTTTGGAAGTTCCGTGGACTAAGAATGGTTTTCTATTTTTAAGCAGTCAAAAAATTTGCAAAGAAGAACATTTCATGACATGTGAAAATTATATGAAATTCAAATGTAGTATCTATAAATAAAGTTTTATTGGAGCACAGCCCCACTCATTCCTTTACACATTGCCGATGGCTGCCTTCCTGCTCCAGTGCAGAGTTCAGCAGCTGCAATTGAGCCCTTTACAGAAAACATTTGCTGGCCCTGAGCTACAGCTCAATTACTGTGCAAAGGCTACACTCATCCCCCAGTACAATTAGAAGGTAAGGATGGCCCAGTACAGGCCAACGCTAAGCTCTCTTTCCTTTCAGCCTAACCCACCTCCTTTGTCTCCGGGGAACTCATTGCCTCATTCTTGCCTTTCTTATGGGTTTTCATAACCTTTTTCACGCCATCTCTCTGTTCACAAGCCTTTTATAAACAGTTGGCTCTTCGTATCCATGAGTTCCATACCCATGGATTTAACCAACCATGGATTGAAGACATGTTTTTAAATGGTGCCTGTATAGAACATGTGCAGGGTTTTTTATGCTTGTCATTATTCCCTAAACAATAAAGTATAACAACTATTTTGCATAGCATCTACATTGTTTTAGGAATTATAAATAATCTAGAGATGACTCAAAGTATCTGGAAGGATGTTCCTAGGTTATATGCAAATACTACACTATTTAAAACAGGGACTTGAGCATCTCTGGATTTTGGTATTAGAAAAACATATGTTTTAATGTACCGATAGTTCTTTGTCATTCATAGAACAAAGATCAAAATAGCTGCGATAGGTATAACGGGCCCTCAAATCTAGCCCTGGGGTCGCCATCACTTGCAGAGCCAGGACCCGGCAGCCCATCCTCTCCCGGCAGCAAAGCCTTCATCTTCATCCACCTCCTATCTCCCTTCCGACCTCCCACATCCAGCCCAAGAGCTCCTTCCCTTTCCTCACAACCCTGACCAGAAGACTAGGTTCTAGGTCATCAGTTATCCCCCAACAAAGCACATACGTTTTACCAACTTCCACAGTGAGACACAGCGTCCTACCTTGACATTTTTACCTTCCCGTCTGGCCTCGCCTCCATCTCCACCAGCCAGTGAGAAATGCAAAAATAAGAACCACACCTTCGTTTTTATAATTTTGGCGCTCAGCATCAGAAAAGAACATAATACGGGTTCATAGAATTTAATAATAAGAGCTTTGATTCGTTTTATCATCTTTTTCATCTCAGTAGGGTAAGACACAGTTTTTAAAATAAAAAAAAAAAAAGCCATAGATATAAGAGATGCCTTTGGCCAGGCACAGTGGCTCATTCCTACAATCCTAGCACTCTGGGAGGCTGAGGTGGGTGGATTACTTGAGTTTGGGAGTTTGAGACCAGCCTGAGCAAGAGGTTGACCTCATCTCTACTGTAAATAGAAAAATTAATTAGCACCATGGCTGGCACCTGTAGTCCTAGCTACTTGGAAGGCTGAGGCAAGAGGATCCCTTGAGCCCAAGAGTTTAAGGTTGCTGTGAGCTTTGACACCACTACACTCTACCCAGGGTGATAGAAAAAAGAGTGATGCCTTTACAGATTCATCCTAAGTCACTCTGTGTCCTTAGATAAGCCACTGAATTCTTCTGTGATACAAATTCCTCGTGTTAGAAGATAAGGATGAGCCCTACTTGACTGACTTTAACTACTTCAAAGGAGGTGGAGGATAAGCAATCAGAAAAACAACAATCAGCATGAATAGTATATATTCATATTTCTTAAAACTACTGGTTTAGGCTCAGCGCCCATTGCTCAGTGGTTAGGGTGTCGGCCGCATACACCAGGGCTGGTGGGTTCCAACCCAGCCTGGCCCCCTAACCAACAATGACAACTACAACAAAAAAATAGCCAGTGTTGTGGCAGGCCCCTGTAGTCTCAGCTACTCAGGAGGCTGAGGCAAAAGAATCACTTAAGTCCAAGAGTTTGAGGTTGTTGGAAGCTGTGATGCCACGGCCCTCTACCAAGGGTGACAGCTTGAGACTCTGTCTCAAAAAAAAAAAAAAGTACTGGTTTAAAAAGTACTTTCAGAAACAGGGTATTTTATCATGCAAAATATATATATATGAGCCCCAAATAACATAATGTCAGTGAAAGCTCTTTATAAATTGTAAAGCATACATGTGAAATAATATGGCTTTCAGTTTCTATTATAATAACTACCTGGCACAGCTCAAAAGATCACAACCCAGCCTGGCACATAGAAGAGCCTGATCTGAGCTTGTAATGCATTGAAGAGTAGCAGGTAATTTTATTTCCATGATAATGATACTTCCTCTGCTTTAGCTTCTTTATGGGGAAATAAAATATCATCTTACAAGTGCACATAACTTAGATTTGCAAAACATTTCCACATTCATTATCTCTTTTAATCCTCAGGACAGTTCCCACTTTTCAGATCACAAAGTCATTCTTTGAAACTGGGAATAACTTGCTTTAAACTTTCTAGCAAGTGAGAGAGAACTGAGGTTCTCAGAGTACAAATTCCCCCTCTTTCCATCCTACTAAGATCCCGGAGCATTAAAGAATTGGAAATCATCTATTCTAACATCTTCAGAGAGAAAGTTAGGAATCCAGCCAGGACCAGAACTCCGATGTCCCACTTCCCTCCGGTCCCTAGAGAGTTATACTTTATCTCTTGTGATATCCAGCCTCAAATTTGGTCCCCACCTACCAGTATTCACACCCTTGTATAGTTTCCTCCGTCATTAAAGAGGTCTGACTTGTACGACCAATAAGATATTGTGGAAGTGACGATGTGTGACTTCTGAGGCTAGGCCACAAAAGACATTGTGGTTTTTATCTTGCTCTCTTGAATCACAGGCTCCAAAGGAACCAGACACCATGCTGTGAGGACACTCAAGAGCCCTTTGGTGAGGTCCACCTGGCAGGGAACAGAGACATTCTGCCAAGGGGTGGCACCAACTTTCTGGGGAGTTAGTCTTTCTAGAAATGGGTCTTCCAGTCACATTTAAGCATTCAGCAATTGCAGCTTGTGCCCGTATCTTTTTTTTTTTTTTTTTTTTGAGACAGTCTCACTCTGTCACCCTGGATAGAGTGCCGTAACCTCATCACAGCTCATAGCAACCTCAGACTCTTGGGCTCAAGTGATCCTATGCCTCAGCCTTCCAAGCCACCTGCCAAAATGCCTGGCTAGTTTTTTGTTTTGTTTTATTTCTGTTTTTTTCTATTTTTAATAGATATGGGGTCTCACTCTTGCTCAAGCTGGTCTCAAATCCTAAATTCAAGCAATCCACCCACCTTGGCCTTGTAGAGTACTGGGATTACAGATGTGTACAACTGTGTCCAGCCCGTATCTTGACTAAAACTTCATGAGACTCTGAGCCAGAACCAGATAAATCACTCCAAAATTCTGACACACAGAAAGCGTGTCATAATAAATTTTTATTGCTGTTTATCACTTACTTTTGGAGATAATTTGTTATGCAACAATAAATAATCAATATATTTTCCATTATGGACAGAAGGTTCTTCAAAGTGTAATCATGTTCTCCTTTCTCTCCCTGAATTTCAGGCTTCTCTTCCCAAAATGTAGTCATAAATCCACTTTTCATCAGTTCCCTGAACTAGCTGTCAGGGATATTAAACGAGAGGAGTTACTTCAATAATCTGATTCTCTGTGGCCTTCGCCCAGCTGCCCCAGAAGCGTTTCATCTTGTCCCCAAGCAATTTCCTCACTGTACACTCAGGGCTAAAGCCTAAGATAAGGTTGACTAGGTAGTGTGAATGTCACAGGCTCTATATCTGATCTGTCTTCTATGGAACACCGAGTGAGATCTGAGAAGCATCTGGTTGAAAAATTCGATCCAGAAATGATAGGATCATGATACTTAAATATAGTCTTGTTTATTTGCTCAAGATTCTGTTTCTCTCTTTAAATCCTTCTACCTTCTCCAATCCTTTATAATTTATCTACCATCCTTATTACTGAAAAACAAAAACCATAGAAACTGGTTAACTATAAACATGCTCATTCTTTTTAAAAATGGTTTATTTATAAATCAGAGCCCTTTAATTTTCCAAAGAAAATAAATTATGAAATCAAAAGTCCCTCCCCCTCCAAACTCATCTATTTATAGAACTTTCTTGAGAAAGGAAATAAGGGTGAGAATCCTGAACTTGGCCCATCTCTGCCCTGGGAAACCTCAGTATCTTTGTAAAGGGCAAGGGAAAAGCTCTTGGCCTGTCAGGGAGTTGCTTTCCACCCCTCCTGCAAGGCCAAGAGCAGACACCGTCAGGTTGTTGGCAGTGAGGATGAAGGTGAAGAGGAGTCAGCAACACCCTCCAGAAGATGTTTCAAGATGCTGAGGGGAAATGGTCACCACTCCCTCCCAAGTACAGTCAGGAACCAATGTCCCAGTCAGGAGAGAGGCAGGAATCTGGGGAGGGCCCCCCTATCTAGGATAGGCCAACATAAATGTAATGGCAAGGGAGAATCTTGAAATCTGAAAATAACCAGACAGAGAAGGCTGCTGTCATTTGTGGTCCACCTCCTGTGGGCAGGCACTGTGCTAAGGGTGCATACTCAGCATCTCAGTTAGGCCTCCCAACTGCATAGTGATAAGAACATCTGCTTTGATGGGAGCCTAGTTCAAACCCCCTTTCTGTTGTATGATATTGAGTGAGCCGTTTAACCTCTCTGAGTTTCTGTTCCAGGCTAGTCTAACCAGGAGATGGAGCATAGACAATGAGCATATATGTATACTCCAATATCATAATGAGGAAGTAATGAGATAATTTTATTTTTGAGACAGAGCTTCAAGTTGTCCCCCCGGGTAGAGTGCTGTGGCATCACAGCTTATAGCAACCTCCAACTCCTGGGCTCAAACAAGTCTCCTGCCTCTGCCTCCCAAGTAGCTGGGACTACAGGCACCTGCCACAACGCCTGGCTATTTTTTGGTTGTAGTCTTCATTGTGATTTGGTGGGCCCGGGCTGGATTTAAACCCACCACCTTAGGTGTATGTGGCCGGCACCCTAGTCACTTGAGCCACAGGCGCCGAGCCAGTAATGAGATAATTATAATTGCTTCTCATGTTTTCCAGAGCATATAATTTAGTCTTGTCTGACATTAAGTTTGTGAACTCGATGCTTCTATTGGAGCACTGTACAAACAACTCAGTAAGGTTTCATAACTTTGGTGTATCAGGGTCTCATAACTGTGTTCATGTCAATGTGTGGCAGTGTCTTGCTGAGTTCTATTCATTACTGTTGTTGCAAGTTTAGTGTGTCATTGCAGAAATGTCAGAGCTCGAATTAGAGCACTGAACAAACTTTAAATTTCTTGTTAAACTTGGCAAGGTTGGAAGTGAAATCAGAGACATGTTAGTCTGAGTTTATGGGGACAATACCACAAGGAAAACAGCAGTGTGCAAAAGGATTAAATGTTTTTCTGGGGGAAGAGAAAACATCACTGACGAAGAGAGGCCAGGGCAGACAGTAACAAGCAGAACTGATGAAAAATTGCAAAAACTCTTTGCATTGCATGTCGGTATCACCAGATAATGGTGAGAATCATAGCAGACCAGGAAACATGGATAGAGAAACAGGAAAATCTTACCTGAAAATCTTGGCATGAGAAAGGTGTATGCAAAAGTGGTCCTGAAGGAGCTCACCAGTGAACACAAGCAGAGTCAAACTTTACCAAGACCTTTGGCAGCAGCAAGACGATGTCTTGGGCCATGTTATCACTGGTGATGAAACATGGGTATACCAAAACAACCCTGAAACAAAGTGACAACGTGCACAAGGGTAGTCAGCTAATTCTCCACAACCAAGAGTCAGTCCAAATCAAGAGTCAAAATGACGTTGCCCACCCTTTTGTCATCAGAGGGATTGTTCATTATGAATTTGTGCCAACCAGACAAACAGTGAAACTGACTTTACTATTTGGAAGTGCCGAAAATTCTGCATGAAAAAGGTAGACAAAAATGATCTGAACCATTCTTTCTCCAACAATGCATGACTTTTGCATCACAACAATGCACCAGCTCACACGGCACTATCTGTAAGGGAGTTTTTAGTCAGGAAACAAATAACTGTATTGGAACACCCTCCTTACTCAGCTCATCTGGCTCCCCAAAGACTTTTTTTTCTTTACCTAAAGATAAAGGAAATATTGAAAGAAGACATTTTGATGACATTTAGGACACCAAGGGTAATATAATGACAGCTTTCATGGCCATTTCAGAAAAAAGAGTTCCAAAATTGTTTTTTTAAGAGTGAACTAGATGCTGACATTATCAGCACATAGCTTCCCCTGGGGAGTACCTCAAAGGTGACCATAGTGATATTCAGCAATGAGGTATGTAGTGTATTTCCTAGGATGAGTTCATGAACTTCATTGTCAGACCTCACACTTAGGGATTCTGATTAAATATAGATTCTTGTTTATGACTATGGCCTGAGATTCTGCATTTCTAGCAAGTTTCCAGGATATACTGATGCTGCTGACCCAAAGTCCACATTTTGAATATTGAGGCTTTAAAAAACTCATAACCGTTAGCAGTTATTATTGGTGTTAATATGTTAACACATCTCCACAGCAAGACTAGCAGAGCTGGTAAATGGCAGAGCCAGGGGGCACATCCAGGAGACTCTTACTGCCCTCTTCCTCACCCCTAGTTACGTCTAAAAGGGGCAGGATACGTGTGGAACAGGCTTAGGCAATGCTCTGTGGAGCCATTTCTCCCCTTGTCTGCCAGCCCAGGGATGCCCTGTGTGACAATTCATTTCAGCCCTGACATCTCAAAGGTTCCAGAAAATCACTCCAGCAGCTCCATCACATTATCTCACGCTGAGGACTTTCCGGGTTGCCCAAAAAACTTCTGTCAGCAAAGATAGATTCAATCAAAAATGAAAATTGAAGCTTAATTCAGCCTGAGGATGAAAGCGATTAACCAGGAGATGGGAGATTAACCCCCTGGGCCACAGCTCAGGAAGGAGCAGGGGCTGATTGTTCCATGTTCATCAGAATTAATTAAGCACTGTCTGCCCCAGGAATAGCAGGGTGGAGGTTCTCTTCTGAGATTAAATAGGCCCAGAGACACGGGCACTGGGCTTAACTCTCATTTCTGCCATGTGGAGGGCTGGGCTCAAGTAAGGGGTTATTTGGCTTTAGAGAAGGTGTGAGCAGGCAGCTGAGCTGAGTCTGACATTGTCTTACCCTTGTAGCATTTTTGAGGAAAAGAATGCTTTACACTTTTGTATTCATTTCTCTTAAATAAAGTCACAGGAAAAGGAAACAGGGACAAATTCTGAGAAAGAGAAAGGAGTGAGGAATCTTCGCATTCTGAAGCAGTGATTTTCGACTGGTGTATCACAGCACACTGGTGTGCAGCGAGAGGAGCTTAGGTATGCCACAAACATTTCTAAAGGTCATTAATTAAATTATTTTTGAAAGAAGTTCAAAGCACAGTAAGTATATTCTTTTTTTTTTCTTATCATCATTTTAGTGTGCTGCAGAAGTTTAACTGTAGGTTCAAGTGTGCTGTGAGATTAAAATGGTTGGAAGAGACTGTTCTAAGCCTTGAGAAACTCTGCATTGGAGCTGGGCAAATGCACCAGCAATTACTTGTGAAAGTTTGAATCTGAGTGAGGCACCTGGAATCACAGCCAACTTGCAAAGCCAGAGTTTGCACCCAGGTAATAAACGTGCCCTGGGAACTTGAAGAAAGCAACTAACTTTTTTGATCCTCTCTTCCCAGAAAATGGAGCTAATGCTACAGACTTGGCAAGACCATTGAGATGAGCAAACCAAGTAACACTTGTGAAAACCAATTGACCATGATATGCAAATGTTAGATGCTACCATATTATCCTTGCAGGGAAAAAACTTTCTGTTCTTTCCCCAGACAAATTCTCAGCCTCAAGCAGTGTTTAGTTCCTAGTTCCTAATCCATCTTTCAGAAGGAATTGCAAGGGATGCCTGATCATCAGAGCACCACCTGTTTTTTATGCAGGGTCTTTTCTTCTGTTTCTCCTCTTTCTTTACTGTTACTACTATTACTATTGTTGTTGTTGTTGTTGTCGTCATTTTGAGACAGAGTTTCACTCTTTTGCCCTGGATAGAATGCTGTGGCGTTATAGCTCACAGCAACCTTAAACTCTTGGGCAATCTTCATGCCTCAGCCTACCAAGTAGCTGAGACTACAGGCATCTGCCACAATGCCTGGCTAATTTTTATATTTTTAGGACAGACAGGGTCTCACTCATGCTCCGGCAATCCATCTACCTCAACCTCCCAAAGGACTAGAATTATAGGCATGAGCCACCACACCAGACCTCTTCTCCTTCTTGACACTTTTCTTTCCATGATTTTTAATACTTAATTGGGGAGGACCAAAAAAATGTATTGATGCTACTAATTTAAGAAAAAGAAGTCTACAATTTTGACAAACACTAGAGGAACAGAGTTTTGAATCATAAATCCTTATTCCCAGTACTTCTTTGAAGAGTGTGCCAAACCTCCCATCCCCCTCTTTGGCCATTAACTTTGATTTGAAATTATTTTTTAACCTTTATCATCATTTTCTTGCTAAGGAAAGTCAAAGCTATCTTGAATATACGAAAACTGTGAAACTGTGTATTACAGGAGTGGTCTGCTGTGGAGGGGACAGCCTGTAGCTCCAGGACTTCCCAAGGCAGAATGTTTAAAGCAATTGTGCAACTTGAAGACTCTCCATTTTGTCATTGGTCCGAAAAGTCTCAGTTGCCCTATTTAGTTTATTGCCGTGTGGAAAAACAAGGATCGACCCCAGAGCTTAGAATACGTGCAGATAATTACGCATTTTTGAGAGGAAAAGACCAGAGGGGTAAACCGAGGAGATCTAGAAGTAAAGGATTAATTCTTTCTTGTGAGTTATTAGGTGAAGACTTTCTCTTCCCTTCCAGTTCCACCTCCCACCTCTCCTTCTTCCCCAATTAGGAGCTGGGAGCCTGTGAGAGGGAGGAGGATGGCTCTCTTATCGTCTCTAAAATGAATATTTTCTACTGGTAATTGTGAATGCTAGTTAACGACACGCAAGGTTCTAAGTTGTAGAGGCATAAGAAGCAAAAGTTCCCAATACAGGACAACAGCATGGACTGGCCAATTGTTTGGATTATTCGTCCAGCATAATTTAAAAAACATTTGTTGTAATTTAAAAAATTTTAAACCTAATAACTGCTGTCATTTTTTTTTAATGTGCCCAAGTGATTAGCACCTTATGCAGTGTTTTATTTTCAGGTTTCTCCATAAGCACAGCCTGAGTAAAGACTTTGCTGCTGTTGTTTGAGGTTTTTTGTTTGTTTGTTTGTTTACTCCAAATTAATATGAGGGCACAAACTTTTAGGTCACATTGTCCTAACTTCCAATGTAAAGTTTAAGTTTTAGTTGAGCCTTCACTCGGGGGCATGCTATATACCCTCCCTTTGTGCATTCGGAGAGGTCCTTGCCAATTGCCCTCCTCCTGCCAATCACTCTATCCCTCCCCCTCTTTTCAGCCCTTCCCCTTGCTAGACAATATTTGCGTTTTATCATTCATGTGGGTGTGGTATTGTTTATATATTCATTTGATATTACTATTGAGTACATTGGATATTTTTCCCCCAACTTCTATATTGCTGGTGGGATTGCAAACTAATACAACTTTAGGGAAGTTGACCTTCCATTTGATCCCACAATTCCATTACTAGATACTTACCCAGAAGAACAAAAATCATTTTACCAGAAAGACATTTCCATCGGAATGTTTATTGCACTTCAATTCATAATTGCCAAGTCATGGAAGCAACCCAAATGCCCATTAACCCACGAGCGCGTTAACAAACTCAGCGGGGACTTTGGAGGTGATGCCATCCAGGCGCGCGACAGTAAAGAGAAAAGGCCAGCAGGGGGCGCATTTTCAAAGTCACTGCAGAAATCAATGGAGCTGGGCTTTGCAGGTGGCTCTGAGTGTGAAGAACACTCCCGCAAGCCAGATGGGGTGGTTTGTCCCCCCTCTGGATAGAGCTGCTCCGAGGGTGTTAGCTGCCCTCAACTCACTTTGAGGCTGCTACTGTACACAGACTGAACCAGCTCCAGCAGCCTCCAAGAAAGCTCTGTGCAGAAGAAAGTGGACAGAGGCTCTCAGTGCATGGGAGGTGGGATGCAATAACCACCAAGCCAGGCAGATGCACAACTACCCCACAGCTGACACCAGACATGGCTCTCAAAGAAGTGAAGAACGACAACAAAAGGCTCCTCCACCCACGTGCCATGACCTTCTGCTCCTTCCACCTCAGGACTCTGGTGCAACCTCTATGGAGAATGATTTAGCAATAGCTTTCAAAATGAAAAGTGCACTTGGTGAAGAAGTTGCCATTCTGCAATTTGCCTAGTAAATATTCTTGCACGTGACTGAAATGCTGTATTTCTTGCACCTGTGGGAAATGCTGTTCGTAGAGCGGTATTCGTTCAAGTGTTATTCATAATGGCAAACAAATGGAAGGAAAAAACGAGGGGTTAATGAATATAGAACAAGTCAAATAAATTGTGATAGTTCATAGAACAATGGAACTAGGGTGGCAGTCATCTATATTTAACAACCTGCGTGAAACTGTCACTGACAAGTTACAATGGATACAACTCACAAGAAAAGAAGCCCGCTGCAGAACGCCAGCCACGCCCGTAAGGACGCACACTGGCTGGATGTCAGTCCTGAAGAGCAAATCACGTGGCACTTAGAAAGGAAGAGACTGATAATTGCCAAGACATGGAAACAGCCCAAGTGCCCATCAACCCATGAATGGATTAACAAATAGTGGTATATGTACACCATGGAATACTATGCAGCCATAAAGAATGGAGACTGCACATCTTTTATGTTTACCTGGATGAGGCTGGAGCATATTCTTCTCAGTAAAGTATCTCAAGAATGGGAAAAAGTATCCAATGTGCACAAAACTACTCTGAAATTAATATATAATCACCTACACATTCATATGAATGATAAAACATAACTATAATCCAAAAAAGTAAAAGGGAAGAAGAGAGAGGGAAAGTGAGGGGGGAGATCGGAGGAGGAAGGGTATTTGGGGGACCTCACCTAATGTGCATGGTGCAATAGTACATTTCAAAACTATTAAGAAAAGAATATACTTGTGATGGATGTGTTACTTATCTCAATGTAAGCATTTCACATTATACATCAAATCAGTACACTTAACACATAAATGCATCAATGTACACAGTTATAATTTAATAAAAAAAAAGGAATGAAGAGATTGTTCTGTGGGCACATTTATGTTCCTACTCTTTCTTTCTTTCTTTCTTTCTTTCTTTCTTTCTTTCTTTCCTTTTTTTTTTTTTTTTGAGACAGAGTCTCACTATGTTGCCCTCGTAGAGTGCTGTGGCATCACAGCTCACAGCAACCTCAAACTCTTGGGCATAAGCAATTCCTTTGCCTTAGCCTCCCCAGTAGCTGGGACTATAGGCACCCAGCACAACACCTGGCTATTCTCTGGTTGCAGTTGTCATTGTTGTTCAGCAGGCCTGGGCTGGGCTCAAACCTGGCAGCCTCAGTATATGTGGCTGGTGCCCTACTCATTGAGCTACAGGCACTGAGCCATTATGTTCCTACTTTTAAACTTGATTTTACAGTGTGTTCTGAAAGTCACCTCTAAAAGTCTCTACACTGTGCATAGAGAAAACAGGGAATTATAGCTAAAGATATCTTTATTTACAAAATATTCATTACAAACTTTTACAAAATATTTACAAAATATTCTCTATATTGGTCACCTCTTTATAAAATTTTGTAATGAATATTTTGTACAGAAAGATACCTATAGCTACAATTCTCCATTTCCCCCCTATGTATGGTGACTTTGAGGGGAGGTTGGGGACACCCTGTAGATCACTGTTTCATTAAGAAGTTGAGGCTGAAAATTCAACCCCCCGGCTTTTAATTCCTCCAGCTGAATTCTCTTGCCCTGAGAACAGGGCAGTCTGGCCGTAGTACAGAATGTCAGTGCTGATTTGAAGGGTGTGCAAAAGGAGATAGTCGATCTATTAGGCTTAGTATGCAGTTATTAGGAGAGAAGGAGATTTTTTCCAGTTCCAATTGCCACTGTATTCTAGATGTTTGAGCAGTTGATTGGATTATGAAACCAGAGTCCAGCAGGTGAATAGTCAGACCTCAGAGAGTTAAACCAATTCCACAGCAGGCTCACTTCATCAAGGACACTGACAAATCACACTCAGCAGGGCTTTCTTCTTCTTCTTCCTGATAGCTCTTCTCTGAGCCTCAAAATGCAAAAAAAGAAAGAAAAGAAATCATGCTAGTTGTCAGAAAAAGTATCCAGAATCTGGAATCCTCCCCCATGGGAACAGAGACCCTGGAGCACCACACGCAGTCCCACTTGAAACAAATTTTGTTATCTGGCCTCCTGTGTCCTCCGGCTATGAGGACAGAGAAAACTCACCAGCCCAAACAAGCCACTCTCCACTCACCCAGGATTCCATGCCTGAAGCCACAGCTTCCATCCAAGTGAAAAAGCACTTCTGGTCCTGGATTGGACTCTCCTGGGGAGTTGATGGAGCCTGCAGGGTCTCCCGCACCCACTTATGCAGACACCCCTCCTTTGGCCTCATCGTGTGCTCAGCTACGGGCAGGATGTCAGCCCAAAGCAATCATCATAATTTAGACTGTCAAGGAAACAAAACGCAGACCCTCTCCAGCATGCTGTCTGGCTTTTGTCATTCTCTCCCAGTGGAGAGAAATCCCTGAAGATAAAAAAAAAAAACTGCTGCTGTCAGGATTCATTCCAGAGGAGGAGAATGCAGCACAGTGTCAGAGTAAGTCTCTGCTCCCCAGAAACACCCTCCTTCTGCTGGACGTTTCATGAAGGACTGTGGCCAGCCCCATAAAGTGAGCGTGCCTGCCCCTCTCCTTTCCATCCGTGGTAGCTTAAAACAAGGCCCGTGGTGAGAAGGCTCATTCATCACAGTGACAAGGACTACAGGAAAATTTCAGAGTTGGGCATCCTTCAGCTCTGTTCACAGGAGCTTAGGATGAGGATAAAACTTGTCGATTTCCTCATCTTCATCAGGGAATGTGGAGATGAAGGATCCACGGGGAGTCCTGAGTTGATGAGGGAAGCTCATGGGGAAATGAGTGACAGAGTGAGGGGAACAGATGGGGAGGAATGCATGCTGGCATCTGTTTGGAGCATCAGTCTCTAGACAGGCTTGTCCTAGTTCCCTGGCTTGTCACTGAATTTTGCTCGTGGCTAGCACAGAGACAGAGAAGCCCAGGAAGTCTAAGGCGTGGAAACACCAGGTTCACCATTTCCTACCTCCGTCTTACAGCTGATGGAAGCAAAAACATGCAAAAAGTTATTTTTTAATATGTATGTTATTTTCTAAATAAATTGCTACCTAAATTGAAAGAGGAAAATTATTTTCCCATTAGGACTCTTTATTTTCCAGTTTTCATTAAGAAATATTTCAGATAGATTAAAGCCCCCTGTCCTAACCTATTACATTCCCTTCTTGACAATGGCTTCCAGTTTAGTGCCTATCTTTCTTACTTATGTCTCTGCATTTTAATTATGTATATATAGATATAATTCATGTAAATATATATTAAGAAACATGTGGCATTATTTGCATGCTCTTACACTTTTATTTTGCGTGCTTACATTGATAGGAGTGCCCTAGTTTAATCTAGCTGCCGTTTAATAATCCATTTTATGAATCTGCCACAATTATCGATTGATTCCCCTGTTGATGGCTATTGAAGTTGATTTCAGCTTTGCACTGTGGCAATACTGCTGTGGTAAACATCTGTGAACATCTGTACACAGACTTGTCTCCTTATGCACATGTGAAAAGCTTGTGGCATGTTTTTAATACAGCTGTACACTTTAGAGATCTTTTTGTGCCGGTCTGTGTTATTATAACTCATTACTTTAACATCGAGAAGTGTTCTAGCATATTAAGGAATTAGAAATTGACTCAAGTTTCCTCCTGAACATTTAGATCCCCTCTTTGTTTTGTGCTACTATCAACAAGGCTCTCGGGTCTCCTTGAACTTGGATACATGAGAGTCCTTCTCCAGAGCAGGTACCTAGAATTGCAATTGCTTCCAAGTCTTTCACAAACTGCCTGCTGTTTGAGCAATACCATTGCTCTAGTACAATCAGCCTCATAAGTTTTGGCAAGTTGATAGATTTCAAATGACATCTCATATTATTAATGTTTACTTCCATGATTACTTGTAAGAATGAGCATCTTCTTGTCTGTGTGTTGGGCTTGTATCTTCCGTCGCTTGTGTGTCCACAGCCTTTGTTTCCTTTCCTCCTGGGTGATCGTTAGGGGCATCTGTTTCCAATAGTTCCCATATTCTATTTATTTTAGAAGAGGACAGTCTATCAAAATTTTAACTGAGAAAAGAATAAAACATGTAAATGATAAAAATAAGTCTGGTAAGCAAAGTAGTAAACCTAATAAGTAAATAAAATTAATTTCTCAGAGTTTTGGAGACTCCACCATGATGGCTGCACTGGCCGTGAGAGGTGCCCCCCAGGGGATGTGAGTCTCCACTTCCATTAGGAATCCATCACTGCTCCGTGCCCCCTTAGCGATAGGAAGAAGGAAGGAACTAATATTAATAAATATTGACCTTCTACTCAGCAGTTAATGGGTATCACCTCATTTAATCCCTGCAACCAAACTGTGAAATAAGCATTATTACCCCCCTTTAAGGATGAGGAGGTGGGCACTCAGCAAGATCAGATGTCTAGCCTGAGATCAGGGAGCTGATCATCAGCAGAGCCAGAAATTGGAGGTTCATCCATCCCCAAAGCATATGCACTTTCTAACGCACCAGAGAATCATAATCGTTATGGATCAAGTACTTTGAAGGGAAGGTTATAAACCTTAAGAGTAATGTATGCTAGTCATTTATTCTTTCTGAAATAATTACTTAAAGAGCTAAGGCTGTGCCCAATCTTTTCTGAAGTTTTACCATTAGAGATCTTTGAAGGTACATTTCCTCCCCACCCCCCCTCTAGGGGAAAATGTGACCATCACATTATGGTTCAAATATTGTACATGCTGTGGAGAACGGATATCCATTCTGTTCTTCTCTTTCTCTTAGACTACTTGTTCTCCTGCCAAGAAGAATGGTTAGTCTTGCAGGAAGCAATATCAGCTGCTTCTCAGGGGGGCTGATGATTTGACAAGGCATGGTAAGGAGGAGAGAGGAGTCAGGTTTGGAGAGAATATAAAAGAAATTTTAGTATCAAACAGTGCTAGAATTTATTCTGAAAATTCTTAAATCAAACATGTACCCAATGAAGATGTCACAGTTTTTAGACCAGTTGTTTATTTACTAACTATAGTTGTTGAATAATTACCAAAAAAAGAGGAAAGCCAGGCATGACGGCTCATGCCTGTAATCCTAGCACTTTGGGAGGCTGAGGAGGGTGGATTGCTTGAGCTCAGGAGTTGGAGACCAGCCTGAGCAAGAGTGAGACCCCATCTCTACTAAAAATAGAAAAAAAAAAAAAAGAGGTAGCCAGGCATTGTGATGGGTACCTATAGTCCCAACTCCTAGGGAGGCTAAGACAAGAGGATTGATTGACCCCAAGAGTTTGAGGTTTCTATGAGCCATGATGATGCCACAGCACTCTACCTAGGATGACAGAATGAGACTCTCAAAAAAAAAGAAAAAAAGCCAAACTGAGCCCTGATAATATGCAGTTGTGGGAGCCTTCAGGAATTTCTAAAGTGGTTTTTATAGGTCTTAAGATTCCTTGAATACTAGTCATGTGCTCGTGATGCTCATGTGTTTTAAGGCAAAGCAGTTTATTTACTTTTTATTTCTATCCCAATGGTGAGATGGCCAACGCCCTCTGCCTTGTCACCTCGGATGTCATTTCAGCAGACGCTTTGCTGGACAGCTCCCATTGCACTTTCTCACCTTGCACACACACTCGCCTACTTTCTGCCTTACTCTGAAGCTAAGGCAGCTTGCTCCGTCTTCGTGCAGAGCCAGAAACTCAAGAGAGTTAAAGCTGGAGGCAACCCACATCCGACAGGAGTCAGTCAACAGACAAATGCCCCAGTCTCCGGGGCTTCGAAGGGAAAATTTAGAGGGTGTTCTCAGCCCATTTGCCCACAGCAGTGTCCAGGTCAATAATGAACACTTTCTTGGTTTCTCTCCATTCCCTCACTCAGTCTCTTCACCCTCTTAACCCTGCCTCCTGGGAGTACCCCCCAAATAAACTTCTTATACCGACATCCTTTCTCTGTACCCCTAAATTCTCATACATATCAATGTATTATGTCAGATATAACCTGCTCCCCCAGAAGACTTCTCGACCTCTAAGTACCTCTTTTATTGCATTATATTTTAATTTGTTGTTTATTTGTCTATATTCCTCACTAGGCAATGAGCTTCTTGAAGATAGGGACAGTGTGCCATTGTATGCCTGGTCCTATCCCAATATCTGGTCACAGCAGGCATTCAGTAAATATGTGTGCAACAAACAGAGACGGTAACACATAGGTGTGAAATAGGTACGAGTTGGTCAGACGCCAGGATGAACGACAGTTGCAGCACTCCCTGTGGTCAAGAGGCAGCAGTGTACTGGAAATGACAGACAGGGAAACAGATAAATTGCAAAGTGACATGCCTTGGCTTGGTGCCTATAGCTCAACCGGCTAAGGCGCCAGCCACGGACACCTAAGGTGGCGGGTTTGAATCCCCAGCCCGGACCCGCCAAACAACAATGACGGCTGCAACCAAAAAATAGCCG
>NW_003852424.1:9287298-9291786 GCF_000181295.1 Otolemur garnettii
AAAAAAAAAAAAGTGACATGCCTTGAGCTCCGATGAAGGCGGGAAATAACATTCCCCAAGCTGTGCTTTGGCAGCCAAAAAAAAAGCCGCCCTGAAACGATAATTAAGAACTTGAAAAAAATGGCATATCTTAAATTTTTTCAAAATAATGTGAACAGATAAAAAACAATTAAAATAACATAAAGAACTTAAATTCATCAATAAATTTGGCACCTGTATAAGAACCTTGTTTGGTACCTGGTTCTTATACAAAGGGCTTTTCAGGCATCATTTCATTCAATCTCCATAGGTAGATACTGAGTGTTCCCACTTCCCAGAAGAAAAGACTGATCCTCCCAGAAGAAAAGACTGATGCTCGTGAGGTTAAAACTTTACCCAGATTTGTACAGCTAACAGGAAGTAAAACCAGGATTGTGGTTTGTCTACTACCCAGACTCTTAACCCAGCTTGTATCATAATAAAACTTCCTACTCTACTGAGAAAAGAGTCAAGTCATGGATTATTCCTCATGTGCCATGAATTCTCATGTGAAACCAGCCATAGAGAGGACAAGGAGAGCCTCAGGAGAAGGGGTACAGTGTCATCCCTGAGACATGACAAATACTTCTGCATATCCCCATGCCAGCCTCACGCTCCCTCCACCCCAAAGCTCAGATTCCTCCTGGCCCAGCCAGGGACTTACGGGGTCTGTCTCTCTCTCCTTTAATAAGAATGGTGTGTTCCAGCTTCTTTCCTCACTCTCATTTGAATCTTTTAATCTCTCTTTAAAAAGAAATAGGAAATGTGGTTCTCTTTAGAATCACCGTTTACTTCTTAAAGTATCATATTTCTCAATCGTTTTAAATCAGTCCTCAGAACTTCCAAGAGCGTATGTGTTCACACCACTCACACGCACACGGGGACAGATGCCCAAAGAAAGAGCTCCAACAATCACCTGGGTTAGACACGTCCGGGGGGCGGGAGTTGGCAACACTATTCAGTAATTAGGGGATAACGCAAAATATTTTAAGGACCAACTTCCAACTAAAGACTTCAAATTTCCTCTCAAAATGTGACATACTCTGCTGTAGAAACAGATTTTTTTTTCCAGTTGTTTCATTCTCAGTAGAATGAGTGTTGCCTGGGCAATTTCCCATGGGTGGGATTAGTGAACATGGTCTATTATCGAAACCATTTTATAAAGGTGAAAGAAAGGAAAGGAGGATGGAAGGAAGGAAAAGAAAAGAAAAAGGGAGTGAAGGAAGGGAAGGATGTCGAGGGGAAGAAAAGGAAAGGGA
This sequence comes from Otolemur garnettii, assembly GCF_000181295.1. Taxonomy (NCBI): domain Eukaryota; kingdom Metazoa; phylum Chordata; class Mammalia; order Primates; family Galagidae; genus Otolemur; species Otolemur garnettii. Next base: position 9,288,576 of record NW_003852424.1, read on the forward strand.
GACACTTCTCTTCTAATGGGAATAAGCACAGCTACTGAATAAAAAAATCAGTAGGGAAATAAAACTCATTTTCCAGGTTTCTTGTTCACATCAAGGAAAAATTTAAAAAGCTTCCTGCATTTCCCCTGCTCTACTGGGCACCAGACAGAGGAAAAAAGTATACATCTTTGCCATTATTTGAAATGCAGCATGGACAGATTTTTTTTTTAATGAAATCTTCCCATACAGCATAATTGACTAAGCAAGGAGACTGGGATGAAATGAGAAACTTCCCTTTATATTTTTTCCAGGAACTGGCCCAGTCTTGGAAGATGGTGGAGCCACTGAGGGCAGCATATCCCTGCCCTGTCAAAAGTCTACGAATAGGATCTGGGAATGACAATTGGGCTTTGGGCTGGTTTAACTGAAGACCCTAAGAACCTCTTCCAGTAAGACTCGAATTCCCGCAGGATTGAAGAAAGTGACGGCACTGCCTAAAACATGACCCCCAGTGGACGGCACACTCTCCAGCAAACGTCTCGGGTAGCCCCTGGGGGGTTGCCAAAGCTGTAATTCCACATTAATTGATACAAAGGGGGCTGCTTTCCAGATGACCTCACACCTAATTGAATAAAGCAGACACATATCCCACATGTAATCATGTTTATTGCATGCATTGCAAGATGGTTAAAAGAGCTGGCTCTGAAATCCTACAGAACCAAGCCCTGTCCAAAAACAACAACAACAACAAAAATTAAGTGAGTTAAATCATCTTTAAAATGGTGACAAAGAATGATACCTACCTCAAAAGGTGCTTGTAAGAGAATATTGCATGGAAAATATAACACCTGGCATACAGTAAAATTCTTAAATATCATTATTTTTGCATTTTCTAAAAGTATTATGCATGGGTTTATTAGCTAGACTTTGCTCCTTGGGCAAATCCAACTAACATTTTTCAAGTGCCTGTTTTGTATACAACGCTAATTGTTTTCAAATATGCTTTTTATCCCCCCATAGCACTTTGGTGAGGTAGATATTATTCCAATTTAAAAGCTAAGAAAATTAAAGCTATCATAGGATAAATTAATATACCCTTTGTCACTTGGATAAAATTTTGAAGTTTTTTATTTGAGCTGAGGTCTCCTGATTCCCCTGCATGGACACCTGCGCTACACAGGCAGTGCTGGATCTTTAGCATACACACGTTTTTTTAAAAAAGAAAGCCTGTTTTATTCCAAACAAAACAAAACGAGGGTTGACTCTGTGAACAGGGTTAGTCCATTCAGGCCGTCAGTGTCCTGGTGGTGATTTTGTCCTTCTTGGTGATAAAGGTAATGACTCCTGTGACACTGCATCCCGGTCCACAGCATTCAGCATGGCTTAGAAGATGGTTTCAAACAGGTGTTCTGGGTCTGTGTTAGGCTCCCAGAGAGGCTCACACATCCCATTTGTTCAGCACAGGTGCTGCTGACCACAAAGTCATCAGTCACCATGGGGCAGCCGATGAGGTCTAAAGAGCCAATGAAAGGCTTAAAGGTCTTTGTGTCCAACTCTGCAATGACTGACTTAGTGTAGCAGGGACCACACCATTTCTCATACTAGAGGTTGACCACCATACTCATGAGGATATAAGGTTTGATCTGCCGAACTTCCTTCAACTCATAGAGGTTCAGCCGGAACTTGAGGAGCTGGGTAACAGTCTGGACATCAGTGGCAAGCCTGCCAGACTGATGTACAAACGGTCACCCATGGGAAAGATCTTCTGGAAGTCCGTGGTCACCATCTGGGCTTGGATCCTGAAGTGCCTGTCTGCAGCGATGGCCACACAGTTCTTCCCCTTCATGGCCATGACAGCCCCTCCATTATAGGACATAATAAACATATTTGTGTAGTAGGACCCTCGATCAATGGTGCAACTCCAATAAACTGGTTCCAGCATACACACATTTTAATAGCCCATTGGTGTTCTAATAAATCAGCTGTCAAAAAAAAGTCTTGATTCCTCACATTTGCCAATGTCTGTGATGCAAATACTCCCACCACGGCCCATTTCAAGCTGCCAGTGACACCAGCAATAGTTAATAATCAGCTCTCACTATTATTCTGAAATACACTCACCCACGGGCATTTCAAAGTGCCAAGCCCCATTCTGCTTACTGTTAGTTAGGATCTTTTGCTCTCAGCCTTGTTGACTTTCTCCAGCTTTGTTGTGGATACAACTCTGGAGCCTCCCATGAGGGGCACAAGGCAGAACCACACCTAGAAAGCGCCAGGCCGCAGATCAGGAGCAGGCAAACAGCAGAACGCAAGACAGAGTGATGAAAGCAATGAGTGAGAAACAAGGCAGCAGCCAAGAGCAAGGGGGAATCTAATTCCAGACCCAGAGAGGGGGCCTGAGCAAGTGAGGAGACGCAGTAGCTACGTGAAGGGTGATCAAGTGAGGTTGCCAAGGCAGGGGCTGGGACACAGACAGATCAGGGCACAACCACTTTCCCCGCCCCTGACTTGCTGTGCATCTGCAGGGACTGTGTTTAAATTCCCTGTGCCTCAGTTTCCTGTCCTGTGAATGTGAGCAATGGTATCATCACGTGAAGGAATAAATGACAAGAGAGAATCTATCATATGGGGTATTCGATAATACTGGGTTTTAAACACTGGGCTTATAACTTGTAAGAAAACCAACTCTGCCTCAATCGAGGAAGATCATTTTCATTTTCCTTTCCCCTGTGTTTAGACTCAGGGGCTCGGATTTCGACGGAGTGCCTTCCCTGCATACGATGCATTTTTATCATCCATGCATGCACAGTCCTCTTTTTAAGTTGTTTTCCACTTGATAGCTCATCCCAAGCCCGTTCTCCTCCCCTCACAGGCACCTTCACTCCTGTGTTTAGCACAATCAACTGTCACAGACACACATGTTTAGTCCATCATGTGTGGAAACCCCATAGTATGGCTTTGGGTGGACTTTGAAAATTTACATAAATGATGTCACATCCGTTTTCTAGGGCCAGCATAATGAAACGGAAAAGACGCAGTGGCTTAAACAACAGAAGTTCGGCTCGGCGCCTGTGGCTCAAGCAGCTAAGGCGCCAGCCACATATACCTAAGGTGGCGGGTTCGAATCCCCAGCCCAGGCCCGCCAAACAACAATGACGGCTGCAACCAAAAAATGGCCAGGCGTTGTGGCGGGCGCCGGTAGTCCCAGCTACTTGGGAGGCAGAGGCAGGAG
>NW_003852424.1:9291858-9300809 GCF_000181295.1 Otolemur garnettii
AAAAAAAAAAAAAAAAAAAACAGAAGTTCATTCTCCCCCCATTCTTGAGCCTGGAAGTCCGAGCCTGAGGTGTTGGCAGGGTGGCTGTCTCCCGAGCCTCTCTCCCGAGCCTCTCTCCCTGGACTGTAGACAGTCGCCTTTCTAGTGGGTCCTCTCATGGCCCCTCCCCTGTCTGTGCATGCCCTGGGTGTTTCTCTATGGGTTTACATTTTCTCTTCTTATACGGATGCCAGTTAAGGGATAAAAGTTCTGTACGTAGTCCATCCTTAATTTTAATTTGATTACCTTTTTGAAACCCTTACCTCCATATATGATGACATTCAGAAGTGCTAGGGGTTAGGGCTTCACCATATGAATTTGGGGTGAGGACAATGAAGTCCAGCCCTTGATAAGCATTGTGCTATTGTGATGGGTTGCTGCAGTCATGACACCCAGGAACCACACACTTGCCGCACCCAGGCCCTCATGCACCCCTCTTTGTCTCTGACTCCAGGGTTGGCACAGAACTTTCTCTGGGCAATGGGACATCAGCAGACATAATCCCATGCACAGGGTTAATAATGCCTGTGCACTGGGGCTTTCTCTTTCTCACTGCTGGTGACTTCTCCACTGCTAGTTGCTACAGACATGAGGCCCCCCTCTCAGGCATGAGGAGCCAGCTGGGTGGGTGAGCCATCTTAGACCACCAGTAAGAGCAGATATAATTGCCATCCAACTCCAAGGGCGTAAGAGAGCCCCGGAGAGATGACTAGAATTACCCTGCTTAGCCCGTCCCAAACTGTGGAGCTAATAAACAGCTCTGTAGACCAGTAAGTTTAGGATGGGTGATTAGCCGTGGCAGAGAGTGACGAAGCTGTGGCCCTCATTCTGTTTCTTACTTTTGTCATCTAGCATTCTGCATTTGCGATGTTGCTATTTGTAGGTCTATCTCACTCCTCTTGGCTGCTACACGGCGTTCTGTTGTGTGCACATGTCATCCTCTCCTTATCCATTCTTCTACGATGAACAGTTGGGCGGCCTCCAGTTTTCTGCTCTACAAACACTCTCATATCCATATCTTTCTCTGCCTGTGTGAGTGTTTCTCTGATCCTGAGCACAAAAGGACTTTAGATAAAAACTGCAAGAAATCTGAATAAATATAGCAAGTTTGGAAAACCACAGAGTGCAATACCAACCCACAAATATCAGTGAACATCTGTAAACAAGCAATGAACGTGCAACCAAGGAAACAATCACATTCACCATGGAGTGAAAAAAGTAAAGATATTGCAGAAACTATATGAAACAACTTTCTCACAGAGAGTTAACATTAGTTAGTCACAATGTATCAACATTCGTTCACTAATTGTGCCCTGCTAATATAAGATGTTAAGAGTAGGGGAAACTACGTGCGTACCTGTGTGTGTGTGTGTGTGTGTGTGTGTGTAATTTAAAGACACATGTAAAAGTAGCAATGCTATACAGAGAAACTAAAAAAAAAATTAACTAAAAGAAACATACACAGTAATTACCCAAGGGGAAAGGAGAAATTTGGGTTTCCTGGGATGCCTACAATGTCGTATTTTCTGACCTGAATGAGTAATAACTTGGTATTAAAACAGGTATTTGGTTGAGTAACATTTTTAAACTTTATAACTATATGTTAATCCACATCTGTTTTACATACTTGTATCACCATAAAAACGTAAAAAAAAAAATAAGAGTAGAATGAAATACACTGAAATAATAAAGGAGATTGTCTCTGAGTGAATAAAATTGTACATTTTTTCCTTTTTCCTTTCTCTTAAAATATTTTTTAATTTTTTTTGACAATGGACATAAGTGTTATTACTAATAATCTGAGAAGAATAAATTCTACTTATAAAAAAAGGAAAGAAAAGCAGACTCTCAAAGAGTATTTACCCAACAATAGCTGTTCTCCTTCCATTGGGAACTTTATGTTGTGCTAAAAGTCTTCTAGAAATATACCAGTTATGGTCATTTAATTGCACACCAAATGGAAATGTAAGGTAGAGTGTAATGCCTGAAAGACCTAGAAATGTTATATTATAGTTTTCCATAAGTCATTCTAATGTTTTAAAAATTGTTTTCATAATTCCCAGTTTGGAAATAAGCTAACAAATCACCAAAATACAATGACTTTGGAGAAGACACAATGACCCACAGAAAAGATGGCAAAAAGTTGCTTATCATTTAACAGCCTTCATTTAGAAGCAATTAAGCATCTGGCCTTGTGCTTTCATTTGTGATGTCAAATACCAGAGGGGAAATTATACGTGAAATAGACAACAGCCTCAGCCTGATTTCATGCAGGCATTTCAAGGGAGCCACTCGATGAGATGTTTATCCTTGGAGAAGTCTAATATGGGAGCACTCTTGATTATGTGCGACTTTCTGCAAGTCACATAGGCCTCCCTGGGCCTCAGTGTCCTCATCTGTAAAACGAGAGTTTGGAAGAAATTACCTCTAAGGACCCTCTTGGTATTAAAATCATATCTCTGAAACCCTATTTCAACGTATAGGAGGATAGAGCTTATGAAAAATCAATGGTGAAGATAATAGCATTGAACGTCCCATAACATTCTTATCTATAAAAATGCGTCTTAATTTATGTTCATTTTGTTCTCAACAACTTCTATTTTCAGTAGAAATAGAAATATCTTTATACCTATCATGGAAATGAGAAAACTGAGATAAAGTGGATATTAGGGGAAGCCATGCAGAGGGTATACTTTCAACCATTCTAAAACCATAGGGCCTGGTATTATGTAAATGTGGGCTCTTGAGGGCTCTGATTCTTAAGGCTTTGTTTCCGTTTTCTCCATCTGTAAAATGGACAGGTTGAACTAGACTAGATCTCTTTGATTCTCTCAGGACCACACAAATCCATAGCCCAGTCAGTAATGCTGCCTGGGCAAAAAGCAAGTTCTTCCGGTTATGAAATGGCCTTTGTCTAATTCTGAGTATCTAATTCTGAGATACTTCACGTATCTCAGAAACCTTTGATGCATGTGAAAATGGCCTAGTGGTCACTTATTTGGACACTACCAGTGTCATCACCAACAAACATAGTACATACAGGCTCTTCTGTAACTATCAGGAAATTAAATCTAAGGAGATCTGTGTTCTAATTCCAGTTCATGATCTCTAGACTTCAACTTCTTAATCTGTAAAACTAAGGGCCATTGAATACCACACAGATTGTAGACAGTCTTGTTTAACAGCACTGTTGTACCCTCCCAATATTTTATAAAATAGTGCATCCAGGTGGGTGTCATTCTTGGTAATAAAGGCTCAGCCAGACGGTGTCCTGCATTGACATTAACTGAACCTCAGCCATCCCCTCAGGCATTGCAGCCCAGGTGACTTTCATGCTTCTGGCCCAGGGACCACAGTTGGGGACGCTCACTGCTCTAAAGGGCATACATGTGACTTAATAAATAGTAAGTTTTTCAAACTGAATCCAATCTGGCCCTCTTTACTTTTCATGTGATACTGTAAGCAAGTGCCTAAAAATGGGTAATTTAAAAGAAAAGAGATTTTCTTCTTACAGTTCTAGAGGCTGCAAAGTCCAAGGGCACAGCCTAGCATCTGCATGGCTTCTGGTGAGAGCCCCATACTGGGTCACAAGGCAGAAGACATTGCAGGGTGAGTGAGGCATGCTGAGAGCCAAACTGGCTCTTATAACAAACCTGCTCTTGAGCTCACTAACCTACTTCCATGATAATCCATTAATCTATTAATCTATAAATGTGTTAATCCATTCATGAGTACAGAACTCCTCATGACTCAAAACACCTCTTAAAGGTTCTGACTCTTGATGCTGCTACATTAAGCATTAAGCTTCAACATGAGTTTCAAAGAGGACAAATATTTAAACGATAGCATCCTACATTCATTCTGGGATGGCACAATCCTGAAGGAGTCTGTCCCATCTTCCACATGACTGCCCTTCAGAGAACTGGATATGATTTTCCTTCCCACCTGCATCCCCTGTGGTCACTTCCAACCAGCCTACCACAAAAGCTACCTGGGTAAAAGATAAACTATTAGCTCTGGTAGTGATTGACCATGTTAATTACAGCAGTTGCATTAAGAAATAAACATGAGGTCCTGAGAATAGTTCATGCAGTTCTTAAACCTCTCCATGTTCTGGGACAGATTAAAAGCAGTCTTTAAGCAACATTCTGTGCTGCCTTATTATGTTATCTGTTCATTTGAATATATCTCCTCTCCCCAGCTTCATGACACGGGTTCAAACCCAAGCTCCTCCACTAATTCTATCTCTTGTCCATGGGCAAATTTTCAAATTATGTGTCCTATTTTTTCTAAGTCTTGAGGACCAAAATGACTACACACACACACGCATACACAATGTAGAGCAGTGCCTACACATAGTAAGTCTTATATGCATTTGCTATTATCATAAATTGCTTATGAAAAGGAATAATGTAAATAAATAGATGTTTTTAAATGAATGCTTGATCAATAAAGACATTGATTTCTCTAAGTAACTAAATCCAATTAATAACAGAGGCTAATGGATCATAGACTAAAAATCTACAACTACTCGCTTCCCGGGAAAATGAATTGACTTAATTAGAAAGACTAATGAATGCAGTGTTTGCTTTGTAAATGGTTTACAAACACATTGACAACTTTCTTCTTTCCTTGCCTGCTTTTCATCTTCTGAACATCTTAACCTTTCTTTGAGACGCCAGCCATGCTGATGCCATGTGAATCCTGTGAGTGGGACACCTGTCCCAAGGTGAGCCAGCTAGAGTGCTTCATGGTAAGCTCGGAGCCAGAACCAAGAGAGCAAGTCACTCCTTCAGTGGTTTATTGTAGGATGAGAAACTCAGACTCTATTCTATCCTTGACTTCTGTGATGTAGCCTAGAAAGACGGAAGAAAGCTTTATAAAAGGAGGAGAGGAAACACACGGGTGTATACAGAGAATCAGAAATAAAGAAATCAAAAATCAAATCTGAGATCTTCTGAGTTTCTGATCAAGAGTCCTGAGAATTAATCGTATTTGTTTCTTGTGTTCTATGAGACACCCCGGTATCTATAAAGTTACTTAACACAACTACTGTTATTATGAGCACTTGCACCTAAGTGCTCATAAATAATAGTATATCCACCACCCAAGGCAACTGCTCTGAAAGTCACCATTCATTCAGGCATAAATGACACCATGCCCACAACTCTCTGTGGGACTTGGGTTTTAAAACAAGTAAAAATCAGAGACATAAAAGTATTTGTCCGAGATGTAATAAGCAAGAGTGTTCAGTCCTCAAAAAAAGGAGATTCTATGAAATGGCTGGAGGTCAAAGTCTGAATCTTACAAAAGGCCCACAATTATTTAGAATAGTAATTAATGGAAGAGACAGGTTTAGTCCGAGAATAACCAGACTCATTCCCCAGTTCAGCTATGAGAGTCTGGCTTTGGGATTAAAAAGAAAAAAATCCCCAGCTTTCAATGAGTTCTGTAAATTCAAGTCCTGCTCTGTCACTTAAGAGCAGCCAGACAATCTTGCCATCAGAAGACAGGCCTCCAAGTTTAGACAGTGATAGATGAGGGAGGCGCCTGGGCCAGGCATGGAGCTGTCTCCAAGAGCAGCAGTGTGTGGCCCCTCTCTGTACCCAAGGCTATGCTATTTTCTTCATTGTCTAGAGCAGTGTTCAATGCTTCCCTAACAAGCACTTCCTAAAACTGGCAAACCATAATCTTGATGTAGAATTATCTCCTCATCTCAAAAGAAAAATCACTGAAAATAATCAGGAGGGCTAGCCATGCAAGTCATAGTTGTAATTAATATTATGCCTGGTACAAAGATGCCCTCAGACCCCAGTTTTCAAAGAGAAAACGGCAGTGTGTCTGCTCTGGTTGTTACCTCCTATCTCTCAGCTTTAACAGATTGAAGACCTCAACCTCAAGCCAGCCTGCAAAGGAAACTGTCAAGAAAATGCAGAAGTGATGAAGGTTCCCCAACCCCGCTGTTCCGCAGGGCAGGTGGGGCAGAACTCACCTCTCACCTGCTCTTGCCTGGAACCTAACCTCAGCAACAGGCTGCTGGGGAAGGTAAGAAATTCTGTGTTCTGGTCCTCTCAGGAAGAGACAGCCCTGTGTTCTTGGCTGCAGCCAAGGGTCCGATATGGAGTCTCTACTTTGCCCTCAGGAGTGATGAGGAAAGGAGCCTGGCTGAGCCAGGAGGAGAGAGTAAGGAAGTGGTCTTTTTCCAGATCCCCAGATTCTCCTCTTTCCTGCTGAATTTCTGGAGATTTTCTTGAATAGATTTTGTTGCCATTAGGATCATTTCCAGAGACTTTAATAGTTTTTTTACTTATTTCACTGGTGATCAGGTTCTAGAGCTTCTTGAGCTGTGTCATGCCAGAAGTTGATCTCCAGTCACCAGCCTTCTATAATTTTTATAACTTATGAAAATGTAGAATGAGAAGTCAAAGATCTGGAAGATTTTTTTTTACTCTAAATCTATTCATTTGTAGATGTAGAAACTGAAGTTCAAAGTCAGTGGTTCATGGTCACAAAGCTAATTAGTAACAGGGCTTAGACCCATGTTCATGTATATTCAGATTCATGTTCTTTTTCTTCCATCACCCCTGACACCTGCTGCCCATCCAACTTCTCCTGGTGTCCTTATGCCCTTCCCTGGCCCCAGACCTCTTTCTGTGCTGGTTCTCTACACTTCTGTTGGGTAACATGCCCAGGGCTTCCTATTCTTCTTCAGCTACTTCTTACAACAGTTTGATAACAATACTGCCAGTCCATATAAAAGGATACCAGTTCTACCTGTATTTAACAGATAGAAAAGTATTAAAATTAATAAACTTCTGAGCTGGGGAGAAGATGAATGGGGGGAAAGAATATAAATGTATTTATTACCATTGAAAATGATAAAGACAATAAATTATAAATGTATATTTTACACCAACAAAACAATACATTTTAAAAAAATAAATAAAGTTCTGTCCTGATGGTGCGTAAGGAAAATCCATATCTGTCCTGAATAAAAGGGGATGCGATCATTTTAAGGAGGGTCTGCAGAGCACAGGTTTTTAGGAAAGTGAAAATACTCTGCATGATACTACAACGATGGGTACGTATCATTATACATTTGTGTGAACCCATCAGATGTGAACCCATAACAAGAACAAATCCCGATGTAAACACGCTGTGTCACTGCACCACTCTGGTGGGCAATGTTGATAACGGGGCAGGCTGTGCTTATGTGTGAGGTAGGAGGCAAATGGGAAATCTCTATACCTTTATCTCAATTTTGCTACAAACATAAAACTTCCCTGAAAAATAAAGTCTTTTAATAAAAGAGAGAAAGAGAGAGTCTGCCCAATGGCCCGGGAGAGGTGCCTAAAATGTATACAGGCTTAAATGCAAATGCAAATTAAAACCACATTGAAATTCCACAACAGTCCATTTTAATAGCTAACATAGAAAAAAGAAGCAATACCAAATGAGGACGTGAGGACATGGAGCAACAGGAATGTCTGGTGAAAATGCAGATTGGTACACCCCCTGTTTGGCAGCGTTTATTAAAGCTGAGGGCCTGCTAATTCCCTAACCCAGCAATTCCACTCTGAGATGTAAACCCCTCTGAAATGCTATGTATCCTTTTGGAATATTTGTACAAGAATGTTCATGGCCACACCACTTATGAAAGCCAAAAATTAGAAATGACCCCAACACCTGCCGCTCCCTGGGAAGCAGTGCTGGTGTGCAGGATGTTCATTAGGGAACTCTCAGAATCACCACCCGTGGGGCGGGGGGAGAAGGAAGCAGGGTTGGGCAAAAGAGCAGTGGTGCCGCACAGGGAGCCCTGAAGCTGGGATTGCTCTTCCAAGCTGTGCCAAGCTGGGGTGGGTCCAGGCCTTCATGTCCCCATATGTCAACCGGCATTGCCTCAGAAGAGGAGCGTGACCCTAGGCCGGGCAGCTCCCCTCGGCGGAGATGGCAGGAGAATGTGTCCTTCAGTCTTGAAGAGGGAATCCAGGTGAGGCTGATTCATTCCCAATAGAAAGAATAAATAAAGTGAAGTATATTCACCCAAAAAACAAACTGAGGTAAGTGTGCCCAAGGAAATACAACCGAGAAGAAGCCAACCACAGCCGTACATACTGGTGAGGATGTGAAGCCAGATTTGAAGGAGACTATGTGGTAGGATTCCCTGCGTATAAAGCTCCAAAACAGATGCAGCAAATGCACAGTGAGAATGGTGGGTACTGGGGAGGTGGGTTCAGGGTAACGGGGGAAGCCCCAGGCGGAACTGCACAGAGTTCATCTGGACCTCGGCTCAAAAGCCCCCGTGTGGCCAAGGCGGAAATTCAGTGAGCTGCACACACACAACTTGTGCCCTTTTCAGTGTGTATTTTATACTTCAAGGAAACATTTTTTTTAAATATAAAAATTAGGAGGAGTCTCCTTGGATTTGGAAAAAGATGCAAATAGAGAAAGAGGAACACACAGTGAATTAACCCAAAATTCTATGTAGCATACGCAAAAGACTGCTGGGACTTTGTGGCCTGGAGGAAGAAAGAAATTTTGTTTGCTTCTTTTTCTCTTTTCCATCAGATTTCCCACGGGCTAGCCTGTGGTGAAGGAGAGAGGAGAGTGTAAAACCAGAAGACTGGGCGTGGTGACCCCTCATCCTCATACCCTGGCCTTTGTTATCTCTCTGCAGTGTTGGGGTGTGCGGGGGTGGGGCGGGCACTGAAGGGATAGGGCGGGTGCAGATTTGAGGGCAGATGAAGGGAGGATGATTAAGAGACTCTTCCCACTGGCCAGCCCAGCCATCCTAGTTCAACAAAAGTAGCTTCCATCGACGGCGGAGCCAAGATGGCGAACTGCAGCCAGCTTTTTACAGAAGCTCCCGTCCAGAAGGAGGCTGAAAGGACAGAACCTTAGCAAATTAGCTG
>NW_003852424.1:9307707-9343640 GCF_000181295.1 Otolemur garnettii
AAAAAAAAAAAAAAAAAAAAAAAAGTAGCTTCCATCATGGGACACATTTTATTTACATGACACAGAGACCCCGGCGATACCAGCCTGAGTGAAGTGTCACTGCAGAGCTGATTCCCAGGTTTCTTTAGAATCACTACATTCTGTCATTGCTCCTTTAATCTTATATTACTAAAGATAACTCCACTTTGTTTGACTAAAATGCATCTGGAGTACAGAATCTTAAAAGAGAATGTGGCCAGATGGTAGAAGTATTTAAGGAAATACAGTTTTCCAGTTTGGGAATTTGTAACCCCCTCTGATTTTATTTGTATGATTTTTCAAGCCTCCTTGTTGCCCTTACACACTGTTCAAGTTGCCCAGGGAGTTGTGTGGCGTAGTCATGGTAACCACAAAGCTTCGCTGTGCTACACACACACACACACACACACACACACACGTCACCCACTTACCCTAACTCACTGAAACGCCAATGATCATTTCTATCTTGAATAGGAGCCCTGAAAATAACAAAATACCAAGTTCTGTGAACCTCCACATGTTGTGTTTTTGTCACTGTGTCTAATTACTATTCACACGGAAGGTAAAAAACATATATATAAATGGAATCGGGTGGCAGATTGCTCCTGGGCGAGGACTTCCTTTCTAATAGAGACGACAATGAGGACGGGTGCGCCTTCCCCTATCTGCCAGAAGGGAAGTTGAAATTGAAGGTGGTTTCAAGATGTGCTCCTTCCTGATTGCTTTCCCTTCCTTCCCTTGTAGTAATAATTATCCTTGGCTAATAATGTTGGTTTTTAAGGCAGGTAATTAGTGCTTCCAACATTGTAATTGAATTTCCTGAAAGCAAACACCTGCATTCCATAATCCGGGCCCCAATTTTCTGACCAAGAACTGAATCTCCAAACTACCAGAGGCCAGAATATTAGTCTGGCCACAGCTGGGTGAGGGTAGCCAGTTCTCAGGAGACTATTTTCAGGGAATATTAATGAACAGATCCTCATTCAGGGGCAGGAGACTACCTCAATGCACAGATCTGTAAACTGAGTCTTAAAAAGAAGCCCTGGAGAAATAGAAAGCCTTTGGGCTGTGGAAGAGCTTGGAATTTTAAATCCCAATGTCTGTGTTTCATGTGCAATAACCTCTGAAGAGCAAAGGGACTCTGGAAAAAGGAGTGCCGTGAACCTGGGGGGACACCTGCCCCAGGCATTGGCCACCCTGCAGAGCAAAGGATGGGAAAGTGTCTCTATTTGTTCTGAGAACCTCTCTTAACTCTGCTCCCTGCAGTCAAGTGGTCAGTTCACAATCCCCACTCCCTTCTTACTCTCTTAGTCTGATGTTTCTCTAGCCTGCGTACCCAGAGTAGAGCCCAAGACAGGGGTTTATGGGAGACTAGTTTCTTTGGCAAGGGTATTCCAGGCAGGAAGGCTGAGGGCAGAGAGTAGGAAAGCAAGCCAGTGCTAGGATGCACTTGCGTTATCTAATCGGACCTCACTCGGGGGCCCCTTAAGTCTCATGGAATTGCTGGAGAAGGCATGAACACATCTCTGAATCCTGTGCCTGGGGTACAAAGGAGGAAGGCCTCTATCCCTTGACTCCTGTCCCGCTTGGCCCCCGGCCGAGCCCCCAGAGCATGCACACCCCTCCTGTTCACAGCTGAGCATCTGTGAGTGTGGAGCAGCTCTTTAAGGGCACGTGCCGTGTGACAAAAGCCCCCGAGGGCAGGCCTCCAGAGCCCATGCTGCAGGCATGGTCGGAGCTTGGGGATTGATCACCACAGCAGTCGCCACTGAAGCAAGAGGCCAGGCCAAGAACACCTGGGGTGGTCCAGGGGAGGTGCCCAGTCACCCACAGAAGAAAGTACCAAGCAGCACTGAGTGTCGGAAGACACCATCCTGGACGTCTCAATCCTCTCTGGGTGGTGTGGTAGCAAAGAGCCAGATGGCCATTTCTGACCCAGGATGCAACTTCCCTTCCTGCTCTAGATTCTTCTCCAGTCATTGCAGTGCGTGAGTGATTTAAACTCGGCCAGCATCCTCAGACACACACGCGGTTTCCCTCTGACCTGTTGGGGATGGTGCTCACCCGAGCCCACGACCTAAGATTCTGCACATTTTCATTCTCCCCCCACTGGAGGAATCAACACCTGTGAACACACGGCCCTAGGGGCCCCTGGACCGCTCAGGATGACTTCTTCTTGCTTCTGCACCCCACCTACTGTCTGTTCCCTGTCCCTGTCCCTGTGTGTCTCGGCCTCTTCACCTTCAGTGTTCTTCTCTCCTTGTCCTCTGAGTCATTCTTTCCCCTTCTCTTTACCTTCTTTCCTTTGGGCTAGACTTCCCTGAGAGAAATCCTATATGCAGTGTAAATTAGATGCAAAAGCAATATTGATTTTTTAAAGCAAGATTATGTAAAGCAAGGAGCCCCGTAGGAAAGTGTGTTCACAGGTGTTGATTCCTCCAGTGGGGGCGGGAGAGGGGGGATGAAAAAGTGCAGAATCTTAGATCACGGGCTCAGGTCAGCACTGTCATTCCAACAGGTCTGAGGGAGACAGAGTGTGTGTCTGATGATACAGGCAGACTTTAAGCAAGGTAGTCTATTATTTGCTTGCTGAAATTTCTTTAACAAAATTAAAAAGTTGAGCTTGTTTAATTATGAGGCAGCTCCCCCAAAAGCAAATACATAAAGATCAATTCACAAAGACTTATGCTTCTAAACTATCCTGTCGGTAGCCCAGGCATCACACTCAGCCGAAATGAGAACTTAATACTAGAATTTTGGAAGGGACATAATTTCTGCTAAACTTCACCCAGTCTCCCTACATCTCTTTTCCATGGAGGAGAGCCCAGTTTCCTTCATTCCTTATATGGCATATGGTTTCCTATAAACTGGGTCACATTTACAGTCATCACCCATTTTTCTTAGCATTTTAGCTGTTAATATAGGATTTCTAATTTCATTAAGACTTTTACCTGGTCGTTTCTGAATGTCCCCAAAAGGTGCCATAAGTTTGCATATAAATGTTTTCTTCGTGCTCCTCTGCCTGCTTAGGTCCCCCCACATTGACATGAGTGCCCCCACAAAGCCATGTGAAAGTGGCCTTTTCACACTGCCACCATTGCCAAGGCTCCCTCAGCCTGCCAGCAGTCTCCTCCCACACAGGGCCCTGAGCAAGCCCAGGAGGTGGTCCCCCCACTGATCCCTGAGACCACATTGCCTTCCCTTTCCCCCACCCCCAGGCTTTGTGCAAACATCTGATCTCTGTTCTCCAGCCAAAAAAAATTCCGTCATGCCAGGAAGGTCCATACCGGGAAACACACCAGGACTCCCACTCAGATCATTTCAGGACTCCTCGTCCATCTGCCCTCTTCTCTGATCCCCTTTCTCTGTGTGTTCATCTTCAGATGTGGAGCATTCTTAAAATGACCAAGTCCCTTCAGGCCAGATTTAGAGTAGCCTTTCTAGAGGTGCCTGTTCTGTTCATTTGGCTCCAGGGAGAAATATTTGCATTGAATGGAACATGAAACATTTTTCTCCTGAGAACTGAAGATTCGAGGAAAGATGGATGGGGGGAGGGGGGACGAACATTTATGGACATCAGATGAGAAAAAGGAGTCTCAGGGAATCCTCACTTGGCCAGGCTTACCCTCAACAGAACCAGGATTTGAACCCAGGGTGATTCTAACTGCATCTCCCCCATCCTGCCCCCTCCATCCCGGCCCCCACCCTCACAACAGTCTGCTTCCTGGTCTCTGATAACCTTCTTTTAGTCTCCATGAATATAACTAAATGCAGTTTTCTCGTCCCAATTTCATTGGTATCACGGTTAAGATTTGAGTATAAAGCTAACTTCATTTTCTGTGCAGATACTTCATTTTTCTTTTTTCCATAAGTTAGCGCTGAGCCCAGATGGCCTTCCACAGCATTATACTTACTTAATGGGTCACCTGCTATTCACCCCCTCCTCGGAAGCCACAGGTGATGAATAAGCAAAACACCACAACCACCCTCCAGAGTCTTGGGAGGAAACACAGCTCACAGCACACGCACTCCCTTCTCCTGGTGTCCTGCCAAGACCCACAGAGGAAATTCTACTTCTGTGTTTTGCTTTCTGTGCACTCCCAAGGGACACTGTTCTTACCTTAGAAAGTCAAAACTTGAAGGGACCCTGCAGCTGCTTTGTCTGCCTGTTCTGTTTTAAAGATGAGGAAATGGAGGTTAAGCGACCAGCCAGGATCTCCCAGCCTGGATCACACACATGAGCGATGGAGCCCAAACCGCAGGGCTCCCAAGTTGAGCTTCTCGTCCATTTATTTGACTGCCTTTGCACAGACAGTCGTGCTGAAAAGAGCCGCTCCCCTGAGCTCAGCTAAGGCAGTGGCTACTTCTTTCTAACACAGTCAACTCCAAGAGCCTCCTCTATATACGATGAGCTCAAACTCTGAGTAGACACGAATACACAAACCACCACTCGCTTGAGCGTTCTTGTTTATGACACATCACTCTCACAGATTTACACGCACACCCAGAGATTTTTGCCCACAGGAAATGGGCAACAGTACATGGTGAGAACCTAGTTAAATAAGCACGAGTTACAAGCCAGCTATCGGCTAAGATGGGGCAGGGTGTTTCCACACAGATGTTTAATAAATGATTGCTGAATCTATGAATACGATTCCTCTAAAGTGGATAAGGAAATCTTACTTCAGACTTCAGAATATTGTAAAGGGTTGAAGGACACCCCAGGCCCTCCAGCAAATGTCTTCTGGAATCATCTTCTCATTCAATGCATTCTAAAGAACAGAGAGGGAAGTACTCAGCACTTCCCTAAGCTGTCTCTTTCCACTTCAGGAGACAGGGAGAGAAGGCTCGCCAAACTTGGAGCAGAAACCTGGTTTACATCTTCAAGGGAGCTACTGCCCTCTAGTGTTCACATAGGACTAAAGCAAAACGCATACCTGGTAGACTAAATCTTAACTTCAAAAAGTTTTTCAATTACTGATATTTCAGCAGTCTTGGTTAGTAATTGGAAAATGTCACCAGAAAAAGATACTGCACTGAGGTTGACTTGTTGTGGCTCCCAAGGTTCCTATTCAGCCAATTCCCACTGTATTTCCATTCGTATTAAAATACTGAAGTGCCTCCATGCCAGTTAGCAAAAAGGCAGCCCCCGGAGGCCCCTGAGGGTGGACACCACCTCTTCAGAACAGGCTTCTCCTCTGGACCCGCCAGGCCTCTCTCCCATCCAACAGCTAAAGGTGTAATGCTCAGTGAGGTGGGGGCTTCCGAGACCCTGATCCACAGGCACAGCAGTAGTGTAGGTCAGTGTTTGAACTGATTCAGTAATTAAATATTTTCAATATGACCCTTTAATTGCCCCTTAACATTCAGCCGTTGTGCTCACTCATCCGTCCATTCATCACGTATTGATGCCCTCTGTGTACTAAACACTGTGCTAGTCGCAAGGTGTAGGAAAAATGAGGGTCTCAGTATGTCACAGTTTTGTGGGATCCTCTACAGTTAATTAAGATGGTATGTAATTTGTTAATATTAGCCGAGTGGCCCGGAAACATCTGCAGCAGCTGGCTAGTCCACACCCAGGCTTACCCGTGAGGAAGTCCAGTGGGACGATGGTGCCGGTGTATGTCCCAGGGGGTGGGAGTGCTGACCTCCATCAGCTGGAGAGTTGGCCCCAACTCTACAGACAGGTTTGGGCATTCCAAATCTGAAAATATGAAATCCAAAATGTTCCAAAATTCAAAACTTTTTGAGCACTCACATAATGCTCAAAGGAAATGCTCGCTGGAGCATTTTGGATTTCAGATTTTCAGATTTGGGATGCTCAATCAATAATGTAAGGGGGGGTCGGTATCGTCTCACGGAATGGGGACTGTAAGGGGAGGTGGCCCACCCTCTGGGTGCGGGACACAACTAACAAACGCAAACTTTGTAACATAATAGTTTGAACCTTCACATTAATCTGAATTTTTAAAAAGAAATAGAAATAAATAAATAAATAAATATAATGTAAATATCCCTAAATCCAAAACACTTCTGGCTCCAAGCATTTCTGATAAGGGAATACTCTGTCAATAGGTGACCTTTGGCAAGTTACTTTACCCATGTTTCAGTTTCCCCATTTCTAAGGGAAGAAAATAACACCATTTGGTTATTATGAGGATGGAGGAAACAGTCTAACGTCTTTATCACAGTCCTTGCCCTATGGCAAGTTTTCATTCAGTGTTTGCTAGTATCTGGATCACAAAGTGTATCCACTCATCACCAAGTCAAATGTTTCCACAACTTTAATGTTCCAAAGGTCAATGGAACAACTCCACTTTACCAGGGCAGCCAGATGGAAATATATTTAAAGAGAGAGGGAAACAAAAGCATGAAAAATCTGAAGAGAAACCAAAAGTGACATTGACCATTTCATACTTAGAGGATCAGTTGTATAATTCAGTCATTGTGTTCACCTTACATGGGATTATTCACAGACTAACGTGAGCAGCTCTAAATGTGGAAAAGACCTCCACAGTCAGTCACTGGGTCAGCGTGTGAAGGGTTAGTGGGTCCCCTTTGCCTTTAGAGTCCCTCTTCATGGCTCAGGGCCTGTACATCCATGTCCTCTCAGCCATGAGACCACAGGACTAGACAGTATGGCACAGGACTGCAAAACATAACAGACTCTTAATCACCTCAACTTGGTGCTATACAGAGAGACGGCAGGCTTCCAGAGAGACATCTTTTTCCTCCCCTGGCTGTGTCAGCACATTTCATCAACAGCAGTACTATTTCAAATACCTTCTGTACCTACAAAGTAGTCTTTGTACTTCTTAGAGCACTTCACAGGACCACACACCTGGAGATACCTGGATACCTGGGGAGATCGTCTTGATTAACTGAGCTCCTACGCATGGCCATTCCAGGGTTATACTGTAGCGGATGTTACTACTCAACATCTAAACAAGCTCACATCTAAAAAGCTGGCAGTGTCTCATCAGTCAGAGGATTCAGCTCGTAACTTTTGCAGCAGTTTTGTAGAAAGGATTCAAGATCCTGACCAGATATTCAGGGAAGGATATCAAAGGATCAATATCCTGGCCAGATATTCAGGGAAGCCCAGAACAGCTGCCACATCTGAGTACTTTCCCCTCTCCCCATAATGGCATCTCTTTTGGACCATCTCCCACCAGAGAGAAAAAGCCCTGCTAATCTTCCAGAATTGTTCATTGTAGCTCAAAGACTATTTGGAACTTTCCAAGTATAGGCTACTACCTTAGAATAGAAAAGAGGGGGAAATAGTTCACAAGCACAAAACACTGTGAAAAGATGGACCATCAAACTTTAAATGAGTCCTTCTATTCATTAGTTTCATCTGCTTGACCCAACACACTAAGAGCAGAGAGCTAACAGCAAAAGATAGAGATGTTCTCTTAGACTCTTAGGGTTAGAGACCTCTAGGATTTAGGTGGACCGAAAAGCAGAGATTGAATCTCATGCAGAAACCAACCTTAACTATTCCTGACACCTAAAATGCATGGACCAGCTATTTTAATGTTTGAAATGTACCAAATTGACAAATGTGTATTTAATTACTTGGCAAATAAAAGCTTTAAACGAAACATCATTTTCGGTTTTATCCCTAATGTAAAAATAGCCTAAATCAAAACTGGCTCACAGTGGGTATATTACACTAAAATTAGTGTGTATATGTTTGTGTGTATCGCACACACACTCTATGAAATTTTTTTTTCTAATTTTTTTTTCTGCAGCTTTTGGCAGGGGTCAGGTTTGAACCCGCCACCTCCGATATATGGGGCCGGTGCCCTACTCCTTTGAGCCACAGGTGCCGCCCAAGATTTTTTTTCTAATTTTGTATGTCACAAATACCTCTATGTATTTTCTCCCAAAATACAATCTTTAAAAGTTGGACTACCTTTCAAAATCATCTATGAAACCAGCTGGAGAAGCGCCTGTCTTTTTAATGCTACCTAGAAAACGTCTTTTTCCCACCTGCCTAGTCCCAGCTAATGATACGCTGCCACCATTCTGGAAGACTGCAAATCTTTCACTTATAATAAAATTTATATTTCCACTGTAAAATATCTAGAACTTAGGTCTCTGAAAATTATCTCTCTTAAAACCATTAGAATACCAATAAAATATCATAAAACACATTTTAAAGAAGGATAATTTTATCATTCCCAGTACTTGAGGAGTCTATAGAATTTGCTTTACCATTCTTTTGGAGAAATGCTTTAATAGCTAAGAGTCATTTGTAATTTGTTTATCAATGACTTGCAAGATTTTTTGCTAAGTACTTTTAAGCAATTCCTTTGTGATATGGTCCAAACTCTAATTTTCCTGGAAAGCAACTTTTTAATTATTTATATTCTTAATTGACAAGTAAAAATTGCATATGTTTATGATGTACACAGTGTTCTGATATATGTACACATCGTGGAGTGACTGAATCAAGCGATTTAACATACCCATTACCTCATACACTTCCCAGATTTTTGCATTTGGGGTGGTGATTTGGAAAGCTAATATAGCAGGACTTTTGTTCTTACCCTATAGAAATAATCACAGGTGCTGTTTTAGGAAGATCTGGATTATTGAGATTAATTATATATCATAGGTAAGAAGTGGAGGATAAGGCGGTCATTTTTGAATGGCTCCCTCTCCTGAGTTGTGATTAAGTAAACCTCACTACCCAGCAAAATTATCAAATGTGGTGACCACATTAACTTTGGTCGAGAACAGCTCCTCGCTTTCTAAAGGAAATACATATTTATGGTCTCTAAAATTTTAAAACATTCTAAGCCTATACAGCCAAAGGCAAATGACAGCTAAATGTGTATTTTCAGGTGAGGGGATGGTAACTGTTCTCCAGCTCATAAATTGAACCTTCCGGAGGGTATAGGATGGGCCTACTAAATAAATCTCCTGCTCACTCTGTAATTAGCAATGGCTGTAACAACTTTTATATCTCCACCTAACATTTGGGGAAAGCTCTAGTCTCGTTTCATTTCCTCATTAATTTTTTCGGAAACCTCACTGCTGCCACAGAAATTCTCCCCCAAGCCTCTACAAATTAAACAAAATGAGCTCTAAGCTTGCTTGAAAAGTCAAAAACCCTATGTGATTTCTTTCCAAACTGATCTTAGGGCTGGGTCAACATGGGACATGGCACGTTGTTTAGGATGGAGGTAAAAATCACAGTAGCCATTCTGTACATCTGTGTTAAATAACCGTGGAGGGATTTACCCCACTCCTTCTTTCTCTAAAGGAGAAAGCTTTTCACCCCTTTCAAGAGTCATTTCCAAGCAAGTTCAGGTTGACTGTTAGCAGGTCCGGCTCCCATCTAGCCATGCCTTTATCACCCTCATTTGTCCCTACGAAGAGGAAAGCTTTGAGGATCACAGAGTCCTGTCATAAGGCCCTGTTGATCACAATGCACCACAAGCATGTCTGGCTACAAAAAAATCATTGCCAGGTGGAAATAGTCAAGATGCAGATCACCACCCCCAGGTGAAAGGGCTCACCCTCAGCTGAGCCTTGGACATAATTACAGCCCTGCCACCAGTCCCAGGGCCCATAAGGACAAGGCCTGAGTGAAACCAAGATGCTTCTAGGGAAGGAAATCTCTCCGTTGACATTTCTGAGCTGCACAGCCATGAGTCTGAACTCTAGGAAGATGGTGATCATTTTTCATGGTCTGTGAGCTTTTGTGAGTTTCTAGTCGGACTGGTTTGAAGTTATCAGGGTAAAAGAACTTCCCCTAACAAATCAAATCACTACCTAGTGACGGGGTGTCAGTGCTACTCAAATATGGAAGACTGACACCACCTACATTATGTGGGAGCTTGTTAAAAATGCAAACTCTGCCAGCCCAATTTTACTGAATCAGCACCTCTGGGGATGGGGCCCGGGAATTCAAGCTTTAACATCCTTTGGGTGATTCTGAGGGACAAAAAAAAGTTTTAAGAATTGATCTCCCTGTCCTTTCTCACTTTCTTCCTTACTGCCAAGACCCTCAATTTGGAGGAAGGGTGGCAATGCTCCTGGTAAATACCACCTATCTCCACCTCTCCAAAACAAAGGGAGGTCAGCGATAATTTTATTTTTAATAAAACATAACTGCTTCCCCGGTAGAAGCAGCTGGGTGGAGCTTCCAGGAGAGCAGTCTCCAGGGAGACTGGGATTTGCAGCTCCTTTCCACCTTGCCCTTCCTTCTGCCTCCTGCCTGAACCGTGGATGTGAGGACCGGTGCTTCAACAGCCATCTCAGCCCATGAGGCAGCCTCAGTGAAGGAAACTGTGCATGAAAGATCAAGGTGTTTAAAGTGTGCCCACAAGGCTCAGATCAAGCCTGCCTTTCCTTCCTCCAGATTCCCTTCATAGGAGAGAGAAATAAACCTTTAACTTATTATAAATTCTTATAAATCAGCTTATTTGTGTGTATATCCCATCCAGCCTAATTCTCACTGAATCCCAAATATTGCATCAGTTAGCACAGACGCATAGAAAAGTCAGATGTGGAGGCAGAAACACCTTCTGCCAGGCACCTGGGCATCTTCCTGCCTGGGTTTCCTGCCCCATCCCTTCTTCCAGATAAAACTTTTGGTAACATTGGTGGAGTAAAAACTGATTACATCTGTAGAAAACGAGCAAATGGGTGTTTTCCTTACCTGGTCCATAAAGATGAGAAATTGGCTCCTTCAGGAAAAGAGAAATGGCTGGAGCAACATGAGTGGGAAATCCACAGTTGACGGGGAAAGCAGTTAATCTTCTCGCAAGGTATCAAGGAGATGCTGTATCAGCTACTACAGCCTTCTGACAAAGTTGATGTCTCTTTGGACTTTAAAATTGTTCCTATGCAGTGTATTTTATTTTTGTCTAATCAAATAAACAAGAGGGATTTCCATAAAAATAAAATTCACGGCTTGGCGCCTGTGGCTCAAGCGGCTAAGGCGCCAGCCACATGCACCTAAGGTGGCGGGTTCGAATCCCCAGCCCCGGCCCGCCAAACAACAATGATGGCTGCAACCAAAAAATGGCCAGGCATTGTGGCGGGTGCCTATAGTCCCAGCTACTTGGGAGGCGGAGGCAGGAGACTCGCTTGAGCCCAGGAGTTGGAGGTTGCTGTGAGCGTGATGCCATGGCACTCTACCCAGGGGGATAGCTTGAGGCTCCGTCTCAAAAAAAATAAAATAAAAATAAAATAAAATTCACTATAATGTCATTGTGCTTCGTGTTTATGGCTAATTTAATATCCATCTTGCCCACTTGCTGTCCCTGGACCAGGGCAGGAGGCAGGAACTGTGACCAACTTTTTTCACCTGTGTCCTTAGGTTTAGCGTAGAGACTGACCCATGGGAAGGGCTCCATGAGGATTTGTTAAATGAATGGATCGATGGATGGGTGATTACTAATCTTTTCCTGTTTATACTGATCCTTCCAGTCATTCTAGGTAAAACAACTGAGTATTCCATGACCAGACCAGGGGATGGAGGCGTCTGTCACATTGTCCCATTCCCCAGGGACTCTGTGGGGGGCTCTGTCTTAGGATGTCAGTGACCACGGACAAGGCTGGAACTACACAGCGAGCACCACTGTAGACCTGGTAACCCACATCCAGCACTACATGCAACCTCGGTCATCACTCTAAACTCTCAAGGTCCCCATACCCAGTACAAAAAGTTGAAGGAAGTGATACTCAATGTTTCTCCCAGCTGATTCAGGCAATTTAGGAATACGAAAGAGACCTTAGTGCTTCAAACAATCTCTACCCCCAGTGCTTCAAGGTTTGCTGACAGTGATGTTTATTATCAGTTTTCATGAACTAACACAAGGTACCAGGGACCCTGGGTTTGGGGTTATTTGGTACGATGACCTCAGGCTAATATGCTATGAATGTCACAAATAGGCACACCTGTTTCACTAATTATTTTTAATAAAACATAAGGTCAAAAATCAGCATCAGGAGATGACACAATACAGTTGAGACTATGAAAAGCAACTACGTAACTCCCAAACTTAGCATCGTAAAATACACCATCAAGAACTGTCAACAAAGTTGTTCAACAAGGACAGCCTCTTCCCTTTAACTTTCTATGGCTGACATTGGGAGTTTCTCAGGGTAGAAAATAAAGTGAAAAAGAAGTGAGTGACCAAAAATGCTGTGCGTTATCCCCCAGTGACCTGCCCCAGAGACTATTTTTAAAGACACATTTATCTCAGCGGGAGTGACAGCACTTAAGAAGTGGCCAGGTACGTGTGCCAGACAGTTCTTTACAGGAAAAGCTTGGCTGCACCTTTACCAAGGCCTAAGTGATGGATGAGATGGGAATTTCCCTTGGTTGGTTAGGTGGTTGGTTTAAGGAGCCATAAAAATAACATAGAAGTTAGAGCTTGGAAACCACAGAGTATGAACCCCTAAATTATTGTAGCCACCCCAGCACTCAAAAATTATTAGATTTTACATCTACATGATCCATCTTAACTAGAAATGCAGGCTCTAACTGTCTTGCAAATTCCTTAAGTGGGAGCTTCTCATCGAGTTATATTATCCTATTGAAGAATAACGAACGTTAGAAGAGATGTGATAATCTCAGACACACACGATGCTCTTTTATGAACCTAGCCACTGTATTTCATATCACAAGAATATGGAAAGTATATTACAACTATATTACATCAGGCCTCCTATTATGGACATATTATGTCAGGTAACTCCTACAAAACACGGAGAGAAACATTAATACACAGTGGAATATTTATATATTATATATTTTTGGAGGGTGGAATCAGGGT
Source organism: Otolemur garnettii (assembly GCF_000181295.1). Lineage (NCBI taxonomy): Eukaryota > Metazoa > Chordata > Mammalia > Primates > Galagidae > Otolemur > Otolemur garnettii. The sequence goes on from NW_003852424.1 coordinate 9,320,526, forward strand.
GTCAAATCAGAGTTAAATGACTAGGTGAGATTCAAGAAACACAGAGTAAACATTTTAACCATTAAAACTGATCTTAATTCAATGGCGGAGAGATGGCATAAAATTTACCCCTGCCCACCTGATAACTGAGAAAATTACAAAAGATGGTCTGAAGCGATCACAAGACATAAGTATTTTTCCAAAACTGAGAAAACACTTAATGCAGCCATCATTATTCTGTTTTAAATGTTTGGAGATCTCTGCTAGGGAAAGTGTGGCGCTTCACAGCCATTGAGAGCGTTGCAAGTCAACTCCAAGGACTACTTCTTGCAGACTGATGTTCATTGGGCCTAGGCAACTTCAAGTCCGGTGGCAGGAATTCATAGCTCACTGTCCCTTCCCTTGCTAGATAGCTCTGGGGGACAAGTTGTTTTTCTTCTGTGTAGTCCTCAGTCTACTGTTGATGTTTGCCAGAACAATTTGTCCTGGCTACTCACCCCACTCAGGTCCCTGGTTCATGTTTCAAACTGAATTTCAGAAAAGAGTTCTCTTAGAGCACTGAAGAAGAACATATTTGACATCCACTGTGCTCCCAAACTCCCACTCCAATGGCCTTTGTTTCAAAAGCCCTGAATATAAACCATAGATTTCTCATGGGACCCGACCATCATAACGAAAATAGCATTTTTACCACTAAAAACAAGCAGAAAGTATTTACACTTGGAAGAACTGTGGCTACACTTCCCACCCCTCCCTCAGTCCCCTGTGTGGTTTGATTCTTGCCTACAAAGACAGGGCCAGAGGCCACTGAACACTTCTCGGTGTTGTTTGTGGGTAAGCAGCAAAGTTAAATGCCAGTACTGAAGATGGGGAGCTTGCATTTCACAAGCGATCTGGGTAAGAGAGAAAAGGGACTGTGTACTCCGCTCACACAAACTTAGCATTGTAAAATACACCATCATGAACTGTGGTAATTACTGGCCTGGATTAAACGAACTGTACAATATGAGTTTGTGAAGTGCATCCTCCAGACAGCAAGTTAAATGGCTATAAGAAATTGTGCTTGCATTTCATTTAATCAGGCCTAACGTCCTGGGACCTCAAACACCACATTCTCCCAAAATATGGCTAAAATTCTGGCAATATTTGCAGAAACCATCTGCGGCAATCGACCCCAAATAAAATTATATACAAACTTAGTTTATAGAACATCTATCCCATTAAGTTACATCGAATAGAGCAAAATAGAAATAAATATCATCCTTTAATTCATCACCTAATCATTATGGAAAGCTTAGGACACTTAGGGGATAGAGAGATCACTATAAGTATTGCTCAAATATTTGGTTTTCAATATCAGAGTATTTTTAATGCTATTGGGCCAATATGCAAGTGGAAAATATGATAGGTGATACTTTTAAATGTAAAAATATATGTGTCCTGTACTTCAAGCTTTGCTCTTATAATGATTCAAACTTCCACCCAAGACAATTTGTTATGTCATTGGGCTCCAAGGAGCTTTGTAGAGGAACTTGAGTGTTTCTCATTCTCAAATTTCTTTGAAATGTGAATAAGTCCTTTCCCTTCTCTTAGGGAAATGCACACTTCCTGTTTCTAGTGTGTGCACTCACAGAAGGGTCCTCCCCCTGCCTTGGGCTAGGAAGGCCTAAAGCCAAACACTCCGCTCTGTGATTCTAAGGGTGGCTCAGGACACCCCCCAAATCAATCACCTGAGTTACAAACATATTGACAGCTGAAGTGGGTCCTAAACTAAGGGTCACAAAATCAACTTCTCCTCCAGTGCTGTCCAAGGCGTCCTCTGGACAGAGATAGGTAGGAGGCGTAGATGTGTTTACGTGTCCCGGACAAGATGCTTTCAACCTTTCCTTTGCCCATAGATTATTCACATCAGGACTTGTTCTCGAGTCTCTGGCAGTCGAAGAGCAATCAGACCACCCCCCACCAGAGAAGCAGCAGCCAGAAGGATGGGGACCACTTTGGTTATCCCAACAAAAGAAGCAAAGATGGTGTTTCCCAGGATGGCGCCAAATTTGCATAATCCATTGAGGATGCCAAAGGCTGTTGCCCTGTAAAAGAAGAGGAAATTAATAATTCTGAAATTATGAGAATTAATGATTCTGAAATAATGGACCTCTTTAGATGAGTGAGACTGGTTTCCTCCTTTTCCTGGCTGTAGGGTAGGAGCAGATGTGGGAAGGAATTTTTTCCTAAATATAAAAATAACATATTCTCATCTTAATCATGTTTGGAGATACAAAATAATATAAAGATGCAGGGATGTCTAGCCTCTTCCTTAAAAGGCAATCACTGCCATTAACATTTTGGAGTGCTTTGTCCAACCTTTTTTTTCTTTTTCTTTTCAAATACTGCATGTACTGCATGCATATTGTAAAAATCCTGAAAGAACAAAGACGTAAACAAGGTAGAAAGTGGAAGTGTTCTTCCAATAACATTCTCAATCCTCTAGTGGCAGAGACTGCTAGATGTCCTCAAATACAATGTCTCCAAATGTAAGACTCCATTTCCCAGACTCCTTTGCTGTGAGTGTGGCCATGTGACTCAGTTTGGGCCAACGGGATATAAATGCAAATGATGGATTCAGAGGAACTTCCTTAAGGAAGGTCATGAATGGACTTTCTGCACTGTTCTCTGACATTCTTTTTCTTATAAGCTGCTTCATGGAACACATCTGGTCTCACCTTGGACCATGGCTGAATCCAGATAAAGAAGAATAACAAAACAGAAATAATCTGCCCTACCTACCACTCTCTTGAAGGAAAGAAAATAAAATAAAGCTGCAGTTATTTGGAGTTTCTCTCACCCACGGCAAAACCTAATCCTAATTATTATCCCTCACTCAGTACCCCAGTGATAACTGCTATGAACCATTTGCACTTTCATGACCCGAGGTAATATACAGAGGCAATATTCCCAACACTGTCTCTCCCCAACTGAAGTAAAATGTTTCTTTCTCATACCACAAGTTTATTAAGAATATGGGTATACTGTTGGACTTAAAACTCCTCTTACATTTTTGTCTATAACCATATCACACTGTAGCTTTATAATCACCAGCCCAGTCTTCTTGTTTGTTTTAGAATTGTCTCACATATTTTCTTTTATGTTTTTCCAAATAAACTTTCTTCAAATTCCCAGAGGGAAAACCTCATTGAATTTTCAATGACTTTTCTAAATTAGAGAAAAACTAAATAAAATTTGACATTTTTGTAAGACTGGATCTTATTATCCAAAATGATACATATCTTGAAATATATTTGCCTGCCTTTATGTCTCTTATTTTTCTCTCCTGGATGCAGCTTGCCCTTGTCCTTTGCTTCTTGACATCCACTGGACCCTATCAAGCCTAGTCTGCCCACTGCCAGGCCTGCAACAGCCCCTTGCCTAAGAGATGTCTCATGGAACACCAGGAAGACCATGATGGCCGGGCTTGGTGCAAGATTTAATGAGCCAGGAGACTTACGGCCAAAGATGTCCAAACAAGTTCCAAGGTGAAACATGGGAAAGAACTAACCTCTGGTTGGTGGGATACAGCTCCACTGTGATCACATCCAGAGCGTTCCAGGCCGCAATGCTGGTCCCACAGAACAGGCACTGCCAGCCGATCATGGCAGACTCACTGTTGCCAAAAAACAGGAAGAAGCAGCAGACTGCTGAGATCAGCATGGAGCCACCTGCAGAGGGAGTCCAAGGACATAAAGAAACATGAAGCCTGGCTCCCACAGTTCTGTCCCATCTGACACCCCAAAGGTGCATCTGAAGTAGCAGGTTACCTGAAGTACTAGGTTTATCCTCCAAACAGAAACAGCACTGGTTGAACCCTCACGTGGCACCCTGGCTGTGGGCTTAGAGCCCTCTGCATGGATCAGAGCACCAGATTTCACCTCCAGGAAGGACTGTGAAATCCCTGCTCTAAGGTGCTGCCCAACCCAGAGTGACTGGGGAAGGGGCATGGAGGGTAATTTGTTGAGGATCTATTAAGTGCCAGACATTGTCATAGGCTCTTCAGGTACATCAATATCTGTTACAAAAACCCATTCTCAGTTTGAAATCAGGATGTCAAAGAGAAAACCACATTCTCATATTCCTTGCAACGTTATCATAATAGCCAAGGTATGGAATTAACCTAAGTGTCCACCAACCACCCAGGGGATGAATGGGTAAAGGCAGGGTGGTAAACATGCACGATGCTTTAAAAAGACTTTTAGAAGGAGGAAATTCTGTTATTTGTAACAATGTGGATGAAGCTGGAGGACATTATGCGAAGTGAAATAAGCCAAATAAGACAAATCCCACCCGATCTCACTTGCGTGGGGAACCTAAAGCCGGTGAACCCAAAGACACAGAGGATAGAATGTTGGATCTGTAAGCTGCCCTACTTTTCCCACCTGGAAAACGTTGATTAAAAAAAATACTACCTACCTCATAGGGTTATTGTGAGGGTTCAACATATAATATCTATAGAACTCTGGATCACAGACTGACTTATAAGGAGTGTTTTGTCATGTTAGTGAAATGAAATTTCTAGTTTATGTCTGTCTCTTTCCAATAGATCATTTGTGCCTAAAGCACAAGGACATTACTGCGTGACAGCCTCATCAGGAAAACTTCTACTGTTCTGTTCTACTTCCACCCAGGGAAAGGTCTAGAAGAGTAAGCAGGACAAAGGCACACCAGCAGATTCCAGCGCTGGGTTGGCCTAAGGGCCAGGGTTAAGGCTGCCTCAAAGCATTCCACCCACAGCCCATAACCTACAGCAGACTAGACACTTAGTGAGCACTCGTGTTCACTGTGCTGTAGTTGATCCACTGTCTACAGAGGCAAAGAAGGCCCTCTATGAGCTCAATGAGCTTGTATCTAGCACCCAAACAGAATAGAGGCACTGACAATTTATCAATTAACTAGAGCTCCTTGGGGAGCATGCCTTTATTTAGCACTACAGAAGTCACTTTTGGTCTGCGATGGATTCATGACAGGAGGGTTTCAACGGTGAGGAAAAGGATGTCCACGCTCTCGCTGCCCCACCTGCCCCTTCCCTCTGCTTCTGTACGGGACTGTGTGGCATGCTGTGGGCAGAAGGCCACACTCATTTACATGTGTGCCCACCCCACTGCTGTAAACCTTTTCTTCCCCCAAGCTTCCTCAGCCACTTCAGGGCCTGACCATAGAACCTACTGTTGTACGGGAGTGTGTGGCATGCTGTGGGCAGAAGGCCACACTCATTTACATGTGTGCCCACCCCACTGCTGTAAACCTTTTCTTCCCCCAAGCTTCCTCAGCCACTTCAGGACCTGACCATAGAGTCTACTGTTAGACCCTGGGACTCAGAATGCTGGTAAGGAAATGGCAGCCATGTCACACATCTGCTCTCACACCCCTTATCTCATCAGAGCAAATATTCTTATTGCTTTAACATTTATGAAATGGAAACCCAGAGAAGCAAAGGAGTTTGTGCAAAGCTAATCTTGGCAGAATAGGCCATCCAACTCCCAGCTATAGTATTTTTATACAATGCCATCCTATAGGGTCTTCTGCTAAAAGCTTGGAGCTTCAGGGTCCCTTAAGAAAGAGGCCATCTTCACCAGCTCAAGTCAGTTCAGTATCTTACTAAGTGTCAACTCCATGGCAGGCCCTGCAGCAGGGTGGGGGTTACAGAAATTGGTAAACCGTTGTTCCTTCCCTCGGAGGTCATCAGGACTAATCAGGGCACTACCCTGATGGAGCAGAGAGCTCAGTCTGTCACCCCTAAAAGATGACTCTCCACCCGCACCACAAAATTAAAAAGCTGGAATTACAGGCATTTCTTACGTTCACCATTCTGAATATGCATGCTACTATTTATAATACTGATATTCAATATGAGCCAGACACCAGGAAAAGATTCCCTTCTCATGAGGTCTTGATCAATTTTCTCTTCTCCAGCAAAATAATTATGTGATTTGTTTTGTTTCCCCTTCTGCATTGCTGCTAGGAAGCTTGGTATTAATTTTCCTAATCAACCACATCCCTAGGGCAGACCCTTAATGCCGTGTTTACTGACATGTTGTCCACCTCCCCAGGCCTGGCCCTGACTCATACTGTAATTTACATTTTCCCTGGCCCTAAATGCATGCATTTTCCTTCTTGTTTACCACGGATGACATATATTTCTGTAACAAACTGTTGCTGACCCTGGATGAATGAAGCCAGGCATACCAGATGATAGCTACCATTTTGGAGAACCTACAACATGCCAAGCATTAGAAGATGTCTGGAATAGCTCACATTCAGTCCTCACAGAACCCTGTCAGCTAGCTGTAGGTTTCCTCCTCTCATAAAGAAGGAAACCCAGGCCCTGAGAAGTAAAGGAACAGGTTCAAAGTCAAACAGCCTTTAAGTGATAGGATTTTAACATGGGTCTGCCCAACTTTCCAAAGCCTAAACTGTTATTACTATTAAATAATAAAAGTAATATATTCATCTCTAATCATCAAACTATCATCAAAGAGAATTTTATATGTTTTTCTGACAATACTCTTATGAAGATGTATGTGAATATAGTTAATTCTCCTACTGAGGTGCTAATAGAATAAGTGACTGTCACAGAGTTTCTTGGTCAGGAAATGAGGAAAATCCACTGCCTGAACAAAGGTCTCAGACTATTTCCAGGCAGCCCAGGAGTTCCACATAAATGCATCTTTTGCTCCATAGAAGCAAGCTCAATCTTACATATTTGTTTTTCCATGCAAGAATTCTTTAATAAAAGGAAAAATTCTACTACTTTCTTACACATAAAAGGCACTATCCCAGCCCACTGGAACCCACTGACAACTCACCGATCATTTTGAGCCTTCCGATTCTGTCCATGAGAAGGGCAGAAATGATGTTCCCAGGCAAGACAGACAGGCTGCCCAGGAAGCTGACGAGGTAAATCAGGAAGTCATTGTCCTGCTCCACGTCCAGGTGGCAGCCCTCCTTCTGCTCCAGAAAGGTGGAGTTGATAAACCGACAGTTGATGAACTTATGCTCATAGAGGTCTGGGGAGAGAAGGAAACTTCTAGTTCATATAAGCAGAAGGGGAAAGAAGAGCAGAGGCAGAGATGAAATGACGCCCCTTTCCATGTGCCAACTTTTGCTAGTCAGCCTCACAGTCAAGATGATGTGTGGCTGGGTATGGATAATTAGAGAAACTCCCCAAAATGGAATGACCTGTTGAAGTTCCTATAAGCAAGGGGTAATGAAAGTGACATTAACTGAGAGGCGTATTAAAATACACTATTTCTGTTTTCTATTTTATTTATGTGGTATATTATATTTATAGATTTACATATGTTGAACCAACCTTGTGACTCTGGGATAAAACCAACTTGATTGTGGTGTGTAATTTTTTGGATGTATTGTTGAATTCTGTTTGCCAGGATCTTATTGAATATTTTTGCATCAATATTCATTAATGATGTTGGTCTATAGTTTTCTTTCTTTGTTGGGTCCTTTACTGGTTTGGGTTTAAGATGATATTGGCTTCATACAATGTGTTGGGGAAGATTCCTTCTTTTTCTATGTTTTGGGAAAGGTTATGTAATGTAGATACTAGTTCCTCTTTGAAGGTTTGCACCAGAATGTTTATTGCAGCCCAATTCACAATAGCCAAGTCGTGTAAGCAGCCTCAATGCCCATCAACCCATGAATGGATAAACAAATTGTGGTATATGTATGTCATGGAATACTATGCAGCTATAAAAAAGAGGGGGACTTTACATCTTTTATGTTTACCTGGATGGAGCTGGAAAATACTCTTCTTAGTAAAGTATCTCAAAAGTGGGGGGAGAGGAAGTATCCAATGTCCTCAATACTATTATGAAACCAATATATAAACACTTACATATTTATACAAATGATAAAACATAAAGATAGTTCAGAAAGAAAAGGGGGAGAGAAGGAAGAGGGAAGAGGAGGGGAGAGGGCAAGTGGAGGGAGAGTATTTGGTGGGATCTAACCTAATGTACACAATGCAAGGGTACATTTCAAAACAACTAAGAGTATGTTATATTTTTGTCTTACCACAAAAATAAGTAAGTGGGGTGATGGTTATGTTAATTAGTTTGATTTAAGCATTCTACATTATACATCAAATCATCATATCGTACCCTATGAATGTATACAGTTATGATCTAATAAAAATTAAGTAAAAAAAAATGAAATAAAATACACCATCTCTGAAAGCTGGATATAAGTACTGTTTGTACCAAACAGGTGACATTGAGGGCCATAGCAGCTGGGCCGCTCCTCTGAAGTTACCCAGCACAGAGAAGCAGAGCACAAGTGAATTGGGTCCAGACTCAGCCGACTGCTCTGAAGCCCACACTGTCATCTTTGCAGAAACCTTATCATGCTTAAACAATCAAAACCATTTGTTGACCACAGCAGAGTAGCGGCCCTTAGGGCGTTCAGGGAGGTTTCAGGCTACAACAGTTTCCTCAAGTATAATCACGGGACTGACAGTGCTAGGACCCAGCCACCACCTCTGTTTCTTTTATCCTTCACTGTCACCAAAAGATTTACCTGTTGAATTATAAAATGCATGCTGTGTCCCTAAGTTAAACATACCCAGTAGGTCCTCATTTAACATCATCAACAGAGGAGGCAAGATGGCTGACTGGAGCTTTCCACAGAAGCTCCCATCCAGAAGGAGAAGTAAAGGACAGAAGTTTATCAATTAAGCTGATAGTTTGGAGCTGAGCCAAAATTAGAGCAGAATTAAATGAAATTGAAAACAAAAGGATTATACAACAGATCAATAAATCAAAAAGTTGATTTTTTGAAAAGGTCAATAAATAGATAAACCTTTAGCTAACCTAACCAGGAACAAAAGAATAAAATCTCTGGCCAGGCGTGGTGGCTCACGCCTGTTGTCCCAGCGCTGCGGGAGACCGAGGCAGGTGCTCAGAGGTTCGATACCCGCTAAAGACCCACCTGAGGCAGAGCGAGCCAGAGTGAGACCCCATCTCTACAACAACAACAACAACAAGACAGCTGGACCTTGTGATCCCAGCTACATGGGGGGCAAGAGAACACTACAGGAGTAAGAAGTAAAAAGAAAAAATAAAACTTCAAAGTAAAATAAGTTGAAAGAAAAAATAAAAAAAAGAATAAAATCTCTAATTTCATCAATTAGAAATGACAAAGACAAAATAACAACAGACTCCTCCAAAATTCAAAAAATCCTTAATGAATATTACAAGAAACTCTATTTTCAGAAATATGAAAATCTGAAGGAAATAGACCAATACTTAGAACCACGCCACCTTCCTAGACTTAGCCAGAATGAAGTGGAAATGTTGAACAGGCCTATATCAAGTTCTGAAATAGCATCAACTATACAAAATCTCCCTAAAAAGAAAAGCCCAGGACCAGATGGCTTCACATCAGAATTCTACCAAACCTTTAAAGAGGAAATAGTACGTATATTACTTAACCTTTTCCAAAATATAGAAAAAGAAGGAACACTACCCAACACATTCTATGAAGCAAACATTACCTTGATCCCCAAACCAGGAAAAGACCCAACAAGAAAAGAAAATTATAGACCAATATCACTAATGAACATTGATGCAAAAATATTCAACAAGATCCTAACAAACAGAATCCAGCAACACATCAAATAAATTTTACACCATGATCAAGTGGGTTTTATTCCAGGGTCTCAAGGCTGGTTCAATATACATAAATCCATAAATATAATTCATCACATAAACAAAATGAAAAACAAAGACCATATGATTCTCTCAATTGATGGAGAAAAAGCTTTTGTTAATATCCAGCATCCTTTCATGATCAGGACACTTAAGAAAATTGGTATAGAAGGGACATTTCTTAAACTGAAAGAGGCCATCTACAGCGAACTCCCACACAATATTGTATTGAATGGAGTTAAATTGAAATCATTTCCACTCAGATCAGGAACCAGGCAAGGTTGCCCATTGTCTCCACTGCTTTTTAACATTGTAATGGAAGACTTAGCCATTGCAATCAAGCAAGAAAAGGTAATCAAGGGTATACATATAGGATCAGAACAGATCAAACTTTCACTCTTCACAGATGATATGATTGTATATCTAGAAAAACCCCAGGGATTCAACTACAAAACTCTTAGAAGTGATCAAGGAATATAGCAGTGTCTTAGGTTACAAAATCAATACTCACAAATCTGTAGCCTTTATATATATACCAATAATAGTCAAGCTGAAAAAGCAGTCAAGAACTCTATTCCTTTTACCATAGTGCCAAAGAAGATTAAATATTTGGGAGTGTATCTAACAAAGAACAGAAAGATCTCTATAAAGCAAACTATGAAACTCTAAGAAAAGAAAAGAAATAGCTGAAGATGTTAGCAAATGGAAAAATATACCATGCTCATGGCTAGGAAGAATCAAAATTGTGAAAATGTCCATACTACCCAAAACAACATACAATTTTAATGCAATCCCTATTAAAGCACTACTATCATACTTTAAAGACCTCAAAAAAATACTTCATTTTATATGGAATCAGAAAAAACCTTGAATAGCCAAGATATTACTCAGAAATAAAAACAAATTAGGACAAATCATGCTACCAGACCTCAGACTATACTATAAATCAATAGTGATCAAAACAGCATGGTACTGGCACAAAAACAAGGAGGTAGATGTATGGAACAGAATAGAGAACCAAGACATGAACCCAGCAACTTATCATCATTTGATCTTTGATAAGCCAATCAAAAACATTCAGTGGGGAAAAGACTCCCTATTTAACAAATGGTGCTGCATGAGCTGGCTGTTGATCTGTAGAAGACTGAAACTGGACCCACACCTCTCACCATTAACTAAGATTGACTCTCACTGGATTAAATATTTAAACTTAAGACATGAAACTATAAAAATACTAGAAGGAAGTGCAGGGAAAACACTTGAAGAAATCGGCCTAGGAGAATATTTTATGAGGAGGATCCCCTTGGGCAATTGAAGCAACACCAAAAATACATTACTGGGCTCCGATCAAACTAAAAAGCTTCTGCACAGCCAAGAACACAGTAAGTAAAGCAAGCAGACAGCCCTCAGAATGGGAGAAGATATTTGCAGGTTATGTCTCTGACAAAGGTTTAATAACCAGAATCTACAAAGAACTCAAATGTATTAGCAAGAAAAGAACAAGTGATCCCATCTCAGGGTGGGCAAGGGACTTGAAGAGAAACTTCTCTGAAGAAGACAGGTGCATGGCCTACAGACACATGAAAAAATGCTCATCATCTTTAATCATTAGAGAAATGCAAATCAAAACTACCTTGAGATATCATCTAACTCCAGTAAGATTAGCCCAGATCACAAAATCCCCAAACCAGAGATGTTGGTGTGGATGTGGAGAAAAGGGAACACTTCTACATGGCTGGTGGGAATGCAAACTAATACGTTCTTTTTGGAAAGATGTTTGGAGAACACTTAGAGATCTAAAAATAAACCTGCCATTCGATCCTACAATTCCTCTACTAGGTATATATCCAGAAGACTGAAAATCACTTTATAACAAAGATATTTGTACCAGAATGTTTATTGCAGCTCAATTCATAATTGCTAAGTCATGGAAGAAGCCTAGGTGCCCACTGACCCATGAATGGATTAATAAATTGTGGTATACGTACACCATGGAATATTACACAGCCTTTTAAAAAGATGGAAACTTTACCTCTTTTATGTTTACATGGATGGAGCTGGAACATATTCTTCTTAGCAAAGTATCTCAAGAATGGAAGAAAAAGTATCCAATGTACTCAGCCCTACTACGAAATCAATTTGTGAACACCCACACTTCCATATGAAAGCTATAACCCAACTACAGTCCAAGATGAAGGGGAAAGAGGAGGGGGAGGGGAGGGGAGGGGGGTGGATTGGTGGAGGGAGGGTAATTGGTGGGACCACTCCTATGATGCACTTTATAAGTGTGTACATGTTAAATCTACTAAGTGTAGAATATAAATGTCTTAACACAATAACCAAGAAAATGCAGTGAGGGCTATTTTAACCAGTTTCATGAAAGTATTTCAAATTTTATGTAAACCCAGCACATTGTACCCCACAATTGCATTAATGTACACAGCTATGATTTAATTAAAAAAATTGTTTTAGAGCCAGTCTGTAAGTCCTCTAACACCTTCTGAGACCAACTGTCCTAACTTGGGGAGCTGGCACTGCCACTGAACCTCTTTGACCTCCCTAAACCTCTACCTGTCAAATTAGACACTGCACCTGATGGTTTCCATTGCTGCTCCCAATTCTGCCATCTCCCGACTGCATATGTTTGCAAAGATACCCATATTAAAAATATGCAAATGAAAAGGCATCATTAAAACTAGAAAGAATAGGTGGTGCCTGTGGCTCAAGGAGTAGGGCGCCTGCCCCATATGCCAGAGGTGGTAGGTTCAAACCCAGCCCTAGCCATAAAAAAAAAAAAAAAAAAAGAGAGAGAGAGAGAGAATAAAAGAATATACCTGTTTTTAATTAAAACATAGTAAATTTCTTTTATTTTTAAATTTGTTTTCAAATTAATATGAGGGTACCAATTTTTAGGTTACATACTTCTCAATTCCCAGGTAAAGTTCAAATTGTAGAAGGGCCCTTCACCCAGGGGGCGTGCTGAACACCTTCGCACTGGGTACACTGGGTGAGATCCCACAAATACCTTCCCTCCTCCTGCCAAATGTCCTCCCCCCTTCCCGCTCCCCCCTGTCCCTTGATAGGCTATGAAAAATAGTAAATTTCTGAAACTTATTATTGCTCTTCTAAATTCAGGAAGGTTAGTCTCATAGTAAATTATTAAGAGACTGGAGGGAGATTTAGAGACCAGATACTGAAGCTTTTGAGGCTATTATCTGGGAGGAAAAGGATATTCTTGGATAAACTACCTCTTCATGCTGATGCCAGGAATAAAGCACAGATCTGGACATAACCCAAGTAGTTCAGTGGGAAGAGCACAACTTCAGAGCCTAACGACTGAGGAAGGAATCCAGACTTCCCCAATGTGCTTGTGGCCTTGAGCAAGTCACTAAATTCTTCATTTGCTGTACGACGGGCGTGATGATAGTACATTCCCAGCTAAGACAATTTAGGTAAAGCCCGTGAGAAAGCTCAGTTAGTTTCCTTAAATCCCAAATGCGCTTGGTATATTATTAACTTATGATGAGAGTAGGAAAAGTAACAAAGAATGGTGAAGTAATGGAATTTTGAGATTTTATTTTAATCATGGCAATCCAAAACAGTATGATTTCAAATATGATTTTATTTTTCTATTCTTTATTAAATCATAACTGTACATTGATGCATTTATGGGGTACAGTGTGCTAATTTTGATACACAAAGTGGAATGCTTACATCTAACTGAGGGTATTTGGGGGGACCTTACCTAAAAAATGATTTCAAAACATGATTTGAATATTGGCATCTGGCTTTATGCATAAAATGTGAACAGATGTAACTTTCTCTTTTCATTTATTATTGGAAGAGCATGAGTCTCGAGGTTTGCAAATCATGCAAAGTCCATGCATAAAATGTAGCCTTCCTAGAATGTTGGGTTTTGTGTCCTACTTTGTCCCTACCAAAGACACTTCATGGACAGCACCAGTCTCATTTGGCTGGAGGTTTTCTTTCCATTTTGGATGTGATAAAACTGAAACACAGTTTTCTTTTTTTTTGAGACGGAGCTTCAAGCTATCCCCCTGGGTAGAGTGCCATGGCATCACAGCTCACAGCAACCTCCAACTCCTGGGCTCAAGCGAGTCTCCTGCCTCCGCCTCCCAAGTAGCTGGGACTATAGGCACCCGCCACAATGCCTGGCCATTTTTTGGTTGAGTCCATCATTGTTGTTTGGCAGGCCCGGGCTGGGGATTCGAACCCGCCACCTTAGGTGTATGTGGCTGGCGCCTTAGCCACTTAAGCTACAGGCACTGAGCCTGAAACACAGTTTTCTATTCTATTAAAAGCCTTGGTAAAAGCTGTGCACTTAATTCATGCCACACCTAGGGCTTAAACCCATTTCCCCTCCAAGGCTTGGCACTTGTGTCTATGAATATGTTCCTACTCTTGAAGCTTATGAATGAGCATTTGGACTCTTAGACAACACCAGCTCACCCTCGTAACCATCTACCCAGTCCACAGTCTGTAGCCACTATTCTTACCTGTGTTATAAAAGATGGTCGATTCGATGGTGCAGTTTTTGAAATAGGTATCAGTAGATGTAACATCTTCAAAATAGCACTCGTCAAAGAAGGTGTCCTCAAAAAGCACATGTTTAAAGTACATCTTTGTGAACCTATGGAAAAGACATTAGCTCCTGAGTGATGCATCGAGGAAAAAAAGAGTTTTGAAACCAAAGTAGAAAACACAGGAAGGCAGAAAAGGGAGAAGTGGAAGCCAGAAGGTGCTGAGACATGATTTTCAGCCCGGACTAGTTCCCTAGTTCTTAGCTTTTCATGCTTTCAGTGGGGGTGGGCTTCTCCCAGGTACATATGGGGCTGTCTGCAAAAACCTCAGGTTTCCAAACACGGGTCAGTGGGATGGACCCTGTGCATCAGAACTGCAGAAATGTGGAACAGTGTGAGATGGAAATAATATCTCACTCCCTGGAGAGCTTTAAAAACAGGCAGGATCCTGAGCTGGTCCTAGAGGGCTCACACGCAATGGATTTGTGACAGTCTAACAATCTTGATTTTTAAAACTGCACCAACCAATATGAAGGGAAATAGGCACTTCATTCACACCATTGGTAGAATATAGTCACTGCACCCTCTTGGGGAGTAATTTTGCAGCATTTAAAATGCACATTCCCTTTGACCTAGGAAAACCACTTGTAGGAATTCATCCGTCCTTATGCTTGCTCATGAATTCAAAGAGATACACTCAATGACATTCATCACAATGTTGATTATAACAACAATGGATTACTGCATGCATGCATATATAATAAACAGACATATTTATGGAATACCATGTGACTACTACAGTCAATGAAGTAGATCTCTATGCACTAGTATGGCACAATCATTAAGATATATTGTAATGTGGGAAAAAATCAAGATGCAGTATGGAGTTTATAGCATGTGACCACCCGTGTAAGAAAGGGTATGGAAACATAGGCTTCCAAATACATCTGGAGAGGTTATGCCAGAAACTGGAAGAAGTGATTGGTCTTGAGAAGGTGCAATGGACTTGGGAAGGAGACGAACAATCTTCACTTTCCACGTATTCCTTTTTCATTAAAGCAAAAGTTAGTAAGGGGACAAAGCACCCGGATGGTTATGAGACACAGTCACATTTGGGAGCCACGGCACTACTTGCTCCAACTCCTCCATAAACTTAATGGGAAAGAACAATATTGCATTTAAAAATATATCCCACATACAGTAACCTCATCCTCCATTGGCTAACTAAGCTTGGTCAACCGTTTAGGTGGGAAGCCTTTGGCTATGTCATTTCATTTGTGAATAATCACAACCCCACCATCCATTTATTCCCTCATGTGTCTATTCCTTCAGTCACAGACTCATTCAGACACTGAGCCTGGTACTAGGTACTGGTACGAGGTGATGTGAACACAGAGGGGAAAGACACAGTCCCTACCCTTCAGTGTAATTGAAGAAAAAAAGAACAAACAGACAAGTATTAGACAGTGGAGATCACAGTGGCAGGGACAGCACAGGGGCTGAGGGCCATTGTTTCCCTTCAAAGCCACCAAATAATTCATTCCACGACCACAGATGATGACCGGTGCCTTTCGCCCTCTGTGCTACCTTCTGTTCTGAACCACCTATCATTACCTTCTGCACAAATACCTCCCCCTAAACAAAAGTCCCAAGCAAGCGTTTGTCAAAAAGAGGTCCTCAGACCACTCACATCAGCATAAAATAGGAAGTTATTATTAAATGCACAGTTGCCTAAATTCCAACCTACACCTCTCGAACCATAACCACAGCGGCAGAGACCAGATTATTATACCGACAAAAATTTGAGAACACTGGTCTAGAAAACCAAATTATTTTGAAGAATTTTTCTCAGGGTCAAATATGTTCCAGACTTTTAAATAGGAGCCTTCAGAAGCTATCATTAAACTTTCTGGGTTTCCATAGAAATATAATTGGCAAGCTTTTAGTTACAAGACGATGCCTCTGATTTTAAAATTTGTATGCTAGATGTGTTTACCCGAGAGAGCTATTCCTGGAGACAGTCTCTATTAATATACTCTTCTCTTTAATACAGTAATGGGCTGGTGATGTGGCCTTCAGTGATATTTTAATATTCTTCCAAGGGTGGGTGAGAAAGCAGAGCCATAAATCAT
Organism: Otolemur garnettii; assembly: GCF_000181295.1. Classification (NCBI taxonomy): domain Eukaryota; kingdom Metazoa; phylum Chordata; class Mammalia; order Primates; family Galagidae; genus Otolemur; species Otolemur garnettii. The sequence continues at coordinate 9,336,888 of NW_003852424.1, forward strand.
AGCTAGGTCTGACGCAGGCAGGCCTTAAAAACGCATCTCCAAGTGAGTTATAAAAAGCCAAAGTTATAAGAGAAGAGATAAAAGGAGATGGGGCCAATATGTATTTTAAGAGTCTTTATATAAATCACCTCCTCCAGTCTAACTCGTATACTGAAGCAGTCCACGATGCTTCATTCAAGATAGTTCAAAGGCTAAAGAAAAGGTAAGCACAAGTATCTTGGGAAACTTCTGCTTTAAGGGAACAGAAGCCATCGGTCAGCCAGGCTCTGTGATGGAATTCGTATTGCAAACACCTTATTTTCGTTACTCTCAGGCCAAATGCTTCATCCACTAAGTGATCTAAGCTATACCAAAGTCACATTAAACATGTTTTAGTTTTTACGGTGTCACCGGCAAGAAACTCAGTCTAATTAGAGAGCTATTTAGTGTGATCATTATCATTATAGAGGCACGGCATAAAATTACTTCACAGGGGGCCCTTGTGTTCTGGTATAAGCCTAACACAGATCATATACTACTAATGGGAGTGCAAATTAGTGCAACCCCTTTGGAGAATACTGCTCACACCCTTCACACAGCAATCCCACTTCCAGGCATACAGGCTAGAAAAGCTCTTCCCCAGGAACACTTGGTGCAGCATTAATTTATAACAGCAAAAAAAAAAAAAAAATTGCCAATTACTTACATTCTCATCAAGAAGAGAACAGATGACTATATTATGAAATATGAATATAATAAAATTTAAATTACATGAAATTGAGTTATTTAGCTGTGAATTAACCTAAATGAAATTAAATTTAATACAATTATATATATATGTATGTATATATATATATATATATACACATACTTTTTTTTTTTTGCAGTTTTTGGCCAGGACCAGGTTTGAACTCGCCACCTTTGGTATATGGGGCCGGAGCCCTATTCCTTGAGCCAGAGGCGCTGCCCTATATATGTTATATTTATATTTATACATACATATATATTAAATTTTTTATATGTAGCTGTGAATTCTAACAGAGAATTCTCCAAACCCTAATTTTACACAAAAAACAAGGTCCATACTGTATAGTATAATAATTATATACTTGTATATATAATATAGTATGTGTTTATTTAAAATTTGAAACAGGTTCTGCGCCCGTAGCTCAGTGGTTAGGGCACCAGCCACATATACTGGGGCTGGCAGGTTCAAAGGCACCCAGGGCCTACTAAACAACAATGACAAGTACAACAACAAAAAAAATAGCCAGGCATTGTGGTGGGTGCCTGTAGTCCCAGCTAGTTGGGAGGCTGAGGCAAGAGAATCACTTAAGCCAGGTGTCCTCAAACTACAGCCCACTGGCCACATGCAGCCCTCCTAGAACGTTTATCTGGCCTGCTGGGTGTTTTTGCCACCGCTGCCTGTCCTGCTTAGCAGCTGACTTGTCCCGGGGCCTGCAGTCCAGCCCTCCAACGGTCTGAGGGACAGTGAACTGGCCCCCTGTTTAAAAAGTTTGAGGACCCCTGAAGTCTTAAGCCCAAGAGTTTGAAGTTTCTGTGAGCTGTGACACCATGGCACTCTACTAAGGGCAACATAGTGACACTCTATCTCAAAATAAAATAAAATTTAAAATAGGCAAAAGCATCTAAAAGCAAGGTTCCTAGATATGTGACTAAATGCAAAATGTATAAAAATATGCATGAACAGAAAGCTGCAAACTTATGACAATGGTGGTCATGGTTTCCAACGGTGGAAGAAGAATGAACAGTGTCAAGAATTGTAACAAACACAACGAATCATGCTTAATCTATTTTAAAACCTGAAGTAAACGGACCATAGTTTATAATGTTATAAAGCCAGGTGCTCTAAGTAAGGTTGTTTGTATTATTCTCTAATCTCTACATATTTCAAATATTTCACAATGGGAAAAAGGAGACTAAAGGAGACAAAGAAATTGTTATTTGCAGATGACAGTATTATATAGCAATAATGAGGAAAACTGTTAGAACCAATCAAAGAGCTCAGCTGGATACAAAATAAACTTCCCCAAATCAATAGGATTCCTGTTTATTGGCTATAACATGTGCAAATGTCTGACAAGAGAAAAGTGATCCCAAGTAAAGTACAAAATATCCAGGCAGATGCTCCACAGAGCTGTGCAGGACCTATATCGTGAGCTACGGTGTTTAACGGAGACACACTGCTACCTCTGAATGTATAATGATATACATTATATGCCAATATTACAGCTTTCAGAGTGGAATCCCAGACTTAGGTCAGAGATTTGCCCAGGATGGTTAAGCTAGTTACTGACACAGTCAAGGCTGGAACCCAGACCTGGCAGAAGGTGCATTCACACTGCCCACCATAGGTGTCTTTGTTGTACCGAAACTTAGTCCCACTAGCAATGAAGAAAACTCTTACTTACATCCCCACAGTGTGCTGAAACTGTGATGCGTGCAACTAAGCTTCTCTTTTCTAGTTGTGGGGGCTGCCAGTCTCTCTGCTGCCCCTGCCCCTGTCCCCTGCTATACTACCTACCTCATCTTAGAGCTAAATCTTGTGAACTTAATTCTCATTTGGAGCTATTCACCTCTGACCAATAAGAAGAACTCAAGAGTTTCCGCCTATTCTTACTGGCAAATCATCTGTGTGAACAGTTACTTGTTCCCATGGGAGTTTCCAACCCTGAGTAGACCCACAGCCAACTTCCCTTTCAGCTGTGAGGAAACCCCGGGATGAGGACATTACTTCCTGAGTCACGACCTATCAGAGACAAAAATCGGGTGCATTTCCCCGATGCGTAAGAGATTTAAGTCAGATAATGTCCCTCCCCCATCCCATTCCTCACAGATGAAAGCCCTGCCAGGAAGAAATTTTTTCCCAGGAGAAGAGAGTACATTAACTAATTAGTTAATAAGTAACTTTGAGATGAAACCCTATCCTGTTTTTAATTAGTAATATGGCCTGACACTTTGGTTCAAAATATAAACTTACTGTTTGCCTTTCCTATACTTTTCAAAAACTCAGAAGTTCTAAAGCAAAAGCTGCATGAGTACTTGGAGCCCCCAGACCCCATAAAACACACAAGAAGGCTGCAGGCAGGACGTGCTCTGGGAGCCGGCAAAACGGGGCTGTGCACTTTGGTTGCTTCTTGGAGCCAAAGGGACTGGGATTTCTTTTACAGTAGGGTGAGGTTTAGGTTTAAGGTAAAGTCTGAAGCCCTGTATACACGAAAGTCGTTTTTCCCAAATTTGTGATTACCAATAAAATAATTCATGGCTGGGCGCCTGTGTTCAGTGGTTAGGGCGCCAGCCACATGCATCAGGGCTGCTGGTTTGAACCCAGCTCGGGCCTGCTAAACAAAAACAAAAGAAAATTTAATCTAAATTTTAAATCATCCAAGTGTGGATAAAGTTAGAGGGGGGAGTACTGGTACAGATGAGAGAAATGGCCAGGGAAGCTAAAAATCCTCAGTTTATCGGTGGAGGCTTGCCAAAGAGGCTCCATCCAGGTTTTCAAAGGTAAGGTGCTTTATAGATTAAGACCAGCAGATGGCAGCATAACTCAAGAAAGGAAGCCAGGTTCAGGTTTTCCTTAGATCACTTTCAAGGTTCTTTAAAACAGTCACATACCAAATGTGGGGGAGGATCAGGACATGTGAAAAAAATGTCTCTTCATTGGAGACTTCCCCCTCCACTGGTACGTGACTGTTTTAATCAGCCCAGGAGAATAATAACTTTTTTTGTTAAAACAAGTTGTGGGGGGAGGATGGAGGGGTGGAATAATGGACTTCAACTGATAGTGGTTGTACTTTTAGTATTTGTTGGTTAACAACGATACACTATATGACAAAAGTTACACTTAACTCATTATAACTTCTGAAGGAATTTCTATTTTAATACTCACACAAAACATCTACATACATTTTTTTTTTCAGCCAGGCTGGGTTTGAACCCACCACCTCTGGCATATGGGGCTGGCACCCTACTCCTTTGAGCCACAGGCGCCACCCAACATCTTCGTACATTTAAAGCATAGAATCATGGTGGAACAACTATGTGAGGAATATTTGCATTGATTCCCAGACAGTCCTTGCCCCACCCCCAGGCATTCCCGACCTTGGCACTAACTCTGTGGTCCCCAGGGGTGTGGGTCCACAAGATGAAACCAGCACTGTCATCAGGCCTTTGTCCTGCACTCTCCCACCCAGAAGTTCATGGAGAGCTTGGAGAAGCTAAGAAAAGTTAAAAGGACAGAGTGGACCAAAGTCACCACTTTCTGCAGAGTGACATCTTGGAAGTCTACAGTCTGCCTGTTAAAAATCACAAAGACTTTGCCACTGCCCTTAACTTTCTGATGCAGAAAACCTCCCGTAAATGGGAATGAAAAGTTTCCAGATGAAACAACACTTGTAGCTGCCAAGAGTACAGGATCTGGAGTCCGAATGCCTGGGCTGGAGGACAGACATTTCTATTTCTATTAGCTGTGTGTGATCAAATGCTCTAAGCTTCTGTTTCCACACCTGTAAAATAGAAAGTATCTGTCTTGTTTCCTGGAGTTTTTGTGAGGATTCAATGAGATAATCTATGGAAGGCACTCACGCCAGCACCCGGCCCCCAGCAGTGTCAGTGAGGCTGGCTGCCATAGTCACTATGACTGGCAACTTGTCACCATTGTCGTTACTATTGCTATTATTACCCATATGGCAATAGTGTAACATTGAACATTAGGAATTTCAGAAATAAGGTCTCCTTTAGGAAATTCATCTCTACAGAGAATGGTGTCGTATCTTGGGAGACATCTAGTCATCCATACTGTCCCTTACTTTTCATTATTTCCAAAGTATCCTAGGAAAGCAAGGGCCACGTTTCTCCCTTGGCGATGCCAACATAAGATCTCCTGACTGTAGAAAGAGCTGAGAGTGAACCATTTGGGGAGATTTGCCTTCCACCACCAGCAGCACTGGAGCTGCCATCCCTGGAGTGGCCACTCTCAGTAGAAGACAATATTGCTAACGGGTCTGCCCAGAGGATGTGTGGCTGCATGAGCAGGTGGCTATATAGATGGCTGAGATGAGCTTCAGCCTAGTTAAAAACTATCTGAAAAGTTGAGCCCTATGCCCCGTGCTACTTAGTCCTAAACTTCCCTTTCCAAAGGTCTCCTATGTGTGGAAATCATTTTTCCCTTCTTATCACATACTTTCTCACCCTAATTAACAGTAAACCTTTGCTAAAATCTGGCCTAAAAGAGCCATGTGGACAGCCCGGCAGGCGGTCCCCTTCCTGGACTTCAGTAAGCCACACATTCCTTTCCCTAAGTGGCTAACAGTCACCACAGGGAGGGAGGGACTTTACTGAGACACCAGACACAGTGGTGGTGCAGATATGGGAGGCAGGGCAGTCACTGGAGGGAAGAATTCATGGTGTTGATTTCATACTGAGGTAGCAAACACAGGGCAGTGAATGTCACTGTCATTGAACCAACTGGGCCATGGTATTGGCTATGCCACCACATAGCCAAGGTCACTTACTGTTCCTTCACACCCCAGTGAGCTTTCCCTTGAAGAAGGGAAACAGCAGGGGTGAAAATGTTCAGCTCAGAGAACAACGTGGCCTGTGGCGATCTTGGCTATTGTCCCACCCCGACCCATTTAGAGGCTTTCAGAGGACAGCCTGCAAGACACTGTCTACCTCATTCATCTCAGGATGAGAAAGGAGTCGGATGGCTTGAGGAAGCAGCCCCACAAATACACAAACAGGGCTTCTCTTATACCCCACTGATTTTTTTCTCCAAAGAACAACCAGCCTCCTGGCTGACCATGGACCACACTGCTCAACCTTCCAAAGTGAAATAATAACAAAAGGTAACACCATATGAGCCCTGGCACAGAGAAGCTTCCAGAATCAAAGAAAAAACTCAACACTCAGGTCATGGATTGGTTCAGGGACCTCAGCAGAAGAGCTCTGGACCCTTCCTCTAGCCAGGCACCATCAGGGGAACGTAGCTGTCTGCTAACACCCATTCAAGGTTCAAGTTCTCGGGAAAGATGACCAGATTAACTGTCCTCAGTCAAATGTCTCCATCCTTGGAGGTTAGGTTGACAGAGAGTCGGCACAATACAGCTACCACCATCAGGGGAATTTTTGTGTCTCTGGCAGCCATGATAAGTTGTGATGATGACGACAGCTTAGGAACACATTCCCTTGCTATTATTTAATTCTTCTTTTTCCAATGGCTCTCTCCCAAGAACAGTCCCCGGGACTGTCATCGTTTTCGGAGGAAAGCCCACGATCACTCACTTACTTATCATTCACAAGTTTCCCACGCTGGTGAATCTGGTTTTCCATGGTGAAGTTAATTGTGGCACCATACACGTGCTCGTCGAAAAATACCTTCATCTTAGACTTGTATTCTTCATCTTGGAAATAGCGGATCATATCAGGGAACCAGACCGTCAGTCCATAGTAACTGTAATAGAGAAGACAGAATTCAGGAGCAATAGCATGATTAATTCTTCCCTGATCTGAGTGTATGTTCCTGACTTCATGTAGACCAGACTCATTGTAAACATGTTAAACTTGGCTCATTATTAGAAAATTTAATAATATAACTCATCATATTAGTAAGTCCAAGGGAAAAAATCTTGACCCCTTCCACAGATGCTAAAAAGGGATTTGGTTATTCGGTTAAAAAAAAAATTTTTTTAATAAAAATACCCATAGATTAGAGACTGATGGACACTTTTTTTTTTTTTTTTTTTTTTTTAA
>NW_003852424.1:9343660-9355195 GCF_000181295.1 Otolemur garnettii
AAAAAAAAAAAAAAAAAAAAAAAGAAAATGATCCTCTTGCAAAAAGTAATCTGATGGTCTAGAGTGAACTGAGACATGGAAAACAAACAAGGAGTCTTGGTGGTTCTTTTGGTTTTGTTTTGTATTTTTTGAGACAGAGTCTCACTTGATCACCTTGAGTAGAGTGCCCTAGCATTATAGCTCACAGACACCTCAAACTCCCAGGCTTGAGCAATCCTCTTGCCTCAGCCTCCCCAGTAGCTGGGACTACAGTTGTGCACCACCATGCCTGGCTAGTTTTTCTATTTTTAGTGGAGATGGGGTCTTACTCTTGTTCAGGCTGGTCTCCAACTCCTGAGCTCAAGAAATCCCCCTGCCTCGGTTTCCCACAGTGCTAGGACTATAGGCGTGAGCTACTATGCCTGGCCAAGGAGTCTTGTTTTTGTCCAAGTTCTGGCCAATTTTCTGTGTGACCAGTGGAAAGTCTTGTACGTCCCCTGGGAATGGGCTCAATATCTGTAAACCTATGAGGTTGGGAGACATGAAGTCTCTGGCCCTTTCAGCTGTAGTATGATTAATAGGGACCCAACTGGCAATCACAAGTAATGCAAGGTTGAATTCTGGTTGAAAGTTTGATTTCCCCCGAGAAAATGGGTTGCTATGGATAAAAATGTATCTATGGCAGATCATTTCCCCAGTAACAAGTTTAGTGTATTTTGAGCAATGTTTGGAAGCCTTCACGAATTCTTTCAATGAGAATTTGAATATATGAGGCTATAGAAACAGAATTTTATTTTATTTGCACTGGTAAATTGCAATCTAGCTGAATTTTCTTAACATAAATTATGAGATTTCCATCAGTCTCAGAAAGACTGAAAGACAAGCTTCCAGTCCAAATGCCCATGGTAAGCAGAATTAAGATGTCCCATAAAATGTCATGCCCTTCGGTGTCCCCACCAAGTTTCTGGGCCTGTGAATATGATGGATATTAATCCTGTGATCATATTACATAACTCTGTTGACTTTAGGAAATAGAGAGTACACTGTTGGGCCTTGCTTAATCACATGAGCCCTTCAAAGGCAGCTTTCTGGTGTAAAGGAAAGCAATATATATTTTTGTTGTTAACCTTAGATCCAGTAACTTTGTTTAATCTCCCACTAATTCTAATGATTTGTCACTGGATTCTCTAGGATTCCTAGGTGAAAATTATAACTGTTGTTGGTTAGAGCTCTTGGCTGAACAAGTGGTGACAGTGGCTATCCTTATTTCATTCTTTTTTTGGGGGGGTCTGTAGCCGGGTTTGAACCTGCCACCTCTGGTATATGGGGCTAGTGCCCTAATCATTTCAGCCACAGGCGCCACCCTTTTTTTTTTTTTTTTTTTTAAGATAGAGTTTCAAGCTCTACCCTGGGTAGAGTGACTTGGTGTCACAGCTTACAGCAACCTCAAACTCTTGGGCATAAGCTATTCTCTTGCCTCAGCCTCCCAGGTAGCTGGGACTACAGGCGCCCACCACAATGCCCAGCTATTTTTTGGTTGCAGTTGTCACTGTTGCTTAGCAGGCCCGGGCCAAGTTCGAACCCTCCACCCTAGGTGTATGTGGCTGGAGCTACAGGTGCCGCCCGGACACTTTCTTAACATATAAAAAATATATTTATACATCAGCCCAGACTGTTAGTAAATAGGAAAATACTAAAGACATTCCCACTGATGTCAGGAACAAGACAAGGCCGCCTTTGTCACCACTACTACTTAACACTGTATTGTAGGTCTGAGCCACTCAGACAAGAAGAATGCAGAAACATAAAATGGCAAAGCAAGATATAACACTACCTCCATCTACGGATGAAATGATTTTATACTAAAAAGAAACTCAAGATAAACCAAATCCAAACAATGGACATTATATATGTAAAAAGATGCTCAATCTTGCTTAGAAGAAATGAGAAAATTAAAACCACACTGTCACCATTCCTCACCTACCAGATAAAAACACTCTCAAAGTTTATTAAAGCACTTTGTGGGTGAGATTGTAGGTAAACACATACTCTCATACACCACTGGGGAAAAGGGAAAAATTGTACAATATCATATGGAGGAGAATTTGTCAGTGCCAAAAATATATTACCCCCTCTGATTCCTTAATTCCACGTCTAGGAATCTATTACACTGATCAGCCAGGCCACATACAAAGTGCCTACAAACATAGTTACTTATTGTGGCATGGTTTCAGTAGCCAAAGTCTGGAAACTTCTCAAAAGTCTTGCAAAAGGCCCTGGTTGAATAAAGTGTGGTGCTGGCTGTGGGTGGGATGCCATAGCTATGCTGCTGTACAGAAGATGAGGACAGACTCGATTTACTAGCACGGAGAGAGCTTCAGAACACAAAAGCAATGTGTTCCTTTGAATAAGAAAAGGAGAAAGAAGTGCAAATATGTCCATAAGCATTTGCTAACATTTGCAAAAGAAAAAAAAACCACTGGATGCTAAATAGGAAAATAAAAAATTGTTTCGGTATAGGAAGCAGAAGGGAACGGGTAGAGGGAGAAGGGTTTGATGCCAGATTTCTCTACTGCTTCAACATCTGAAATTCATTACTTAGCCCACATAATTAAATGAAACATAAATAAGTGTAAATAAAACACATTTTAAAAAATATATCAATGAATTGAATTGTAGTGCCTGCCGTATTTGGCTTATGAAATGTGCATTCCTAGTTTGGATTGAATAGGTGGAGGGAGGGAGTCAGGCTTCCTTCACACCTGCTTGGGTCTGGAAGGTCAGATCTGCATGAATAGGTCCTGGAAGACATTCTGTCTTCCCGTGTCTCCCCCATAATCACAGAGGTCATTAGAGACAATTTTACATCCTGGGGAGATGAGTTGTCTTTGGGCACCGGCAGTGGTAAACAAAGCAATTTCATAGATGGAAGTTTCAAATCTTGCAAATAGTTCCCAACTGGTAATACCAATTTATTGAGCACTTATTATGTGTCAGAAACTAATGCACAAACTTTATAATTATGCAGTAAAATAGCCCAATAACATAGTAAGTGGGCCCCCAAACTCACATAAAAAGAAGAGTCATGTTATTTGGAGGTGAATGAAATGACTGGGGTAAGAGCTACTGGTAAAAGAGGAGCCAGCTAATCCCCAATTGTCTTATATCTTAGTTTCCTTCACTGTAGGGTACAGTACTGCAGAGTTTCATCTATGTAATACATTGGCTGCCAACTCAGAACTCAGCCCTTGCTTTCTCCTGGTGAACAGGGGCTTCATATTATTCAGGTATTGACTGGAGAAAGGTACCAGTATTTTTAGCTCTGAGGTGAATCCTGATTAGTCCAAAACCACTGGGAGATCCCACATCCTTTGCCAGGGATTGGTTTACCCAAAGAATGTGACACACACATCTGGCTGATATCAGGAGAGGGAGCTGGCTGTGGGGAAAGAGATTCCCTTGGTGTTGTAAAGGAAGCTTAGCAATTAACAATCAATTAACAATTGCGATTAGTTAGCAATTAACAACCAGTTAGCAATACCAGATTGCCTGCTTGAAATTGGTTGAGAAGGTAGATCTTAGCTGTTCTCAAGACACACATACACACAAACATACACACACACGAAAATGGTAATTATGTGAGACGATGGATATGTTTATTAGCTTGATCACGGCCATTATTTCACAACATTTATGCACATCAAAGCATCAAGTTGTAGACCTGAATTTATATAATATTTATTTGAAATTATACCTCAATAAAGATAGCAGGAATAGGAAAAAAAAACCCTCAGGAAGTAGTAGCCTCTTCCTCTGTTTAACAGTTTTCCTGCCCCCAAAGGACAGCCAGAACAGCACAGGTATGTGGCCATCAGTCCCAGTGAGCACAGGCACGTGGCCGTCAGTCTCAGTGAGCACAGGCATGTGGCCATCAGTCCCAGTGAGAGCAAGTCTGAGGCCGAAACCCCTGGAGCCTGCCTCCCTGCAGAATTCTTGTTACAAAGGATAAGAAGTTTCCTTCTTGTGGGAGCTGCTAGAGTGGGTTGCCAGTTACTTGCAGCCAAAAGTATCTGATCTGATACAAACTCTATGAGTTAGAACTGATTGTAATCTGCAAGGTATACATGAGGCAACCGAGGCATGGGGAAAGTGAGGAACTTAAGGAAAGAACTTACCTTAAAGCCATGGTAAACCAGACCACGGCCAGAATCAGTGTGTTCATTCTGTAGGGCCCCATCACACAGTACAGAGCGTTGTCCCAGACCTATAACCCAAGTCGGAGAAGGATTGTTAGAGGCTAGAATATGCAACTTGAAAGAGCTTATTTCTCACATTTTCTAATACGCTGCCTGGGAACCCATGGAGAGAACAGGCACTCAATTATCCACCCATTTGGAGAGCGATTCCATCCAAACACAAGGGAGATGCTTCCCTTTTCACGGGCCTCACGCGATGACAGCCGGATGGCATTTTCCCTGGGGACACGATGTTCCACACACGTAACTGAAAACAAACTGAGTTAGGATTTTTAAGCGCTGAAAAATCTTGAGCAGTGGTTTCTCTCCCTGCCTATGGGGCAGAGCTGATATTCCAAACATTTATCAACCATACGCTGTGACTACCATCCAGTCTCAACAGACTGGCCAGTGAGCTGCCCCCGTGCCGGACAGCTGCCCTGCTCCCACGTGCAGGAGCTCCAGAGAAACGGCATTGCCCTTCATGAAGAATCTTTCTCAGAAATATGAACAAACCCCAAGAGGATGTTTATTTCACTCCATTCTTCCTTCCTATGGATTATTTAAGAAGTTGCTAGACAGAAGGATGTTTACTCAGACTAGAAATTTCACCTACATTCAGAATCCCTGTCTTGGGAAAGAAGCTAAAAGAAAAGAAAAGGCTTAGAGAGTTTGTGGCTGAAAGGCACCAGCGAGTTAGAGGCCGGCGTGGGCCGGTATCCAACATCCCGCACAGGGCCACTTCCTCCCCACCACGCCGACTTGAGAGTCTTCATTCTTTATCCACTAACGTGACTCCCACAAAGCCACCCTCTCATGCAACCCATGTTCCCAATCAGACCTGCTTGAAAATGGTGTTGAATCTGACCAGCCAGCGCTGATACCAAGTTCCTGTTGCACTTTGGATCTCAATGAATTCATCCATTTGCTTGGGAGTTTTGATGTTGGAAACCTGAAAGTCAAAGATAAGGAATCTTACCCCATGTGGTGTCAGAATTTCCTTTGCAAAGTTTAATTGAATGTAACTGATTTTACTAACTGAAAGTGTCTTTGAGGACCCTCTAATTCAATGATTCTTTCTTTCTTTCTTTTTTTTTTTTTTTTTGAGACAGAGTGCTATGGCGTCACAGCTCACAACAACCTCAAACTCTTGGGCTTAAGCGATTCTCTTGCCTCAGCCTCTCAAGTAGCTGGGACTAAAGGCGCCCGCCACAACACTCAGCTATTTTTGTTGTTGTTGTTGTTATTCCTGCAGTTCTCATTGTTGCTTAGCTGGCCCAGGCTGGGTTTGAATCTGCCAACCTCGGTGTACATGGCTGGTGCTGTAACCACGGTGCTACAGGCACTGACCCTAGTTCAATGATTCTTTTTTTTTTTTTTTGTAGACACAGAGTCTTATCTTATCACCTTCAGTAGAGTGCTGTGGTGTCACAGCTCACAGCAACCTCCAACTCCTGAGCTTAGGCAATTCTCTTGCCTCAGCCTCCCAAGTAACTGGAACTACAGGCACCTGCCACAGTTCCCAGCTATAGGCACCTGTCGCAACACCCGGCTATTTTTTGTTGCAGTTTGGCTGGGCTGGGAGTCCGCCAACCCCAGTATGAGGCCGGTGCCCTACTCACTGAACCACAGGTGCCACCCTGGTTCAATGAAACTTAACCAAAGGCGTGCATGGCATCTCTTAGTGATCTTTCTCAAGTGGATACATTCCACTGCAGACGAAAAGAACCAGAATCTTTTCACTAAATCACTTTGGGAAATTTATATTAGTGGGTCCAAATACACTGAATTGCCTTTTATATCTGATTTGCCCACAGTAGAGTTGATGCCACCCTAAAATTCACAACTCTGCCCTTATTGTGTATTAACAACACAGAAGTCTAGAACCCGTGTAGGCAATGGTGGAAGGAAGGGGTATTGCTACTTGAGATTTTGTTTTGTTTTGACGGAGTCTCATGCTGTTGCCCTGGGGAGAGTGCTGTGGCATCATTACAGCTCACAGCAACCTCAAACTCTTGGGTTCAAATGACCCTCCTGCATCATCCTCCTGAGTAGTTGGGGCTACAGGCACCTGCCACAATGCCTGGCTAGTTTTTCTATTTTTAGTAGAACTGGGGGTTTGCTTTTGATCAGACTGATCTCAAACTCCTGAGCTCAAGGGCTTCTCCGCCTCAGTCTCCCAGAGTGCTAGGATTACAGGCATGAGCCACTGTGCACAGCCAGCTTAAGGTATTTTAAAAACACAAGACAATAAGAGAAATCCTGGCCTCCCTGGTAGAAATCAAAGAGATAAGGAGTGGGGATAAGGTTGTATATCTCAGTGTTCCCCTCAAGGCTGTGGAAATGTTAATATGCTCAATGTGTGGAGGCAGCCCCAGTAAGTAATCCTGGCCCAAGGCAGTAACTAGTTAATGAAATGTTTAAAGCAACCATTGACGTGCATAACTAATCACCCTCTGAAGGGTATTCCTGCTCACAGAAACTCTGCTAGTCAAGTTATCAAAGTGCAGGGTGTGAACAACCTCCCCGAATTCACAGAAGAAATGGAAGGGCACACTCAATTCAGAAACAGCTTCCATCACCGACTCCAACACACCTTTTATCTAAGGTATAAAAATGAGTCATATGAGCATCTCCATCTCTTTCTTCAAAGGACTGAGAACATGAGGAGATGCGTTGGGGACTGAGGGATCCACCTGAAGAAAAATGGTCCCTGGATGTGAACCTGGACTCGTATTTCCTAAGTGCTAGGTCTAAGACAGCATAACTATGCTTCTCTAAACCCTAAAAATAGTGGCTCTTAGACCTTAGGAGGGCCAGGAACTCATCGGAGAATCTGGTGCAAACTCAGGCTCTGTTCCCTGAAATTTCTCATACATAAGCCCACTGTGAGTGCCCTGGACTCACCATCCTGCCATCCACAGTTACAACACAGCAGGCTCTGCGGTGTAACTCTTGGCTGGAGCTGGGCTTCAAGCCCCACAGATATTACAAATCCTAGTTCCAGCCAAAGCAGGCCAGAGGAGAAGCTGGCACCAAATTCAGAAGCACCTTAAAAACCAGCACAAAGCATTAAGACATTCACTCAAAAGAAGTTTTTTCTTTCTTTGCAGCTCAGGGGGAAAAATAACACCCTTTCTCTATGGATTTGGGAGTGGGCGTGTTGACAATTTCAAGCACAATTACCCTAATTTATAATTAATGAGAATACTTATCTTAATTAGAATATGGCCTGTGTCACCCAAACCCTGCAGAACATACATTCACAGCAGAATACGTAGACTTCTTCCCTTTCCAAAGGTGTCACTCAGGACACCTGGCAGGTGGGAGTTCAGAAGCTCCTGAGGCATCTAGCAAAGTTGGTAGGACCCAGGGCTCCCAGGAGGCACCCAAGTTAGCGTGAGTGCAAGCTGAGATCCTGGCCTGCCCTGAGCGTGCTCTCTCTCTCCCAGGCCACTGAGTACATCCACGGACAGGAGGAACAACACAAGTAACACCATCAAGTCGGGCTGAATAGTCACACCTGGCTGAGGACCACAGGTCAGCTCTCTGAGGTCAGCCTGTAGAATCACTCTCTCGTTTTTTTCCTTTTCCTGGCCCATCCTGTCATGTACTTCTACATAATTAATATGAGCAAGTCAGTATGGAATACCCTAAACTTAATTGCCTTGTCCTGTTGGGTTGAAACCACTAAAAGCAGAAGTTATCCCTCAACGCCTAGTAACTGGCACTTGTGCTGGGATGAATCACAATTCCTGCGCTTCCCAGCCCTCATCCATTGTTCTCTGCCTGAACTGTCTTCCTCGGGACTTACGTTCATCCCCGCAATGAGGAACCCTGGTCCTAATGGAAAAGGCTTAACTTTGCCTTGGAAAGTGAAGATTGGGAGAGCCACTGGGGTATTTTAGGAGGATTAGAATTGAGGAAATATGCCATCAAGAGATTTTCCACCGAAGTCATAATTTGAGCTAATTTATGAAAAAATATGTTATAACATTTTTTAGCAATACTTAATATCTTCTTAGCTCTTAACTCCAAACCAGGCAGTGTTTTGGGTGCTTTACTTAATCCTTGCAGCAGCCATATTTACAGATATTATTATCGCCCTTCTCCACTGAGGAGACTGAGCTACAGAGAAACTTGCTGAAACCACACAGCCAGAAAGTGGCAAAACCAGGACCTGGGCCCAGACTGCCCGGCTCCAGGTGCAAACACTTAGCTACCACGTGGTCCTACCTGAGAACCAGGGGTTTTAAGGAGCAGGTTAACAAAGACTGAAATTATGGAAGCTGAAGAATCAAAAGTAGTGAATCCAAGGTAGCTGGGAGTTAATCCAGAAAGGCTCCCTTGAGAAGATAGATTTGAAGACTGTCTTAATGAGGGCTGTAGAAACAAGTACACAGGGGCGTCTACAGCCCCCAGTTGGCCAGAGTGTGGCAGGCAGGAACACAGCATCTCTGTAGCTATCAGGACATCTTCACGAAAATCATCATTTACAGGTTTTTAAATAAGCAAGAAACAAAATTCAGTCTAATAGCCAATGTTGGTAAGGATATAGAGAAATGGGGCCCCTATAGAGCTTTTGGCATTGCAGACTGGTACAACCCTATCGAAATGTAATTTGGCAATATGTCTCAAAGCCGCAAAGATCTCCATAGTCTTTGAGCAAGTAATTTTATTTCTACAAGCTTACTCTTAGAAAACAAAGCTAGAACACAAAGAGGAAGGGACCATGTGCATAAGAAGGTTTATTGCAGGCTGTGCCTGTGGCTCAGTGGGTAGGGCACAGGCCCCATATACCAAGGGTGGTAGATTCAAACCCGGCCCCAGCCAAACTGCAACAAAAAGTAGCCGGGCATTGTGGCAGGCACCTATAGTCCAAGCTACTGGGAAGCTGAGGCAAGAGAATTGCCTAAACCCAGGAGTTGGAGTTTGCTGTGAGCTGTGATGCCACAGCACTCTACTGAGAGCAATAAAGTAAGACTCTGTCTCTAAAAAAAAAAAAGGAGGTTCATTGCAATAATATTTATAGGAACAAGGCAATAAAACCTCTAGCATTTGAGATAGGTGAGGAAAACTTTATGAATGTTCCTGACATTGATGTTGATTATGAATACTGTGAGATAACATATAAAATGATTATGGGCACTGTACTGTTCAATAATATGTTTACCTAAATCTACATATGTATTGCTTATCCCCACATGAACAGAGTTGTTCACTTTTTAACAATTAGCTACCTGCAGAAAAATCCAGAAGGACAGCCATCAAAATGCAAAAAGTAATTATGATAATGTGATAGGAATATCCAAGTTTTTATTGTTTTTGACAAATTTTCTGTCCTGGGCTTATATAATATATATTTTTTTAGCAAACCAAAACAGTAAGGAGGAGGACAGCTTCTTCCTGGTACGAGGCTCCCCACACTCACCGTGAACACCTTCTCCGGGGTCCCCTTGGCCCTCATGTTGGTGTCATGGACTTTCTTGAGAATCATCCAGGCCTCGTCGTGTTTGCCCATCTGGTAAAGATCAAGGAAGGAGATGTGAAAAAGTCACCTCTGGGCTCGGTGCCTGTGGCTCAAGCAGCTAAGGCGCCAGCCACATACACCTAAGGTGGCAGGTTCGAATCCCCAGCCCGGGCCCCCAAACAACAATGATGGCTGCAACCTAAAAATAGCCGGGCGTTGTGGCGGGTGCCTGTGGTCCCAGCTACTTGGGAGGCTGAGGTAAGAGACTTGCTTGAGACCAGGAGTTGGAGGTTGCTGTGAGCTGTGATGCCTCATGGCACTCTACCCAGGGGGATAGCTTGAGACTCTGTCTCAAAAAAAAGAAACGAAACTCCTTTGATCACTACCTTCTAGAATATTTTCCTTTTATGGCCAAGCATCTTGAACAAGTATTTAAAATCACCTTTTATTTCATCATCTATTAAATCTACACAAATTAATCCTTATAAAACATGTTTCTATCATCAATGCCATTGAAATATCACACCTGAAGGTTAACACTAAACTCTTAAGCGCCAAATTCAAGAGTGTTTTCATAAAGTCAATTTTTCTTGACTCTTCTGTGACATCTGATACCACCAAGTACCCTATTCTTAAAATACTTTCCTAAGTTTTCACATTGTATTACCCTGCTCCCTAAACTCTTCTTTCCTTGGATCTCCTATTCTTACCACTCTTACTATGAACATCTCCCAGATTCAATCCTTGCTGCTTATCTGTCACCATTTTCTCCTTTGGGAAACTGTATACTATTATCTGTTTAAACTACATCCAGTACAAATATTCCCTATATCTAGGCCATCTGGAAGCTCCAGTGCCACTGGATCCAACTGCCTGGTGATCCTATTGCCAGATTAACTTCCTAAAACACCCTTTGATCATCACTGCCTTATTCTAAAACAGTGGTTTTCAACCTTTCTAATACTGTCATGTATTTTCATTGTTACAAAGGGGTCACAACCTACAGGTTGAGAACTGCTGCTCTAAAACTTTCACTTGGCCCACCAGATAGTAATCTAAAAACAAAAACATTTTCTCCCCAGTATGGGTCTTTTTGGTTTCCACAATTTTGTCTGTACTTGTTTCTTCCACTTAGAATGTCTTCTCATGCATCCTCACCAAGGCAAAAGGGGGCACACCCCACTCAGCCAAGGTGATAATGGCTCACTCCTCCAGGATGGGTTGATTTCCCGGCTGGTTTTGCCAGAAACCCAGAGTTGATCATTGGTCAGGGCTACAATGGGTGCAGACTCTGCCTCACTGCACCTATGGGCAGGTGTGCATCTAGGTGTGGGATTGGGAAACATAAAGGGAAGGCACAGTTGAGAATACAGGTGTGTCCCCTAGGATTTAACCAGATGTACACCTGAGCTTGCTTCTGTAACAACAGAAATAAAAGGTATTGCAGGAAAAAAGAAAAAAATAGTGTTCTCTTGGTTTAACTCTTTGGCTAGCTCCTATACAGATTTAGGTAAGTCTTTTACCTTCAGACTATGGTGCAATACAGATTACTTCCTTTTCTGAAATCCAAAGATTCTCATCTTGAATAGCCACTTAACTATATTATGTTTTGAGGCATCTTTTCCATTAAGCTCAATAGTCTTAAGCTCAGTAGGCTTCTCCCCTTCAATGATTCTGTCTCCCACAATATTTCACACAGTATTCAAATGTTAATTAAGTAGTAGATATTTACCATAACCAAAAGTGTACAATAAAGTTCAAGTTTCTTGGGGGCAAGTATCAATTTTAAGCAAAGAGTATGCTACATTAAAATGTTGTTGCTTCCTTTGAGAAACTTTTTTTTTTTTTTTT
>NW_003852424.1:9355215-9368405 GCF_000181295.1 Otolemur garnettii
AAAAAAAAGAAAAGAAAAAGTCACCTCTGAATACACCTCTGCTCATGAGGGTGGAAATCATACAAACTGACAGGGAATCCTGTAACCTGGGGGGTGAGGTGCCCAGACATGGACTCACTGCTCTCTGAGGCTTGTGAAAGACTAGGACAAGTTCCTGCCCCCCGCTGTTCTTGGAAGGATGATAAGGTTGTGTTTTCAAGTCGTAAATATCAGATATTATCATTATTGCACACAGGAGTAACCACCTGCAGTTGTGAGGTTGACGGGACAGGGGTGAGAGCCATGTCCCGTGCTGATGAGATGAAGCAAAAAGCAACCTGTCATCTGTCATGGGCTGAATTGTGTCCCCACCAAAAGAGGTATGTTTTTTACTTAATTTGGAAATAGGGTTGCTCAGGGTATAACTAGTTACATCCCCTCATTCAAGAGGACCGTGTCTTCATAAGAACACAGCTGGGCAAAGACGGGGACACAGGAGGCTGCGGAGGATGAAGGCTGCTGTCAGAGTGATGCGGCTACAAGCCAAGGAATGGCAAAAATTGCCAGCAAGCGGCCAGAATCGGGAGGAGGCCAAAGGCAGGATTCTCCCCTGCAGTCCTCAGAAGGAATGTGGCCCTGCTGCTACTCTGAGTTGGGACTTCTAACCTCAGAAATTGTGAGGAAAAAAACTGTTACTTTGAGTCTCTCAGTTGGTAGCACTTTGTCACAGCAGCTCTAGGACACTCATACACAACAGAGCGCAAAGCTCTTGTCCCCTCCACCTCCTGATCAGTGGGGTGCAGAGGAGTTCAGCATGGAGGACCTCTGTGCAGAAAGCTCAGAAAGGAGGCAGACACATGGGCTCTGCAGACTGGGCTGCAAGAGCACCCAGGTCCTGCTGCCCATGTGCCAGCCCCTGCCCTGTCTGACCTCTGCCAGCACAAGACACCCCTATAGGTGGCAGGCTTGTGGGACCCATTGCTCAGGACACCAGGTGCAGTCTTCTGGTGGCTCGAGGCCCTGCATGGCGAACAGTCCTGAAGGGCCTGGGCGCAACAACAAGCTGTCCCATAGGCACTGCAGGGCCATAGGAAATAGCATGCATCCCTAAAGAGCCCCCTAATCCAGACCTCCAGGGAGGATGAGAACCACGGGGCCACCGGCCACCACCGCACTGCCTCCAGGAGGCCCCTGCTCTGTCTCGCCTGGGCCTCCGCTGACCATCCAGGAATCCTCGACCCAAGACCATCACCAGCAGGAAGAGAGTCAGGTTTAATGAGGAAGCAGGTCCGCCCCCCCGGGGGAACCTGCATTCTGCAGGCAGGAGAGGATGTGGGACTTAGGGCTGGGGCTCCTGTGACTGTTTGGTCGTGCTCAAGCTGGCAGGGAGGTACTGACTCACCTCAAGCAGAAATCTTGGGCTCTCTGGCATGAACTTCAGGGCCACCAGGGACACAGTGCAGGGCAGAGCGCAGACAATGACAAACACTCTCCAGCTGTGGTAATGATAATGGGTCCCCATGCTGAAGCCCCAGCCTGTGAAGAAGCAGTGATAGGATTTCTGGAACATGATCCTTCCCTCTACAGAAGAGTAACTCCGAGGCTCGCAAACTTGGGGGCACAAGAGCATTGCCCGGGGAGCTGCTTGAAATGCAGATTCCCCCAGCTGCACCTCCAAAGCATAAGTCTGGAACAGGAGCTGGGAATCTGCATGCTGACAAATCCCTAGGTCCAGCCCGGGCCAGACATTTACAGAGCCTGGAAGAAGAATGCACGCAGAAGCAACATTCCATATTCCTATATAGCCATTACATTTTAAGTTAAGAAATTGCTAAACGAAAGATATTCTAGCCAGGCACAGTGGCTCATGCCTATAATTGAAGTACTCTGGGAGGCTCAGGTCGGTGTATAGCTTGCACTCAGGAATTCCAACCTGAGCAACAGCAAGACCCCATCTCTACTAAAAATAGAAAGAAAACTAGCCAGGCATCCTGGCAGATTCCTGTAGACTCAGCTACTCAGGAGGCTGAGGCAAGAGGATCTCTTGAGCCCGGAGTTTGAAGTTGCTGGAAATATGATGATGCCATGGCATTCTACTCAAGGGGACAAAAAAAGATTTTGTCTCAAAAAATAAATAAATAAATAAATAAATGTTGTATCTACCTCCCTTGACATATAACAAGCTGGAAGCCTAGACCCAGAAATACACCCACCTGTGCTGGACTCCCTTCTTCTCTCTCCCCCAACCCCTCCTGCAGGGTAAAGGGGCCTCATGTGTGGTTATAGCACCCACTGCCATGGTGAGAATGGGTGCTCCCATTGCAGCCCTTGAGTTTATGGGAATTCCTGGGTCCTGAGTACCCAGAGCCTGACCTGGATAGAGGTGGACAGAGAGTCATGGCCTCAGGACCCCTTGCCCCATGGGAAAGGGCCCAGGCAGAGGAAGGCAGCCCAGAGCAGGGCTTTTACAGGGATCTCCCTTTCCCAGGCTGGAGGGCAGTACCAGTTCCAGCTGACTCCAGTGCAAAGGGCTCAGGACCACACGTTGAGAAACACCTTAAGCCGTAATGTGACTACGTAAATTTTTTTTAATAAGAAACTGAACTTCTACATTCAGATGCAGCCCAGCATCACTCGCATGCAGAGGTAAACTAGCTTCTATTCAGCCATCATTATTCAAAGCATTGCTAAAACTCACTTTCGGAAATTATTCAAGCGTTATTTTGAATATCTCCATGGGTAGAAAACTTTCCTCTTTTAAGTAACACCGTGGAGGGAGCCTGGGCTTTTGCAGTTGCACAGAGCAGAGTTCCAAACCCTGGTTTGTCCCATCATGTTGTGTCGGTGGGTTTGCACAGCGGTAGGGTGCACATAATGGCACCCCCACGGATTTGCTATGTGTGAAAGCTCCTGGCAACCCATAATAACTCACCTGCTTTCAGGGTAGAATTGATTTTTTTTTTTTTTAGAAATAGCTACATAACACTTAGTGCCAGTGATGTTGAATAAAATGGAGAAATAACAGCAAAGCTCAGCAAAAGAATTGTTTTTTTTTTTTTAATAAAGCTGCTCTTATAATAGGTTGGTTTTCCCATGCCCACCAAAGTATTCCTGAAGGCAATTCAAATGGTGTTTCTTAAAAGACCAAAGCATAGAAATATATATATCAACTTATAAATTTTAGAGGGTAATAATTATTTGGATATAAAATTTCTATTCCATTTGCTTAAAAAATAAATGAGCACATGGCCACCTCCAGCGGTGAGCCGCTTCTGCCTTGAATTCTTATGACTCTCCTGTGGGCTCCACTTGTTCTGCTCGCGATGGACTCCTGACCCATATCTGCTGTTGCTGCAGATATCTGCTACTCTATTTGCACAATTAAAAAAACTAGGCAGTGGGATCCCAGGTGGGCACAGTCGGCCCTGCCAACGGAACACACACTTGGTCCAACACTCAGAATCAAATCTCCCTTTGCACAGCAAGGTCTCCTCTGATCTCAGTGGGGTTTGTTTGCTCATTTTAATTTTAATTAAAGGGCCTTTCCTTTCTCCTGGGCATAACACTAGAAAGAGGAAGATAAAACCGTAGTAATATTTACACATTTGCAGTTCATGTTCAAAAAGTATTCTGGCATCCTCAGAAGTGAAGTTGCTCAAAACTACACAGCAATCAAACTCAGATGGTTAACCAGGGAAGGGAGGGTGCAGAAGCAGGTATGTTGATAAAGGATTCTGCCTCAAAAAGACATTTGTCTTCATGATGACACATATAAATGTTCCCAAATTCATCATTCCTTCATGCCTCTGCGGTGTGTACTGGCAACTTCAATAATCTGCATTTATCACATTCATTAGGCATATCCTTGGGGCCCTAAATTAAATAAAATTAAATGGTAAGCTGCTCCCAAATATTTGGAACAATATTAATTTAGAGGCATGGGTTGTTCCGTTTGCTGATCTTTTAGCCTGCCCTACTTTTCTCTGTCAGGATTTCACAAACAGCTGGTGGTGCTGACTACAATGAGAATTAATCTTCCATAACATCCATTTTTTCTGGGCTGTGCCTGTGAGTTCCCAGGAAAACATTCTGAGCTTTGTAATTTTCTCTCTTGATGAGTCAGTCATCCAAATTTCTGGTACCAAGACCTCCCATCCCTTCGTTCTTAACAAAAGCAATTAAATGAGTCACACAGCGGTGCACACAGACCTCCACCTCTCTTCTGTGGGTGTACTTGCGTTTGTGAGAGGATGAGCGTGTCAGGCACATTGAGAAATGTTATCAATGTCTGGTTCACTGTGGACCAAACACCTGGTCCTGGTAAAATGAGGCTTAAAACAAGTCAGGGCTCTTGTTACACTCTGGGTCTTGTCCACCATATTTCTAGGATGGGTTTTCTCAAAGCTAACACCTGTTTCGGTTAAGCCTGATCATCTAGATTTCTATTTTAAAAGAGTGTAAAAGTCTCAGATTTCATACAGGCATACCAATAGGGTAAAATACTTCATCATAAGCTCCACTGTCCGCCCACAGCGGCCAGCTGATAGCCACGTGGCCTCTCTGCCATGGCATCTCATTCATCCTGGTCAACATGCTCCCAACCTGAATCCTTATCTTGCTCTCTTAGGAACCAGACCCCTACAGAGCAGTGTTTGTGTGTGTTAAGCACTGGGACTCCTGTGGGTTGCCAGCTTCCCTCACAACACTCCTCTGTCCCTTTTCACCCACTATGTTGCAGACTTGTGGTTCAGGTGGGACTGACCACTTTCCCTCACGTCAGCAACAGGGAAAAGAAAGTGAGTGAGAAACTTCTATTGTGTAAAACCACTGAGATTTCAGGCCAGGCATGGTGGCTCATGCCTGTAATCCTCTGGGAGGCCAAGGTGGGTGGATTGCTTGAGCTCATGGGTTTGAGACCAGCCTGAGCAAAAGTGAGACCCTGTTTCTACTAAAAATAGAAAAAAAGAAACTGAGGCAAGAGGATCACTTGAGACTGAGTTGGAGGTTGCTATGAGCTATGACACCATGGCACTCTACCCAAGGTGACAGCTTGAGACTCTGTCTCAAAAAAAAAAACACCAAGATTTCAGGGTCATCAGTTTATTAGGGTAATGCACCCAGTATCACCTTAACTGACACAGTAGGTATTGTCTGTACACCAAAGCATCTTCCTAAAAAGATATATGTGGCAGCCAGGTGCAGTGACTCATACCCCAGCACTTTGGAAGGCCAAGGCAGGAGGATCACTTGAGCTAAGGAGTTCAAGACCAGTCTGGGCAGCATAGCAAGGCCTCATCTCTACAAAAAAATTAAAAAATTAGCCAAGTGTGGTGGTGTATGCATGTAGTCCCAGCTACTTGGGAGGTTGAGGCAGGAGGCGCTCTTGAATCCAGGAGTTTGAGATTGCTGTGAGCTATGATGACACCACTGCATACCAGGCTGAGCAACAGAGTGAGACCATATCTCACAAAAAAAAAAAAAAAAGATTATACGTGGAGCCTCCATTAGTTCAGAACACAGAGCAGAGGGGGTTAGATTTAAAATAAGAAGGTGACCAAGTGGGGAAGTGTTGGCTAACTTCAGGGGTGGTTGCCTCCTATCACCCAGGGGGCTACAGGATTCTGAATCATGGTAGAATGACTCAGAATTGGTGATTTGTCAAAAATGATCTTGAAAGATAATTACGGTATTACACAGTCTACTCAAAACACATAGTCAAATTCCAAATTAATGCCTTCTCCCCAATTTACTCTTTGTGTGTGTGTGTGAGAGAGAGAGAGAGAGACAAGAGTCTTAAGCTGTCACCCTGGCAGAGTGCTGTGGCATCCTAGCTCACAGCAACCTCCAACTCTTGGGCTTAAGTGATCCTCTTGCCTCAGTTTGTCTATTTTTAGTGGAGATGGGATCTCAGTTTTGCTGAGGCTAGTCTTGAACTCGTGAGGCCAAGCTATCCACCAACCTCGGCCTCCCAGAGTGCTAGGATTACAGGCATGAGCCACCACACCCAGCCCCTACTTCACTCTTGACAAGACCAATATTAAGAGTTAATGTTACCAGGTCTTGTCCAAGAGAATACAGTTTTACAATTATTTACAATTATCCTGCTGAAATCATGGCATTGTCTATAAGGACTGCTGCATTTCTGCAGCCAAACAAGAATGCCAACAGGTGTGGGAGTAGAAAGTCTACAAGCATACTGCCCCCGAGGGGGCGTGGGGCCTCCACCCCATGCCACCCCACACCAGGGGCAAATCAGCAAGTATAAAATGCAGTTGGCGAGATCTAATTTGCTGGGAGAGAAGGGGCAGGAGGAGACCTTCTTTGAGATTCTTGAGATTCTTTCAAATAAAAGGAAGGAAAGAAGAAAGGGAGAGAGAGAGAGAAAGAGAGGAAGGGGGGAGAGAAAAGGGACAAATTATATTTTCCCAAAAAGACATGTATGGAAGCTAACAGCGTGTGTGCAATGTTAGAAGTCCTTTAGAGAGATCAAGGTCACGTGCAGGAACCGTGTGTGAGTCCGCAGGAGAAGCCCGAGGACCCAAGGAGTTGCTGGGCGCTATGGAAACGTTACCCACCGTAGTGTGGGATGATGCTCCAGGCCATGGCGGACGCGTAGATGCCTCCCGTCATCCAGAAGATGCCCAGCCAGCTGAGGTGCTCTCCTCGCTTCTCCCGAGACAAGAATTCAGAGAAATAGGCAAAAACAATCGGCAGGGCACCCCCAATACTGCAGAGAGAAAGAATCAAGTTATACACACGCACACACAGAAAGCTACAGCGGAGACCAGGTTGCCTCATACCCCACCCTTCTGCTCTGTGGTGAAACAACCCAGCGAATGTGAGAGACTAGCCAGGCGGTGCCTCTCCACATGTGGGAAGCAGTCTCAGATTATTTTGACTTTATACACTCATTTAGAGCCTAACCCTAACTCTAACCCTTTCTATGTTTCAACTTTATTTTTTTAAGCTTCAACTTTAATACAGTATCTTGAAAGTCAAAAAACAAAATTTAAAAAGAACTCAGTCCAAGGGTTTCTCGAGGTACCACGCAGAGCTACAGCCCCAGAATGGATGAGCCACTGGTCCAGGAAGGTCCGCAGCCAGCTGTCTGAGTACATACCCTATGCCAGAGATGAGCCGGCAGAAGAGGAAGGCCCCGTATCCCTGAACAAAGGAGGACAGGGAGGCAAAGGAGGCATTGATGGCCAGCGACATGCTGAGAACTCTCTTCCTCCCCAGTTTATCCGCCAGGCCACCCAAGATGAAGGCTCCTGCCATCATTCCCAAGTAGACTATCAGCCCTGAGAAGAGGGAACAGTGGAGAGAGAATGGAGAGAGGAGACAAAAGGTTAAAAACCATCCCATGTTTACAAAGTCCAACACTCATTTTCACATATCCTAGACATTCCATGTTACAGACATGAAAGGTGGAATGAGGTCAGACGCTCCTAGCAAATTAGAAGTGCTATAGGTATGTGACTTCTTACCAATGTTATTTTTTTAATAGCCTCATCAGATTTACACATACGTACACGGACCAACAGAGATGCAACGAAACTGGGGTAGATGCACCTTCTTAACATTGCTCCTTTAGATGCAGAATCTGCACACAAGGGAAATGCTGTAATTTTACCTTTAAGCAAGAAAAGTGTTGGCGCTGCAAAAGCCCTCACTTGAGGGATTATGTTTAAGGACAGAATTTCCAGGGTAAAGTGTGGCAAAGCAGGTACGGGAAAGGTTGGGCAGCAAGAACGTGGTGCAAATGAAAAACAGCGATTGCAACAAGGAAGGCTGTCTGATTGCCAGCCAAGAAGGACTTTTTTCCAGCCATAATGAATATTCTAACTTCTTTTTATTGTTATTATCATCATCATTATTATTATTTGGGATTCACTGAGGGGACAAATAATTAGGTTACACTGATTGTATTTTTTAGATAAAGTCCCTCTTATAATTGTGTTCCGCCCCGAGAGGTGTGTGATACTCTGTGACCCCCATCTGCTCTGTCCTCCCCTCTCCCCACTCCCTCATTCCCCTATCCCCCACCTTGCATTAACGCATCTACTGCCTTCATATTAGAATTGAGTACATTGGATTCTTGCTTCTCCATTCTTGTGATGCTTTACAACCTTTTGGAAGGAAGTATGAAGAATCCTCAAAGAACTCAAATTAGACCTCCCTTTCGATCCTGCCATCCCATTACTAGGCATCTACCCAGCAGAAAAAAAAATCCTTTTATCATAAGGACATTTACACTAGACTGTTTATCACAGCTCAATTTACGATCACTGAAACCTGGAAACAGCCCAAATGCCCACCAACCCAGGAATGATTAACAAGCTGTGGCATTTGTACACCCTGGTACACTATTCAGCCACGTTTTTCCAATATGCTAACTTCTGAGGAGGATGTAGCACAATTTGTTACTGGTGTGAGGTAAGGGTCTACTCTCATTCTTCTGCACGTTGCTATCCAGTTTTCCCAGCACCGTTTATTGGAGACATTCCCCCACCCCACATTGTATTCTCTTGGCACTTTTGTTGAAAATCAGCCACAAATGTGAGACTTTATTTCTATTTTGTTGCATTGGTCTACATGTCTGTTTTCATGACAGTATTGTGCTTTTAAAAATTACTACAGCTTTGTAGTATATTTGAAATCAGGTATTGCAATGCCGTCAGCTTTGTGCTTTTCACTCGAGATTGCTTTGGCTATTCAAATCTTTTGTGGTTCCATATGAATTTTTGGATCTTTTTTCCATTTCTACAAAAAATACCATTCTAATTTGAAGGAGTTGCATTGAATCTGTAGAACAATTTGGGTAGTATGAACATTTTAACAATATTCATTCTTCCTATCCATAAACATGGAATATCTTCCCACTCATGTGTATCTTCTTCAGGTTATTCATCAATGTCTCATGATTGTCAGTGGATAGATCTTTCACTTCCTTGTGAAGTGAAATTCCTTCCTTGTGAAATTCCTAAGTATTTTTAAGTTATTGTACATGGGATTGTTTTCTCGATTTCTGTTTCAGGGAGTTTATTGTCAGCATATAGAAATGCTACTGATTTTTTAATGTTGGTATTTAATCCTGCAACTTTACTGACCTCATTTATTACCTCTAACAGTTTTTTGGTGGGTCTTCTAGATATAAGATGTCATCTGCAAACAGAGACAATTTTATGTCTTCTTTTCTGACTTGAATCCTTTTTCTTTCTTTCTTTTTTTTTTTTTATGATTGCTCTGGCTAGGACATTCAGTACTAGGCTGGACAGAGTGGTGAGAGTGAGTATCCCTGTCCAATCCCTGATCTTAGCTTTCACCTTTTGACCATTGAGCATGATGTCAGGGGTGGGATTATTATATTATGTTGGGGTACACTCCTTCTATACCTAGTTCATTAAGAGTTTTTATCAGGAAAGGATGTTGAATTTTGTCAAATTCTTTTTCTGTATCGATTGAGATGATCATATGATTTTCAGCCTTCATTCTGCTATGCAGTATGTCATATACTGATTTGCATATGTTGAAACATCCTTGCATCCTGGGGATAAGTCCCATGTAATCACAATTATAATGCTTTTAAGGTGCCATTAAATTTCATTTGCTAATATTTTCCTGACAATTTTTTTTTATTTTTATCAGGGATATTGGCCTATAGTTTTCTTTCCTCGGAGTGTCCTTGTCTGGCTCTGTTATCAGAGTCATGCTGGCCTTGTAAAAACAAGCTTGAAAATATTCTCTCCTTTTCAAATTTTAGGCAGAGTCTAAGAAAGATTGGATGTTAATTCTTCTTTAAATGTTTGACTGAGGATGGCGCCTGTGGCTCAAAGGAGTAGGGCGCTGGCCCCATATACTAGAGGTGGTGGGTTCAAACCCAGCTCTGGCCAAAAACTACAAAAAAAAAAGTTTGGCTGAATTCACCAGTAAAGTCATTAGTCCTGGGATTTTCTTCATTCACAGGTTTTTGATTACTGATTCAATCTCTTTACTCATTATTGGTCTGTTTAGATTTTCTATTTCTTCTTAATACAGTCTTTATAAATTATATGTTTCTAGAAATTTATCCACTCTTCTAGTTACCCAATTGATTGGGTATAACAGTTCATAGTAGGCTCATGAGCCTTTGTATTTCTGTGCTATCAGGGGTAATGTCTCCCCTTCATTTTTGATTTTACTTGAGCCTTCTCTCTTTTTCTTTCTTAATCCAGCTAAAAGTTTGTCAATTTTGTTTATCTTCTCAAAAAACCAACACAATGCTGTAATTACCACACTTTACCCCTCAGATTTCTCAGCTGTACATTAGTTCATTCTTTCTTCATTTGCTCATCCCAGGACCATTTGCTAAGTGAGGAGTGGTTCCTTCCTTTTCAGGAGATAAACAGTAAAATGCATGATTATCTCTGAGTGTGGAAAAAGTGCTCTAAGGAAGGCATGGGTTAGGTATTATTAAAACACAGAGAAGAAACAAAGCTTAGATACTCTTCACTGGGTCTGAGAAGGCTTCCCAGAGGAAGACATTGAGCTGTCCTTGCAAGACAAACAGAGCTCAGTCCAATTTCCATTTGGTGATTGGGAAAGTGCATTAAAGACAGCAAGTGCAAAAAACAGGAGGCAAAAAAGAAAGTCTGATATGGTTGGCAACTCCCTGCAGGCAGTCTGGTGTGAGTAGAGCAGAGTTCATGTGGGAAGCCTGCAGAGGGGTTCAGGGTGGAGCATAGAACAGAGGCCAGATCATAAACAGCTCTGTATGTATGTGTGCATGACAGAGAGAGCATGAACGTGTGTACGTGGGTGGCTGTGCCTGCACACCTGGGTATTTGCATGCATGTGTGTGGACCTATGAATTGGGAAAAGAGACGGGGGATGGGAGTTAGAGGAGTGCTCCAGAGATTTGCCAAGAACCAACCTATATCCCATCCCCTGGAGTCAAACACTAACATCCAATAAAAGTTTGTTTTCTTTTACTTTAATAAAGCTATCTTCAGCAAGTCTCAAAATTAACTGTCTACCTGAATCACATGGGGATCTTGCTAAAATAATTTTCTGATTCAGCAGATCTGGGCTGGGCCCTGAGAGCCTGTAGCTCTAACAAGCTTACAGGTGAGGCTGCTGCTACTAGCCTAGGAGCCACAGCGGGAGCAGTAAGAGGTCAGGTAGAGCACAGCTGTCCTCCTCTGACCACACCAGGGTGCCTGGCCTTGGAAGCCAAGCCCTTATTCACTAGATGTGTGATTTAGGAGATAAACCTCTCACCTTCTGGTTAAGACCTTCTGAGGGTCTTAACCACCTCATTTGTAAACTGATGGCTGAACTGAGACAATCCCCAAGCTGCCTTCTCATTCATTTATTTTTTTTTAAATGTAAATCATAAAAGATGAAATTCTGTGAATTTCCCAGGAAGAAGATATTCAGAATAAAAATCCAGGCACAAATGTTTGATTGAACTGCTGAAGGACACACAAGACATGTATATGGGCCAAAAGTGGCTTCTAGACCACCAGTGTGCAACCTTAGTAATGAATCCTGTGCCGGTTGTTAAGCTCTTATCTCTCTGCTCCAAAGCCACCCTTCTAGACCCTACCTGGCCGACAAATCCCACGTCTTTCTTGCCAGCTGCTCCCTGCTAGTTTCTGCCAAAAGGGAGCACTCGAGAGAGGCTTCACGGCTGGAGCAGGACCTGAGCACAGTGGGACCTTCATGTGGCAGTGGCTGAATTCAATCAAGAGAGGCCACATTGCATCCCACCTCCCCTCCTGCACCTGCTGCAGCCCCCAGGGCCCACCCCAGAGATCTGAGTTACAGCTTCATGGGGGCTCCTTTTCTGAGATTCAAAGTTATAACCATTCCAACGTCTGCCCCCAGAAAAGGTCAGTGCCTCCACCAGTTCCTCCACACTGGCCCGAGATCTGCTGTGATTGCATTTCTGGCTCCTGGCTCTGAGCCTGGCGTTTTCACTGTCCACAGCAAGGAGGTACTAGAGGAGGTACTAGTGGAATACTTCCACTGTGTTTGGAAGCTATGAAAAGGAAGAATGGAGGAAAAATGAGCCTATCCACCAGGGAAGAGAAATAGGAAAATTAATGACGCCTCCGAAATGACTGTGCTATTAAACTCATTTAAAATCTGTCATTAGCAGAAGAAATTAAGACAATAAATTTGGAAAATTAGAGCACAGTGGAGCTATCAAAAATTACTTTAATATGAAGCAGATAACAAACTAGTTAGAAAAATAGAAACTCTTATCACCCTTCAATTCCACTCAAGAAGCTCGGTGGCATGTTAGGGAAATGTCCCCTTAATACACTGAGATTTTTAAGGAAGTTTAAACCTGTGATTGCTCCTGCTAGGTGAGGGGGATGAGAGTGAAGGGATGGGAGATGTGGTGGGATGGAAAAGACTTTTTCTTTTTAAGACAGAGTCTGACTTTTTCACACTGAGTAGAATGCCATGGCATCGTAGCCCACAGCAACCTCCAACTCTTGGGCTTGAGCATTTCTCTTGCCTCCCAGGTTGTGGGACTATAGGCGCCTGCCACAACATCCAGCTATCTTTTTTTTTTTAAAAGAGCTCTTGGTCAGGCTGGTCTGGAACTCCTAAGCTCAAGCAATCCACCTACCTCAGCCTCCCAGAGTGCTAGGATTGCAGGTGTGAGCCCCAGTGGAAAAGATTTTTAATTGGCGATAACACAACGAAGGAAATGGAACATCCCTCCTTGGCCGAGGAAGGAGCCTGAACTGCAAAGAACCATGAAAGGGGGACATCAGGGTGGTGGCCCTGGCTCTGCGATTATAAGGAGCCCGACCCTGGGCAACCCATTCAGCTTCTCTGACCAGCGTGACTTCTTTGTAAATTCAAACAATACTGGTCACTTTTTTTGTTTCAGATTAATATGAAGGTACATACAATTAGGTTATATGCATTTGTTAGCTAAGTCCAAGCTGTAGTTGCGCCCTTCACCCAGCAGGTGTGCCGTATACACCTAAGTTGTATCATAAGAATGGAAGAAGAGCAAGCTTCCCATGTACTCATTATTCATAGGAAACCAGTAAATACCACTCATCCTGCAGCACTGTCTGGATTCTACAGCAGAGCAGATGGAAAGTATCTAGCACTGCTGGTGGGAATGTAAACTAGTACGTTCCTTTTGGAAAGACATCTGGAGAACACTTAGAGAACTAAAAATAGACCTGCCGTTTGACCCTGCA
>NW_003852424.1:9368759-9439609 GCF_000181295.1 Otolemur garnettii
TGGAGGGAGAGGGATTCAAGGGTTCACTTCTGTGGTTCATCTTACAAGGGTACAAGTGAATTTTTCTATGAGTAGAATATGAACGTTTTAACACAATAACTAAAAACTTACATGAAGGCTATGTTAAAAAAAAAAAAAAAGGAAAGTATCTAGCAAGATGCCTGGCATAAAAGTCATGCACCTTTACTAAAAGTTGCTATTATTATTAGTAGTGCAGCTTGGAATTGACCCTGGAAAGCTATAGGATTAGAAAAATAAAAATAAGATGGTGGTATTTTAAAAGCAAACCAACCACATATTAAAGGAATCTGAGGAAAGAAGATAGAGATTACAGAAGAAACTTATGAATAGCCTGCCCTTTAAATACATCTCCCTCTCTTACCTGGAGAAGGAGTCGACTTCCAATAAAACTGCCTTGGACTAACATATTTTTCAAGTTTCTTCTAACAAGACTTGGAAAGAGGAAAAAAAAAAACTTTTTTTTTTTTTGCTAACTCATATTTCTCAAGCTCCTGACTAAATGTCATCTCCTTGGAAAGCTGCCCCTGATGTTCCAAACTAGGGCTCATCAGACTTTTTCTGTAAAAGGCCAGAGAGTAGATATTTTACAGGTAAATATTTTGCTTTGTAGACCTCTTATGATCTTTGCCACATCTTGTTACTTTCTTTTAAATGTACAACACTTCAAAAATGTGAAACCTGAAACAGGCCACACATCGTGGGCCAGTTTTCTGACCCCCATTCCAAACAAAATTTGGTTATCCCTGCTGGCCTTTCTGCATCACACTGTTCTTTCCTTCATGTCACATGTCTCTATTTGCTGTCATATATTTATTTGACAGTTGTCAAGATCCTTGGACTGCAAACTCCTGCAAGGAGGGGTCCTGTCATTCTGTCCATGTGGCGTTGCCCACTGTGCTTCTAGCACTCTGCCCCCAAATGGACACATAGCAGGCGCTTCATCACTATTTGTTTAATAAATAAAATACATAAAAGGACCTATAGTCACTGTAGAAAGATCTGAAAAATACCTCAAATTATATATAAAATTAGTTGTTTGAAAACCCTGTGTGACAGAGCTGTGCATGTTAGGAAAGGGAACATTCACATCTTTTAAAAGTAATATTCTTCCTAGGCTATTTGATTATAGCTTTCATATAAAAGGTATAAATTAGTTTCATAAAAGGGGTGTGTACATTGGATACTTTTTCCTCCATTCTTGTGATATTTTGCTCATAGGAACATTCTCCAGCTCCATCCATGTGAACATGAAGGATGTAAAGTCTCCATCCTTCTTAATGGCTGCATAGTATTCCATGGTGTACATATACCACAGTTTGTTGATCCATGTGTGGATCGATGGGCACTTGGGCTTCTTCCATGACCTGGCAATTATGAATTGGGCTGCAATAAACATTCTGATACAAATGTCTTTGTTGTAATGCGATTTTTGGTCATCTGGGAATATACCCAACAAAGGAATTGCAGGGTCAAATGGCAGGTCTATTTTTAGTTCTCTAAGTGGGAGGGAGAAGGAAGGAGGGAATGGGTGGAGGGAGGGAGTTTGGAGGGATCACTTCTGAGGTTTATCTTATAGGGGTACAAGTGAATCTTTCTAAGAGTAGAATGTGAACGTTTTAAAACAATAACTGAGAAAATGACATGAAGGCTCTGTTGACCAGTTTGACCAGTATTTCAGATTGCATGTGAAAACCCCACACTGTCCCCCAGAAGTG
This sequence comes from Otolemur garnettii, assembly GCF_000181295.1. NCBI lineage: Eukaryota > Metazoa > Chordata > Mammalia > Primates > Galagidae > Otolemur > Otolemur garnettii. The sequence continues at coordinate 9,370,496 of NW_003852424.1, forward strand.
CATTAATGTACATAGTTACCATTCAATAAAAAAATAAATAAATAAATAAATAAATAAAAGTAATATTGTACATCAGGGGCCAAATCTCATAATTGTTTTTATTCCTATAGTAATTACTCTTAATCTGCTATTTGCTTGTTTTTAATCAAGTATTGAATAACCCCTGGACATTGATATTCTCTGCTCTTCTCCACCTCAGAGTCGTCACACTGTTCTTACCTCCAACCAGAAGGTTCCCTGTTCAGATCTTTGCCCGGCCAGCTTCCTCTCCCACTCTAAGCATCCTACCGTGACCATCCAACCACAACAGCCTCTCCCTTCAATGGGCTGAATCACCAATACCAGGTAGAAGGCCATTATACACATTGCAGGTGAATGATGTTGACAGGTTGGCCAAGATGATGAGGAGAGGGAAGTAAGGGGTTGCTGGATTCTGGATTCTGGATTATTTCAAAGGTAGTGGTGGTGTTTAAGGAAGAGGAAGACTGGTATTTAATACAGAGACTGAATACCACCCCCAAAGGAGCAAGTAACAACAGGGAAGAGATTCAAGGACTGAGCACCCCGATCTTCCAGTGTTCACAGGCTAGGGTGACAAAGAAAAGGAGTGGCTAGTGCACAGCAGGAAAACTAGGGGACCATGGTAGCCAGATAAGGGGGTGTGGCCAAGGGTGGCAGGTGCTGTGAGCATGTCGAGACAGCTGAGCACTGAGAGCTGACCTCTGGCTGGAGCAAGTGGAGGGCATGAGTGGTCTTGACAGGGACGGGTTTCTGAGGTGGTGGGAACTGAATCCTGCTTGGTGGGATGAAGGGAAGGGAAAGGGCAGAGTGAGGAAGTAGATTCAGTGAATTTCACTGAAAGGGGAAGAGAAAAGATGTGTGTGGGGTGGAGAATGAAGAAAGTGCATCTTGGTGTGTGCTGGCAGGAATGAGTCCACAGAGGGAGAAGTACTGAGGAAGGGCGGGGGAGGTTCTGGGGAGGTCGCAGGAGACAGAACACAAGCGGACAGGTGAGCTTGCCGCTCCTCCGCTGTCCTGGGAATAAAGTGGAAGCACAGAGGCCAGTGGGAAAGTCACTGGGGCCGCAGGAGCTGCGGACGTTCTTTTCTGGTTGCTTCTGTGTTTCTCTGTAGAAGAGGAACTGAGTTTATCCACCTGAAGGTGGAAACGAGGAGGAGATGCTGGGAATTGGAAAATAGAGGTTAAGGCACAAAATAGTCGTCACGGAGAATGGGGAGTGATGGACTGCAGCGGTGGCACAAATGACCTCTGGAGCTTCCTGATCGTGAATTTAGCAAGGCCGGTGGGTGGGCAACGTCTTGTGTTTCTCAACAGCCGTGTTCAGCTGCAAGGTGTGGGAAGACTGATGAAGAGTCAGATGTGACCAAGACCAGGGAACACAGCAACGGGAGGGAGGCCCAAGGAAACCGACAGGGAGTGATCGTGAGGGTGCAGCATGGAATTCAAGTTCAGTGAGGAATATGCCAAGGACCAGAGGGTGACAGGAGACAGGTAGGTCAAATGCTGTTGGGGAAGCCTGTAAAGGAGTGAGAGGACAGGGTAATGGAGAGCAGTTATGGAAATCACCAAGAAGATGGGTGGAGGGAGGGTGAATGGCGGAACCACAACTATGGTCCATCTTACAAGGGTACATGTGACTCTTTCTAAATGTAGAAAACAAATGTCTTAACACAATAACTAAGAAAATGCCATGAAGGCTATGTTAACCAGTTTGGTGAAAATATTTCAAATTGTATATAAAACCAGCACACTGGACCCCATGACTGCATTAATGTACATAGCTATGATTTAATTTTTAAAAAAGGAAAGAAAATCACCAAGAATTATAACACAGATAGTGCTGCAGTGTGACAGTGAACTTGGAATTTAAGTCCTCAGGGAATGAGAGAGCATGAACCAGGAGCCAGTGGATGACTGCAACAAGAATGTGTAAGTGCCCATCAACTCACAAGTGGATAAATAAATCATGGTATGGCTCAGCACCTGTGACTCAAGTGGCTAAGGCGCCAGTCACGTACATAAAAGGTGGCAGGTTGGAATCCAGTCCAGGCCTGCCAAACAACGATGACAGCTGCAACCAAAAAAAAAAAAAAAAAAAAAATAGCTGGGCGTTGTGGGGGGCGCCTGTGGTCCCAGCTACTTGGGAGGCTGAGGCAGGAGACTTGCTTGAGCTGTGATGTGTGATGCCACAGCACTCTACCCAGGGGAACAGCTTTTTCCTGTCTCAGAAAAAAAAAAATCATGGTACATGTATACCATGGAGTATTACTCAGCCATGAAAAAGATGGAGGCTTTACATCTTTTGTATTTACCTAGATGGACTAGGAGAACATTCTCTTTAGTAAAATATCACAAAAATGGAAAAGTAAGTATCCAATGTACTCAATACTAATATGAAACCAGTAGATGAGCTGAGCATTGTGATGGGCACCTGTAGTCCCAGCTACTTGGAAGGCTGAGGCAAGAGAATTGCTTAAGCTGGAGAGTTTGAAGTTGCTGTGAGCTGTGCCATCACAGCACTCTACCCAGGGTGACAGCTTGAGACTCTGTCTCAAAAAAAAAAGAAAAAAAAGAAACCAGTAGATGAGCAACTACAACCCCACTCAAGAGAAAAACACAGCCATGTTGAAGTAGTGGAGGGGGAGGAGGGACCGAAGCCAGGGAGGAGTGAGGAGGATTGGTTTACTCTCACCTAATGGGCACAGGTAGGGGTATACAACACACCTCTTGGGTGAAGGGCTCAACTACAACTTGTGTTACTGGAATTCCTTCCTCAGTAGGTCTTTGTTCTCGGGGATTTGAAGAATGAACCCATGGACCACAGATGAGTGGTAAGACAGGATTTTTATGAGACAGAAGGGAATACAGAAGGAGTAAAAAGCACCAGAGCTGCTGGCAGAAGGGAAGGCCCAAGTCAGAAGTCTCTCTCATGGGCCCTTTGTCTAAGTGTCTACATTACATTTTGCCAGGACTTGGCAGGTGGAAAAACATCTTTTCAAAGTTGAATGCAGTCCCTCCTCCCCTAGGGCAAGGTTATCAGGTCCTTGCAGTTTTTATCTCAGGGAAGGGATAGGGTGTGTTCTCCCTACTCAAGTTGGAACTACTTAACATATTTCAGGCTGCTTTGTTCATGACCTTGCTAGAGTCCAGAGGGTATGGCCCGGAAAGGGCAGCCTGTTTGTGCCTAGAGATGGGGGATCTGACTTCTGTGCTCACTTGGGCCTAGAGAATGGGGGATCCCTGTCCAGCCCTGAGTGGGGGGATCCGGTATCACTTGGACTTCACCTAACAAATGCAAACAATGTAACCTAATTGTGTACACCCTCATATCAATCTGAAATTTAAAAAAAAATGTGTAGTAAGTGATATCCTCTGATGATAAGCGACCCCAGTGCCAGATTCCTCAATGAGGAAAGAAGGAGAATCGTCTGGAAATGTCAACCGGGAGCAAAAGGATCAATGGGACTGGAGAGCAGGCTCAGAGAGAGAAAGCAGCCCCATCTGAGACTGCAGGGCTAAGAGAAGAAGGGAAAGCTGAGGGAAAGGGGGACATCCGGTGCCACAAGGGGCTGAACACCTGGGTGAGAAGGGGCGTCCTGAGAGACACGGCCTCGCATAGTGACTGACATACAGGGATAAAAAGAATAATGATCAAACGGCAGGTCTATTTTTAGATCCCTGAGTGTTCTCCAAACTTCTTTCCAGAAGGAATGCATTAGTTTGCACTCCCACCAGCAATGCAGAAGAGTTCCCTTTTCTCCATTTCCATGCCAACATCTGTAGTTTTGGGATTTTGCGATGTGGGCTAATCTTACTGGCGTTAGATGATATCTCAAAGTGGTTTTTATTTGGATTCCTCTGATGATTAAAGATGATGAGCATTTTTTCATGTGTCTGTAGACCATGCACCTGTCTTCTTCAGAGATGCTTCTGTTCAAGTCTCTTGCCCACAATGAAACTGGATTGCTTGTTCTTTTCTTATTAAGTTTGAGTTCTCTGTGGATTCTGGTTATCAGACCTTTGTCAGAAAATATCCTCTCCCATTCTGAGAGCAGTCTACCTGCTTTACTTACTGTGTTCTTGGCAGTGCAGAAGCTTTTTAGTTTGATCAGATCCCAGTAATGTATTTTTGGTATTGCTTCAATACCCTGAGGGGTCCTCCTCATAAAGTTTTCTCCCAGGTCAATTTTTTCAAGTGTTTCACCTGCACTCTCTCCAAGAATCTTTATAGTTTCATGTCTTAAGTTTAAGTCTCTTATCCAGTGAGAGTTAATTTTTGTTAGAGGTGAAAGGTATGGGTCCAGTTTCAGTCTTCTACAAGTTGCCAGCCAATTCACACAGCACCATTTGTTAAATAGGGAGTCTTTCCCCCAATTTATATTTTCGATGGGCTTATCAAAGATCAAATGATGATAAGTGTCTGGGTTCATCTCTTTGTTCTCAATTCTGTTCCACACATCTACCTCTCTATTTTTGTGCCAGTACCATGCTGTTTTGATCACTATAGATTTATAGTATAGTCTGAAGTCTGGTAGGGTGATTCTGCCTGATTTGTTTTTATTTCTGAGTAATGTCTTGGCTATTCGAGGCCTTTTCTGTTTCCATATAAAATGAAGTACAAGTTTTTCCAAATCTTTAAAGTATGACAGAGGTGCTTTAATAGGGATTGCATTAAATCTGTATATTGCTTTGGGTAGTATGGACATTTTAACAATGTTGATTCTTACTAGCCATGAGCATGGTATGTTTTTCCATTTGTTAACATCTTCTGTTATTTCTTTTCTCAGAGCTTCACAGTTCCCTTTATAGAGCTCTTTCATGTCCTTTGTTAGGTACACTCCCAGATATTTCATTTTCTTTGGCCCTATTGTAAAAGGAATAGACCTGCTGTTTGATCCTACAATTCCTCTACTGGGAGTATATCCAAAAGACCAAAAATCACTTTGCAACAAAGATACTTGCCCCAGATTATTCATTGCAGCTCAATTCATAATTGCCAAGTCATGGAAGAAGCCCATGTGCCCATCGACCCATGAATGGATTAATAAATTGTGGTATATGTATACCATGGAATATTACACAGCCTTAAAAAAGATGGAGACTTTACCTTTTTTATGTTTACGTGTATGGAGCTGGAACATATTCTTCTTAGTAAAGTATCTCAATAATGGAAGAAAAAGTATAAAGTGTACTCAGTACTTTTATGAAACTAATTTATATTTGCTCATACTTTCTTATGAAATATAGATCACAGCTATAGCCAGGATGAAGGAGAGAAAGGAGGGGAGGGGAGAGGTTTGATAGAGGGAGGGTAAACAGTGGGACCACACCTATGGAGCATACTGAAAGGGTACAAGTCAAATCTATCAAGGATGGAATATAAATGTCTTAACACAATAATCAATGAGGTGAAAGCTATATTAATTAGTTTAATGTAAGCACTCCAAATTGTATAAAAAAACAACACATTGTACCCCACAAATGCATAAATGTATTCATGATCTATGTGTATATGACTTAATAAAAGGAGAAAAGAAAAAGAATAATGAAATTAGTCCCAATTTCAGTGGCAAGGCACTGGGGAGAAAGAAGCACTGGGTGAGGGGGAGGGTTACCAAGAGTGCACCGAGTTCTAGAGTCCCCTTGCTCCTTCCAGCGGAGGAGTGGAAGTCAGGGAGCTGTCTTGTTTGTTACTTGTTTCTGCATTAAAATGTTATCTCCATGAGGGCAGGGACTTGTATTCTCCTGTTTATTAAGGAGCCAGTTAATTAACAGTTGACTAGTTAAAGGCATCTGGAATATGGTGAATAAAGTGAAAATATGCAAATACAAGCTCATATATATTGCATCCTTACTGTGTGCCAGGGAATGTGATGCGCCCTTAATGTACATTATTGTTTCATTTAATCCAGACAAGGGTTCTTTAAGGTAAGTACTAGTAATATTTTAACCTCATAAATTAAGAAATCAAGGTTATGGGGGGTTGGGGTTAAGTGACTTCCAAAATGGTTAGTGGTGAAGCCAAGAGAAGAAGTCAGTCTACCTTTAAAAATTTATGCGTGTTTTAAAATACAGATGAAGGGGTTCCACACAAGACTATTTAATGAAACATTCTTGGAAAGGGCCTGGGAATATGAACTTTTTTATTTATTTTTATTTTTATTTTTTATTGAACGGTAACTATGTACATTAATGCACTTCTAGGGTACAGTGTGTGGTTTTCACATGCAATCCGAAATACTTCCATCAAACTGGTCAACACAGCCTTCATGTCATTTTCTCAGTTATTGTTTTAAAACGTTCACATTCTACTCTTAGAAAGATTCACTTGTACCCCTGTAGGATAAACCTCAGAAGTGATCCCTCCAATCCCCCTCCCTCCACCCATTCCCCCCTCCCTTCTTCCTCCCCCCTCCCCATATTCTTAGGCTATTTGGTTATAGCTTTCATATAAAAGGTATAAATTAGTTTCATAATAGGGGTGTGTACATTGGATACTTTTTCCTCCATTCTTGTGATACTTTGGTCAGAAGAACATTCTCCAGCTCCATCCATGTGAAATGAAGGGAATATGAACTTTAAATGAATGCAATAATCACTTCTGTGGTCAGGCAAACCTTGAACTTGTAGCTTCTATGGAAAGCAGGAAAAAAATAACTATATAAACTAAGCTGTAAGTACTCTTATTGAATAAACTCATTTTTATTTATTATTTTTTAAAAAACTTATCCATGTGGCACACTCAGGTGGTCATACTCCTAAACGCCTTTACTCCTCTTCTTCCTTATGGAAGGAACTCTCATTTTTGTTTAGGTATTAAAATGTTTTGGGAGAAATTGCACCCCCACACACCCTCAAGTCTAGGGAATGAATCATAGTTAATTTAAGATGGTCATCTTCATCCAATCCTTCTCCCCAATGATTAATCCCAGGAAAGTAATAAAATGCTTGATAGATAATCCTCGGAAAGCTGTTATGTGAGCTTTGAGCTTTGATGGTGGCCACCTGGTGACCATGGAAACACAAAAAAAATCAGAGATGCCAACCTCATGCCCCAACATCTGCGAGCCATCAAACCAACCCTGGAACCATCTACTTTGAAAATTCTTGTTCAGAAAATACTAAATATCTTTATGATTCAGAGCCCCTGCTACCAGTAGCCAAATGCATCCTATATGTGTGCTGTGTCCTTAAAAAGAAATCATACAGATAAAAAAAAAGAAGAAGAAGAAATCTGAGGCAAGAGAATTGCCTAAGCCCATGCGTTGGAGGTTGCTGTGAGCAGTGTGATGCCACGGTACTCTACAGAGGGCGATAAAGTGAGACTCTGTCTCTACAAAAAAAAAAAAGAAGAAGAAGAAGAAGAAATCACCTGATTGATTTAAATAATCATTTCTTAAGAGCAAAAGGCAAGACAACTTGGTATAGAGCAGAGAATTCTTTGTCTGGAGTCAGGAGTCTCAGGTCCTGGTCGCAAGGCATCTGACCTTGACCAACCCACTTCCTCCTTAGGGTGCAGTTCTTCAAGTTGGGATTAAAGGGCATGCTAGGAGTGCTCCTTCCCCTCTTTCATTTCTAATATTAGCCAATTCTCCATGTAAACTGTTGCAATTCGTGCAATACACCTTATAATCTGTTATCACATCTTTTGAGAACAAAGCTTCCTTTTATGGGGCCCACAGAGAGGTGAGGCAGAGAGGCTAAGGTAGAGGTGAAACTTCTTTGAACTATTTTCTGTACATCCCCAGCAGAGATGGACGGAGGCCTCTGAGTCAGCAAAATCTCCAGTGGTGAAACAGAAAACGTACATGCCACACATTTGGGCAGCCAAGGTCAGCCCACGAGGAAGGGAAGGTGTTCACATTCAGTCTGTTAAATGGACCCCATGGGGCAAGTCACCAGCTATTACATATCCACATTTCCAGGACCTTCTATCTACACCTTCTCCCTCCTTCCCTGCTAACGTCTGTGACTTCCAAGCTTTCTTCTCTAGAAACTAAAAATCAATCCTTTGCAAAGTGAAAATTAGCAAATCTGGGCTTGTGCTGCTTAAGATTTATAAATAAAGAAGGATTTTTATACTTCTGCTGTTCTACAAAGGGCTATTTTAGCTGTATGGTCACGAACTCCACCAAAAACTTGAGTGTTCTCTGTCTGGCATGGTTGCTGGGGGAGGGAAAGGGGGCCCTCTTTGTGCCTCTGCTGCTCCGTTTCTGCATGGTGACAGATCATCCCCTGGGACCCTTTTCATGACCTGATATGGAAGGTGGCAGTGTTGCCCCTCAGCTCTCTGGGCAGCCTCTTCTGGAATGACACTCTGTGCCTCAGGGTTCACTGCTGACCCATACAAGTTGCCCCCAATCCCTCCCCCCAAAAGTACAATCAGCACCTGGCCTTTCAGAGTTGACTGTTGGGACATGGATGACATCACCTTCTCACCTACAGAGCTGAGCTGTCACTGACCCCAGCACCCTGATAGCCCAGCCTCTACTCTACACTTGCATCGCATTGGAGTGGTGCATTTTGCAGAAAAGATTGTTAAAGGTTATATACCTAATGGACATCTGGAAAAATCTTCCAGGGATGGGACAGCAAGGGAATGGAGAGGCAATAGACTTTGATGTCAGATATAACCAATTTCAAATCCTCATTCCGGTACCAAGTAATTTTAACAAGTTCCTTTTGTGTGTGTGTGAGAGAGAGAGACAGACAGACAGACAGAATCACATTCTGCTGCCCTGGGTAGAGTGCCAAGGCTTCATAGCTCACAGTCACCTCAAACTCCTAGTCTTAAGCAATCCTTTTGCCTCAGCCCCCAGAGTAGCTAGGACTACAGGCTCCCGCAACCACCTCAGCTAATTTTTCTATTTTTAGTAGAGACAGAGTCTCACTCTTGCTCAGGCTGGTCTCGAGCTCCTGAGTTCAAGTAATCCACCTGCCTCGGCCTCCCAAGAGTGCTAGGATTACAGGTGGGAGCCACCACGCCTGGCCTTGACAAGTTTACAGCCTACACTTTCTCATCTGTTAGACAGTAAAAATAATATGTACCTTGCAGGCAAATTAGAAGTGCCATATGTAAGATACCCAGTGAAAAATGTGGATGCAAAGAAAGCTTCTCAAATTATAACGCTTGGTGGTGATAATGATATGATTATTTTAATCTTCTTTTAAATTATGAGAAAAGTTACAGAGTTTGTACCAGGCACTGGGAAATAGCTGACTCTTTTAGCATCAGTGTTTTGCTCTCTCTGAAGAAGTCTGTACGTGAGAAAACAAACCTTCCAAGCTCATTAATATAAAGGAAACTGTGGTGACAACGGGTGGCAGCAGAAGACATGGAAAGTACATTAGGAACCAGAGCCCAGTAGTCATCATTGAAGTCTCCAAGTAGCACTTCCCTCATCAGCAAGCAGGGATCATCACTGTGCTCATCTCAGAGCTATTTAAAGATCAAATGAGAGGGACCAGGAAGACCACTGCAGATCAGCAAAGCAGGCTATGTGATTTTCTGGTGCAACTCCACTTTCTCATGCTGACCAAGATATGTGAAAATATTCCAACCATTATGGCAAACACAGGAAGGAAGCCATTTGGGGATGCTTCCTACACATTATGGAGCACCATAAGCAAAACCCCAGCATCTCAGCAGCTCCCCGGAGCTCAGGGCCTCATTGTAAACAACCCGGTGTTCTATCCTAGCTGCATGATAGCATCACTAGGGAGCTGTTAAGCAATGCAAATTCCCTACTAGGTATATACCCAAAAGATCAAAAATCACTTTGCAACAAAGATATTTACACCAGAATGTTTGTTGCAGCCCAATTCATAATTGCCAAGTCATGGAAGCAGCCCAAGTGCCCAATGACTCATGAATAGATTAACAAATTGTGGTGTACGTATACTATGGAATACTATGCAGCCTTAAAAAATGGAGACTTTACCTCTTTTATGTTTACATGGATGGAGCTGAAACATATTCTCCTTAGTAAAGTATCTCAAGAATGGAAGAAAAATTATCCAATGTACTCAGCACTATTATGAAACCAATATATAATCACCCACACTTTCATATGAAAGATAAAACACAACTATAGCTGAGAATGAAGGAAGGAAGAGGAGGGGGAGTTTTGGTGGAGGGAGGGTAACTGGTGGGACCTCACCTATGGTGCATATTGCAAGGGTACATGTTAAATCTATTAAGAATTTAAATGTCTTAACAAAATAATTAAGTGAGGTGAAGGCTGTGTTAACCACCTTGATGTAAGCATTCCAAATTGTATATAAAATCAGCACATTGTACCCTGTAATTGCATTAATGTACACAATTATGACTTAATAAAAAAAATTAAGAGGGAAAAAAAATAAATGCAAATCCCCACGCCTCTCCCATAAACATGCTGACTTCCTTTTTTCTAGAACAGAGCCTATATTTTTTAACAGCTCCTCAGGTGAGTCTGTTGAGCAATCAGAGAACTCATCTGGAGCAGTGGTTCTCAAAGGGAAGATATTTTGTCCCCCAGGGAACACTTAGCAATATCTGAAGATATTTTTGGTAATCACAACTGCAGACAGGGCAGCTAGTGGGTAGAGGTCAGGGATGTTGATAAATATTCTACAATGCACAGGACAGCCTGAGAACAAAGAGTTATCTGGCCCAAAATGTCGGCAGTGAATGCCATTGAGAGGGTTCACAAGAAGTCCACAGTTGGCGGTACTGCACAAAAATCGCTCAGCAGGCTAGGCATGGTGGCTCACACCTGTAATCCTAGCACTCAGTGAGGCCAAGGTGAGTGGATTGCTTGAGCTCAGGAGTGTAAGACCAGCCTGAGCAAGAGTGAGACCCCATCTCTATTAAAAATAGAAGAAAAGTAGCCAGACATTGTGGTGTAGACCCATAGTCCCAGTCACTCAGGAGGCTGAGGCTTGAGCCCCAAGTGTTTGAGGTTACTGTGAGCTATGACACCGCTGCACTCTACTTAGGGCACAGAGTAAGACTCTGTCCTTAAAAAAACCAAATGAACAAATTACTCAGGGTGGTGCCTGTGGCTCCAAGGAGTAGGGCGCCGGCCCCATATGCCGGAGGTGGTGGGTTTAAACCCAGCCCCGGCCAAAAACTGCAAAAAAACCAAAGTACTCAGCAGTATTTCTGATCCCACCTGTTCTCCAGAACCTTGTTGCTTCCACCAAATAGAAAATGCAAGGCCATAACACTGTTTGACTTGTGAGGCAAGGTCATAAAACTCTTCTGTACATTTTTCTCTCACAAAATATGCACCTTAGAAATCCTAAGCCAACAAGTGTGAGATCCAGCCACCCTGAGGCTGCCGTGTTAGAAATACCACACGTAGAGGTCACAGACAGAGGGACAGTGCTGCTCAAAAGACGCCCCAGCCATCTGTGTCTTCCCAGCCTGGCCACCAGACGTGAGTGTGTGGGAGCCTGGCCCACCTTCCAGCTGCTCCTGGCAGTGCCAAGTGGGGCACAGGCCAGGTTTCTGCCCAGACTGAAGGTTCATGAGCATGGGAGATGGTGTGCAGGTCTGGGCTCTCTACAGAATTCATGTTTGTTTTTTTGACCTGCAGCAAGAGATCATCAGAATAACTTTCATTACGATTCTTTAAAAGATTTATATCTAAGCCCTCTTGACTGGACCACTGAAGCCTTACATATCTTCTACAGGGACCAAGGGTCAGCCCACACCAGACCCTGCAGCTTCTACTTCCATCCCCCAAATACACCAGTTACCAGTTTACTTAAGAATTCTTCCCATTTATTCCTCTTGTACTTTCCACAATCTGGGAGGTCATATTTTCAAATGTATGCCTTAAAAGCCTTATGAGTCTTTTTTCGGCTTGATGAGGTTTTCAAACATAAATACAGGTGGATCGATATAAATAACACATTCTCATTCCAATAATTAGTAAATCAATAGTTACAAAACATCTTTTATTTACACGTTCTTCCAGGAATATGCAGACGACGACGCAGGAAAATAATAACAAATCTCCTGAAAGTCTTTGAAGATCCGTTGCCAACACAGATATTCTGCAAGCACACTCAGTACCAAGAACACTGCTTAGAGAGATCACCTAAATCACTTCCTTCCTCAAAGGCTTTTAATAGCTTCGCATTAAACAGTTCTCTGTTGCCTGTGGAATGAAGTCCACACTCCTAAACAGGGCGCTGCACAAATGCTCTGTGAAGGGAGCTCATTCCGTTCTAAAGAATTCATGATCGGAGCAACATAAATAACAACAACTCATACAAATCAAAAGGGAAAAGGAATATACGAAAATTCCTAGGGGTGGATTTCACCGTCAGGGGGGCCCACACTTTGCACCAGATGCATGACCCCCCCTAGGACACAGAGTGGTTTCTTCTTTTAGGAACTGACACTCTAAAGAAAAAATGGCTCATAAATCAAATGTTCTGCCCCATGCTGAGCTAGAATTTGCATATAAAACAATTAAAGGATAATCTTCCATGACAGCAGAGTAATACATCCATCTCTGAGCCGCCATGAAAATTCAGCTCGCAACGTGTTGTTAGGAGTCTGCCCTGTGTGACGTTGCCGTGTCCCCCAGATAGCCCTGTAGACAACAAGCTCCGGGAGGGAAATGTTAGGCTCTAAATCACTCTCTGAGGCGGAGAACCCCCAAAGTCTTTTCACTGCAGATGCCAAGAAAAAGCAGCAGCCCAGGAAATAAATACACACCAAGGGAAGCTCGGCAGCAAAACGCAGGACTCTTCCTCAAAGGGCAGCCGCTTTCTTTCCGTAGGTATGAAGGGAGGGAATAGCTTACAGTGCCAGGAAGGAGTTTTTTTGTTACAAGTGTGAAAAAACTTTGGTATCAATTTATCGAGTGTGGACAGAGGAGGAGGATGCTGGTTTGTCTTCTGTGCGGCCAAGATGGCATCCTTGCTGCAAGGCAACGAGGGATCCTTGGCCCCGAGACACCAACAATCCAATGTCTTTTAAAAGAACCAAGTGTACCAGGTTGCCCTGCACGTCCTATCTCTGAAGTCATTTCTTTGGGTGATTTTTTTACAAATACCTACAAAGTGCATAAATATCAGCTGAAGTGAGTTTGAAGGAAATGTGGGTTTATGCACTAACCAGCTAAAATTGCAGAATCTCAGAAGGAAGACTTCAGATCAGCCCAAACTCACACAACCATTGAATAGTAGAGCTGATACAAAAACAAGTCCCCTAACTCCAAAACCTCCCAACCTCAGACTCTGTCCCTTACACTGTCTTCATTACTCCTATCAGGAAAAGCGGTAAGATTGAGTGTCGCACTACACAACTGTATTGTATTTGTGTGTGTGTGTGTGTGACCTCTATTTCCACAGTTAGATAAAACTCAGTAAGTCCAGGACTTTGTCTTCATATATTGTTTAGAGCAGAGGAGTACCAGGCACATGGTAATGCCTGATTTTCTTTAAAAAAAAAAAAAAGTGTGAAAACTATAATTAACAAATAAATGCATTCTCCTTGTCTTGAAGGAGACCAACCTGCCTCTGAATACTAGCAGGGCTGAGCCTTCAGTGCTACTACCGGGCCCATAGACATTTTTCTTCCCCAGGTGACACAGTTTTAGATGAGGGACCCAGTACAACACAACACTCAAGAGGAGCAAATTTTCATCCTTCTAAAAACTCAGAAAAGTGACCCTATGGCACCCAGCTATTTTTGTCACCTGGGCAGGGGAAACTTCTTTTATTTTTTGAACCAATTCATTCATTTCCAGGAAGAAAATAACAAAATATCCTATGATTTGAGATCTCAATTTAGGAGTGAAGAATTCTCTTACTGAATTCTATTCCTGCCCAGCAAGTAATGCACAACTGGAGATAAGCCTAGATGTATGACTTTCAGAGAGTTTCTTTTTTAAAACAAAGAGAGAAAGGAAGGGAAAAGAGAGAAGAACTGGATTAGTGATTGAATGCAAATGGCCTTTGCACCAGCTCAGTTAGGGTAGCTTGACCTTAAATGTCTGCAATTTGAAAAAAAAATTGAGGGCTGAAAAAAGTTTTCCATGTCACCTGAGAAAATCTGTTTCCAACTTTGAGCAGCTCATCATTACCAAGCAATTGGTTTAGTAATAATAGCAACCATAGTCAGCAATAATAACAACTAAGATTTCCTGAGCACCTATTATGTTCAGGCACTGTTTCAGCCAGGTTCCATATTTAATCCTCACCAAAGCCCTGGGACATAGACACCATTATTATCTCCATTTTGCAGACAAAGAAACCAAGGCACAGAGAAGCTAAGCAACTTTCTGGAATTCGTCCTGCTAAGAATCAGCACAGCAAGGATCAGTCCCCAGCAACTGCTCCAGGGGCATGTTGCCCAACCATCTCCCTGCAACTGTCCCTCACTAGGAATGTCGGAAAGGGAGAATGTCGGAATACGAAGTATCAAGAAGGAAGCACCCCGTAGGAGCTGCTTCACTTGCATTCTCTCATTCAGCCCTCACAATAACGGATTACTATTCTTACTCCATAGATGGAAAACTGAGAAGTAGAGGAGTTATAATTTGCCCATAAGGATACCAGCTGACAAATGATACAGCCAATTGCCAGTCTCCAGTCTGACACATGACCAGGCACGGTGTTCCTTTCCGTTGGAAGCAATCGGCGGCATTCTAAACAATCTCCAGGGTGCTTGGGGACTAGAAGGCTGTGCCCTGGCCTCACTTCTTTTCCGCAGACCAGGCACGAGAGGAGGGCAGGATTGTGAAGCAGAATGAGCACAGGCTTTGCACTCAGCGCTTACTACATGTGCGACCTTAGGAAAACTCCCTGAATCTGTTTCCCTCGTGTTTACACCCAAGGATAAAAAGGTGACTCTAAAGGGTATGTGGAAATTCTGGCCTCCAGAGACTTTCAGATCATCCACTCCCCTGAAAACACTTAGACACCCACTTTCGTGACCACAAAATGAGTCCCACAAGTGTGCAGGGAACCATCTCTGTCAGCCGAGCGGCCTGCTCCTCTTAGGCTGAGTCATAGCATCTTCTTGGCAAACATTGAAAGCAAAATTGCACAAATGCGAGCTCTCCAGATTAGAACCATGTTCCCCCAAATCGTAGCATTTGTCCTGGGAGCCAGCAGGAGCCACAACCATACTGCAGTTCTGCTAATGAGGTCGCCAGGCACTATGGTGCCAGCAAGACCGGCAGGGCATAAAATCATTACTGACATTGCCAGTTTGGACTAACAGGGACCCAGGGCTTCAGTTGGGGAAACCACAAAACAAATTAATGTCTTGGAAATGTTTACCCCAGCCAGCTGGGGATAGTCTTGTTTTGTTTTGGGTTTTTCTTTTCTTCTTTTTCTGTTTTTGTCCCTTAAAAAATATCTACTGTTTACACTTAAAGGCATCGAGCAGAATTTTCTTTTAATATAAAAAAGAATCATACTAAAATGCTGTTGGTGTTCAAGAACTCTGGGTAATATCCTTGCTTCTCACATCATTTCTTCTGTTTATATAAACTCAATCTCTTTGGTTCTCGATGCTCATAGCTGACACAGTTCTAATTATTTTAAATGACCCTTTGGTTAAGCACAAATGTGTAAACAATTTGTAACAGCTCTCAGGGACCATTCCTTATGCAGATGTTTTCTTGTTTTAAATCCCAATCTTCTTTATACTGACTCCAAATCAAGGGGTAGCAAACTGCTGCCCACAGGCTAAATCTGGCCCCCAGATTGTTTTTGTAAATAAAGTTTAATTTGAATGAAGTCATGCCCGTTTATTCACTTTCATGTTGTCAATGACTGCTTTAATACTACAGCAGCAGAGCTGAGCTGTGACAGAGGCCATCTGGGTCTGTAAAGTCTAAAATATTTACTACCTGAACCTTTACAGAAATGTTTGTCAACCCCAATTCTGAAGCCAGTGTTGGGGACTGGAATCACACAAGGTATTTATTTCATGTGCTTATCCCTACGGAAACTAAATAATCCTCTTGGCTTATCCCTACAGAAACTAAATAATCCTTTATGCTTGTTTGTCCAGCTAAATTCTTAGAGAGACAAGGACGATTTTCTTCCTAGGGCTTGAGCATAGAGACTAACACACTATAGGCCAGTAATAAAAATTTGCTGAATGAATGAGCTAAGTTGTTAGATGAGTTTTTAACTCCTCAGGGTCCCCGAGCATGTCTTGAACTTGAATGAGAATTTGACTCTGTAAATTCTCAATAACTGCAGGTTGTGGCACCATCCATTGCATGGCTCTAAGTTTAGAGAGTGGATATGTTTTGCAGGACACTTGGTAACCAAGATAAACCCCTATCTCTGTGATGGTAACTCTCCTCTTCTATATCACACCATTTGTGCCCATCCTCTCTCTAACTTCATGAAATCCTCTCTGCCTCCAACCCAGATATCTGGGACTTGGCTCTGATGGCACTGTCTCATAACTGATTTGCAAAGCTGGTCCTCTATCCTGCAGGATCCATCTGCGCTTCTCCCTGTGGTTCCCAATGTCCTGCAATGGCTCCACAGGGGTTCTCAGGCCCACCATTCATCCCCAAGGCACATGGGCAATCAGCCCACTCACACAAGAGAAACTAAGAGCAGATCCTGTCCAATTCTGGAAGATACAGAGAGAAAGACCAAGTGGATAAGACCTCCAGCCTGCCACTCCCAAAATGCCTTTGTCATTTGGAAGTGAAAGATGGTTTAACATGAAGAAGAAGCAATTTGACTTAATAAGGCAAGAAAAAAAAAACTTTTTTTTAATTGAGACAGAGTCTCACTATGTCACCCTCGGTAGAGTGCTGTGGCATCACAGCTCACAGCAACCTCCAACTCCTGGGCTTAACCGATTCTCTTGCCTCATCCTCCCAAGTACCTGGGACTACACACACCTGCCACAATGCCTGGCTACTTTTTTGTTTTTTCAGCAGGCCAGGCTGGGTTCAAACCCACCAACCCTGATGCACATGGCCAGCACCCTACCCACTGAGCTATGGGCACCACCGGAGGCAAGAAAATTTTGAAAACCAAAAGTTCAAACACCAGACAGACCTGGTAGATGAGAATCCAAGCTCTGTTACTCACCAGCTGTATGAACTTGAGCCAATTAATTGATTTCTCTTAGATAAAAATACCTTAACAGCAAAATTGGTATATTGTGATATTTTTATAGTACTAACAGTGACAGGTACCACCACATTTTACTTCTTCCCTTTCATATTCAAATACCACAAAGAGAAGGGTCATTGGAAATCCCCACTTACCCAGCATTCCTTTCTTGGCACTAGACAGACACATGTCCTTCTCTGCACTGGGCAGGGCAAAACTCACCACGAACACCTCCACCCCATCAGCCATCAGGGCCAAACCCAAGACGAAAAACAGGGTCCACTGAAAGCGGCCGTGACCACACTCCTCCATGATGGTCTCATACTGGTGGGCCAACTGCTCCTCGTCCTCCATCCTCTCAGCCATGAGGTCTGCCTGGCCTCGAAGGCCATCTGCCCGGGAGGGCGCCATCTTGGTCGGCTTGGCCCTGACCTCATCAGGGTGAGGGATGCCCTGGTATTCGCCCTCATAGATTTCATCTTCCTCATCATGGCCTTCTGTGACATCGCTCTGTGCATCTTCTTCTGGGTAGGACTCATTGCCGCGATAATAGCCATCGCTGGGGGCATAGCCCTCGTAATTGTCCTGGTACTTGTAGTCATCCATTCCTCGGGTCCGGGACTGCCTGGCTGCCTCTCCAGCTATATCCCTTGCTCCCCAGTAGAGGTTTGGGCTATTTCGGTAACCATCATCCATTATGTGGTTTAACCACAGAGTATGTTCGTGTGACTTCTTAGGTGAAAGTCACACCTGTTTTCTTCTCCTTCGTCTGTCAAGTCAACCAGATTTGTGCAAAGGCAACCTAAGTATCCTTTTGCATGCAAAGTCTACTGGAAGTCTTGGGAAAGCTTCAAACTCTGGTCTGGTCTCCTTCAGAGACACAGGGGTGTCATGCTGGGAAGTGTTGATTAGAAATGGATCCAGCTGTTTTTCTTAACAAGGAATGAGCAGGGCTTGGCAGCTTGCTTGCAGCCCTGATTTGTACCACCACTGAAGGTCATGCCCTAGAGGAGAAAGAAGGGGAAGGAAGAAATGTTACAAAGGCTGGAATTCTGACAAAAGACTCTAAGAATAAAACAAATATGTTTGGTAATGCCGACGCGTCACATGTCAGGTAGAGGAAACCTTGACTAGACAGTCACATTTATATCAGCCAAATGAGGATTGAATCAGCTAGGCCGCTGGAGAAGAGAGAAGGGATAGTGGTCAGGGGGGCCCTGTGAAGCCCTAGTTAACCCCCCAAAAGGGTCAAATCTTACACCAGAATGCAATATAAAGTGGAAAAAATCCACTTTTGGATTTATCAAGCCTTTGGCAACAGTGGGGGTTTATGACAGCTCTGTGTCTGTTATAGAAAAGCCAGCTTTTCTAACTTTATCATAAAGTGGAGGTACAATTTGACATGAAGAAACGTATGGCAAAGAAACACCCAGAACCGTTTTCCCTGAGGCCCAGCTGACTTGTGAGTCTCAGCATCGTGGTTCAAGGGCCACTCTGACCTGTATGTGGCTTAAACAGGCAGGGACAAGGGGCTGCAGGGATAGGGGGCTGCAGGGACATGGGGCTGCAGGGATAGGGGGCTGCAGGGACAATGGGGCTGCAGGGATAGGGGGCTGCAGACCCAGAGCCGGAAAGCTTGTGTCTGAAAGTCGATTCTGCTGTGTCATGGTCGTGTGGCTGGGGACAGCTCTCTCTGAACCTCAATTTCCTCATGAGTCAAATGAGAACAGTAGGACCCAACTCCTGAGGTTGTGCATAAAGTTCTTAGAGAAGAGCGTCTGGCCTGCATGATAATGATTATGTTTTTAAGCCTCGACATTTCTGTTGCTTTTCTTCCCCTAGTTTTAATTCTGGAAACCAAGAGACAGTACTGTCTAGACTAGAGCCAAGGCCCAGTCCTGTAACCCAATTCCAATCACCAGGCCCCTCACTTGACTCCCGTGTTGAGCGGGCTGTCATGGTGCCCTAATTAACATTCCTATAATCTCAGATCTCCCGTGATTTGAAGCCACCATCTAATAGTGCCTACTATTTGCCTTAAAATGTGCCTATTATACCACATCCCTTATCCCTCCCTCTCACAATACAAAAAGAAAGAACAAGGTATTTCTACCTTCATCTTAGCGATAGGGAAACTAGGGCTCAAAGCAGGTTAGTAACACAATCAATGTCACAGCACTAGGACTCAACCCCACTGGTCCCAAAGCCAGTTCTTCCCCAGGCCCTCATACTTCCAGATGCTAATCCTAGGGACTGTCACCATCCCCATGGGGATCTTTGAAAATACATATTCCCAGAGCATGCAGATCGGCTAGTTTGAGCTCAGAAATCTGAGTTTGCACACTGCTACCAAGTGGCCCTGAAGCACCTCAGGGATGGAAGCTGCCCGCCCCTCCCCCTCAGATCCCCCTAGCCTACCCCAACTCTCCCCAGTTGACACACATGGTGCTCAGAATGCTGCACTCCCCTGCTCAGTCCACCTGCCAACAGTACATACGCCATCAACCCTCAAGGCTTCCTGTGGCACTGGAAATCCAGGGCATTTCACTGCACTCAGCAGATGTCACCTCTCAACAGAATGAGACACACTTGCCCACACCATTGTCCCTGCACTCCTCCCTGCCCACAGCTGATCCCTGGACCCTCTGCCCTGCACCTGCCCTCCATGCCCTTAGCCCTAGACAGACTCCAGCTTCGTGACTCAGCAGAGTCAAACAACACCATGCATGTCCTTCTGGAGGAAGCTGGACATTAGTGGTTCCCAAACTCTTAGGGTGGGCCAGAACCACTGAAACTGAGGCACAATAGAAATGCAAATCCCAGGACCCCTCCCCAAAAGACAGAGACTCCATAGACTATGGGCAGGGCTGGAAATATGCATTTCCCACAAACAACAAAGGGAATCCAGGATCTGCACTCTGCAAATCCATGTTGTAGGAGCCAACAAGAAATATTTACTGAGAACTGGTTCTTACTCTATCCTCCCAGATTTGCACCATCCCCAATAAATAAATTTACATTATACAATATAGGCCTAAACCATGTCAGATTAATATTCTAAATCTGTTTTAATACATCCATTTAGGGAACACCAGAGGAACATAAATCACATGTAAACAGCATGAAAGTTTGCAGAGTGCCATAAAAACAGAGAAAGAATGCCAACTGCCTGAGATCTGGTGTGTTATTTTCAACCTGGGGGCCCTAAAAAAATGTCATGAACAGAAACAATAGATTTGTAACTCCAAAAGCACATGTGGGAAATACCTCTCAGGGCAAAGTTTCAGGGACTGGCTTTGCAGACAGAGGCAGAGCTTCGTCAAAACTAAAACCCTTGCCCCATTCAGTTAGAAGAACAACCTGGAGAGGCAAGTGCAGTGGAGTGAAGTGGAATCACTGCCGAGGGATTTTGTATTTCTATTTCATTAAGAAATACAACTATTAGCCCAATCCTGGGTTGGTGGCCATTTAGGTTGTTTCCACATCCTGGTGATTATAAATTGAGCTGTGATAAACAATCTGGTGCAAATGTCCTTACAATAAAATGAACAAACTGTGGTACATGTACGCCGTGGAATACTACTCAGCCATTAAAAAGATGGAGACTTTACAACTTTTGTATTAATCTAGATGGAGTTGAAACACATTCTTCTTATAAAGTATCACAAGAATGGAAATGCAAGTATCATCCCGTGTGACCAATTCTAATATGAAGCCAGTAGACCATCTAATACACACCCACATAAGAGAAAAATGCAATTCAATTCAAGTTGAGGGGAGGCAGGTCTAGGGAAAGGGGAGAGGGGAGAACAGAGGGCAGGTGGGATGCTCCCACTTAATGGACACAATGTAAGGACATATGGCCCATATGGCAGGACACAGCCACAAGCGGAACTCTACATAACAAATGCAAACATTGTGACCCAGTTGTTCGTACCCTCACACTAACCTGAAATTTAAAAAAAAGAAATACAACTATTAACCATTTTTAATGTTCTTAGCTGAACTGTGTCCCCATATGTGTAACATATAGGAATGTGGATGCCCTAACCTCTGGGACTTCAGAATGTGACCTTAAGTGGAAATAGGACCTTTACCCAGGTGGTCAAGTTAACATGAGGCCCTTCAGGTGGGTCCTAAACCAATATGACTGGTGTCTTTATCAAAAGGGGAAATCTGGACCCAGAGGTAGACGTGCCCAAAGCGAAGACAACATGAGGGCCTAGGGAGAATGCCGTCTGCAAGCCTGCAGCCCCCAGAAGCTGGGAGAGACCTAGAACAGTCTCCCTTGCAGCTCCCCCAAGGAATCCACCCTGTAGACACTTTGATTTCCAATGTCTAAGCTCCTGGATTGCGAAACGATACATGTCTGCCATTTAAGGCACCCCATTTGCAGTACTTTTTTATGGCAGCTCCAGAAAATGAGTACAATCAACAAGCCTAGCTTTTACCAAAGCACTGAGGAAACCACCACCAGTACAACCATCACCTGAGCACCAAGCAAGCATTTTAAAAGCAATGCCTTGTGTATTCTCACAGATTATTCTCCCCATTTCACAGGTAAAGAAACTGAGGACAAAGAGGACTGGAGAATATTTCCACAGTCTACAGCCATCTCACCCTGAACATGCCCAATCTTGACTGATCTCTCTGGGAAGCTGAGCAGAGTCAGCCTGGTTAGTACGTGGATAGGAGAAAGAATGTGCCCTCAATGTAAGTGTATACAGCACACCTCCTGGGTGAAGGGCTTGGCTACAACTTTGGACTTTACCTAACAAATGCAAACAATGTAACCTAATCATATACACCTTCGTATTAAAAAAAAAATAATGTGTCCAATTAACACAGAGAATCAATATCAGGGCTTGGATTTGGGGTCACGCTCAGAATGTCAGGGATGATGTGGAGGAAAGGGAGGCTCCAGGGGGGTGAGTCAACATCAGGCCTCTGACACCCACATTAGGGTTTGCTCACCCATCCTCAACGGGCATGTTCTGGGATCTCTGGTGCTAAAGGCGTGGCAGTAAACAAGCTCCTCCCTCATGCCCTTTGACCTCTATTCTCAAGAGGTTCACCCCTCATGAGAGTCAGATTAAAACAACACAAAGCATCATGCAGCAATACAAATTACAATCTTAACTGTTAAAAACGTTTACCTTGATTTCTTGACTACTTGCCTCCAGGTTTTGTGCCAGGTACTGTGCTAAGATGTCGTGTGCTTTACCTCCCTTACAGCAACGCTCTGACTACTATCACACCCATTTTGCAGAAAACAAGGCTAAGGCTGAAGAAGTTAGATGACCCAGGGTGACAGATAGTGGGATCTCCAAGGGGTTTCCGAGTAGAGAAGGATCCCTGTGGGCTGAGATCTCTGGAAATGGTATCCTAGAGGGAAGGGGGACACCCAAGGGCAGGAAAGGGCTTGGAGAAGCAGACAGTGGAGGGAGAGGACAGCACTGTAGGCTGGAGAACCGAGATAAGCGAAGGCAACAGGCAGGATGGCTGCTTCTCTGGGCAGCAGTGAAGAGGCCGGTGGGCCTACAGGGTTGATAGAAGGGGAGGGATTCCAGGAGACAGGGTGGGAGTGCACAGCAGTCAGTCTGAATGCCCTGCTCAAGATCTGGTATTTTCTTTTAGCAAAGGAAGCCAGTAAAGGTTGTTAAACTGAGGAAAGCAGTGCAGGAGAGCAGAGGAAAGATCTGGAAGGATCCCCTGATGGGTAAGTGCATCTAGCTTTTCAGAGAAAATCTAAGGACAGCAAGACCAGAATCTTTCATGTGTGCGTGCGTGCATGCTCTCAGTCAGAGTCCAGAGGAGAGACCAGGGGCCTAGGTAAAGTTGGTAGCCAGAAACAGAGATAAATAGAGGAGATTCCCACAGGTGCACAGGCGGTCCATTCCCCATCCTCTGAGAGGGACAGGCAGAGGGTGACCGTGACCAGAAGACTCTATGGACATAAATTCTAGCCTGGAAATCTTTCCAGTACCCTGAAATTGCTGTGTAATTAGGACAAACAAAATCCTTTTTTCAGACTGATCTGCCCTTTCTGTGTGGTGGTGGCATATATAACAGACACTGGTGTCAGAGGACTGGATTCCAGCCCTGACTCTGCCACTTTCTGCATGCAAATTTACAGTTTCCTCACCTGTAAAATGTTTACCAATAAGGGAGCCAACACCGCAAGCTCATAGTGAGAATTCAAGGAGACAATCCATGTTGATTGCTTAGCACAGTGCCTGGCACGGACGAGATCAACATACACTTGATCGAATTGCTATTACTATTGTTGTCATTAGGATTGCTATCTGACAGAACTGACAATTAAAGTGAAGTCAAGATTGGTCTTAATACAATAATCAAGTAAATGAGGCAAAAGCTATATTGGTTGGTTTGATGTAACCATGTCAGATGGTATAAAGAATCAACACATTGTACCCCAGATATGCATAAATGTATTCATGATCTACATGTATATGACTTAAAAAAAAAGATCTCAGCTTGAGCCCGACTTGCTCCCCAGGAGATGCAGGGGCCCATCTGGGCTGCGCTGAGGAACCAAGCACAGGAGAAAACAGGCATTTAGGCACTTGTGAAAATTATTGCCCCTCAAAAATGCCCCACTGCTCATCCCTTAAGCATCCTCCTTACTCTGATATCCTGTTAACCTCCGCCTCTATGCTATCTGATTCAAAGTCATTCTATAGTAAACACTTGTTCATCATTAAATATCACAGGGAACAAAGTTAAAATGTTATAATGAAATAATGCAACACTTCCCAAAATCTGTTCCTTAGAACAGCAGGCCTTTAATATGCTCCGTCAAGAGGGAAAAAAAAAAATCTCCAAGAGCAAATAAATTTGGGAAACATTGCATATTTTACTCACCATTTTCTTTTGGTGATTCACAAGGCACATTGCTATATGAATGGCTGTGGGGAAATCCGAGCAAACCCATTTAACCCCATAATGAGAGACCACCACACATCCAGTAGAATGTCTATACTCAATAAACAGATGATAGCAAGTGTTGGACTAGAATGTGATGAACTTGAACCTTCAGATACCGTTGGTGGGCATATAAAGTGGTCTGCCTCTGGAAAATTGTTTGGTAATTTCTTAAAATGTTAAACTTAACGCTTACCAAATAACCCAGCAATCCCACCCTAAGAAACCACCCAACATAAATAAAAATATAAACCCACACAAAGACTTGTATACGTGACTGTTAATAGCAAAGTTATTTGTAATAGCCCCAAACTGGGAGCAAGGTGACTGCCATGAACTGATGACTAGATAAACCAAACGTGGTATATGCAGCCAATGAAATACTAATCAGCAGTAAAAAGGGACTCATTACTGACACAAACGACAACTTGGACCAGCGTTATGCTGAGCAAAAGAAGCCAAATGCAAAAGGCCACATGCTGAACAATTCCCTTCATATGAAATGTCCAGAATAGGCAAATTCTCTGAGATAGAAAGTACGTCAGTGGCTACTAAGGGACCTGGGTGGAAGTGGGGATTGACCAGATGAATTTGAGGGAATTTGTGGTGGAGGCAAGGTGTGATGTGAGTGTTCTAAAACCGAATTAGAGTGGTTTTACAACTCTACAAATTTACTAAAAGTCATTGAATTGCACACTTACAATGAGTGGATTTTATGGATCAATAAAACTGCTGTCCCCAGCCCACACAAAAAAAAAAATAAAAATTCCTATTTAACTTGCTGAGATCAGCATTTTCCACCATCATGGACCTCTTTTTCCTTGGAACCCTTGTTAACATCCATGGAATCTAGTTTCTTCTAAATAGCTAAGTTCTGATTTTGTGGTAAAGTCTAAGCTCCATTCATCCTAGGATTTTGTCTTGTCTTGAGAGTTCACTTGGCAGAGCATCCTGGGGTCTATATGCCCGTGGGCCTGGGAGGGAGAATGAGGGAACACAGCTTGGTCATAGCTCTGCGTGTCGCTGCTGGAGGGAGAGAGAATTCTGAAGCTCCTCACCAGTTTCAGTCAAAGACAGATGGTGTGTCAAGAGTCCAGAATGTAGCAACTTTGGAGTAATCAACAACAGAAGGTGGTCACCTTACCCAGGATAGCAGTATGCTCAGCACCCGTCCTCCCCCGCCCCCGGAGAGCTGCGCACACGTGTTGGTCCCCTTGTGCCTACAGTTGCAATTGACTTTGATGAGAGATTCACACCAATGAGTCAGGGCAGAAGAAGAAAATGGCAGATACCGTCTTCTTAGAAGGACTCAATACCCTCAGGCACTCCTGAAACTATGTAGCAAGAGTTGAAGTGGGGAGAGAATTGGGGCATTCCAAGGGTAAAGTCTGAGAAAATGTTATTTGAAGGCCAGGCGAGGGTGACAAAGTAAGACTCTTCTCAAAAAAAAAAAAAAGTTATTTGAGAACCTTATTGGAATTCTTCTATTTTATGAGAAAGAGACAAGTCTATTAGTAGTAATTAATTGATAGCTGCTAATGAGATCTTCATATGTGTCAGTTAGTTTTGTAGAAACGAATGGGGTTTAGGACAATGCTATCCTAAAATACAGCGTCTTGCCGTGTGAGAGAACAGCAGAAATAGGAGTTCTCTGATCTTCCCCTCACCCTTCTCTGCAGAGGTGGGTCATTATAAAGTTCCCTAGGCTCAGCGCCTATAGCTCAACTGGCTAAGGCGCCAGCCACGTACACCTAAGGTGGCGGGTTCGAATCCCCAGCCCGGACCCGCCAAACAACAATGGCAGCTGCAACCAAAAAAAAAACGGGCGTTGTGGCGGGTGCCTGTGGTCCCAGCTACTTGGGAGGCGGAGGCAGGAGACTCGCTTGAGCCCAGGAGTTGGAGGTTGCTGGGAGCTATAATGCCACGGCACTCTACCCAGGGGGACAGCTTGAGGCTCTGTCTCAAAAAAAAAAAAGTTCCCTAAAGTAGGTCGTATAAAATCTTCATTCCAAAGGGGTTGACCCTATACCTGGAGGAGAGAAATACCCTCCTCTCTGAAGACATGAGGACACAGAGCAGAGACTGACCAAGCAGGCCTTGGTAAGCTCCCCCCAGCTTACAGCCATTAGCTCGTGCCCCATAGTCCTCCAGTCATACTTGTGAATGACTGTCCGTAAAAATACCCAGGTTTCCCTGTCCCTAGGTCTTCATTTCTGAAGGCATCTAAGTCACGTAAAACTTACATTAAATACATTTGTATGCTTCTCTCTTGTTAATCTGACTTTTGTTATGGTGATGAGAACTCAGCAATGGGTGAGGAAAGAAATCTTTATCTTCCCTACAACACCTCTTCCTTTGGTTCCCATCCTAATTGAGAAAGTCACGATAGCCATGAGTACGGTAAGGGACTCAGCACAAAATCCAGGCAGTTGTGTAAGAGAAAGACCACTGGCCCACGGAATATAGTCCCATCTAGCCATCCAGTCTCCATAGAACGCTGGATGGAGTCGCTCCTCGTCTCTCAAATTCAAGGCTACACTGAGTGATTTCTAAGTCTGAAGTCAGTGTCCCGCCAACTGACTCCTTATTTTCCCGTGTATCTGTGAAAATGCTTTGAACCATACAAGTAACAGATAACATCATTGTTACTATGTTAAAATCTCAGACAGCGTTTCTTTCCAGTTAAGAGCAACATTTACAAACTGATTAACCACGTTTTTTTCTTTTTTTGGCTACGTGATGACTCTTCATTCTTAAACATTAGACTTACTCCAGTCACACCGCATGGTTATTATTGTTGTCTCTCTCTGCTAGGAGATTGTTCACAAGTCCAAGGTAGAAAAAGCACTGAATTTTACTTATCTTTGGATCTCCAGCTCCAGAGTCTTGAACATAGAAGGTCTTTGAAAATGTTTGCTCAATAAATGAGTTCAGTGCGTCATCTAAAAGCAAGTCAAAAATGGCCCATCAGCCAGATTGCTCCTGCCTTGCTATAAATGGACCAACTGCTTTAATGCTCTCCTTTACTGTTGTTTAAAAAATAAAAGTTAAGGGGCAGCACCTGTGGCTCAAAGGAGTAGGGCACCAGCCCCATATGCCAGAGGTGGTGGGTTCAAACCCAGCCCCAGCCAAAAACTGCAAAAAAAAAATAAAATAAAATAAAAATAAAAGTTACATTAAAAAGAGATCATTTGACATATCCACAGAAGCATTTCCTCTCTGACTTTCCTGTGGGCCTAGCTGAGGTAGCTGGGGGCACCATTATTGGTTATCAACTTTCTGACCACAGAATATGTTTTGTTTTTGGGGTGGAGGTTTAAGATAGAGTCTCGCTCTGTTGCCCTGGGTAGAGTGCCTTGGTGTCATAGCTCACAACAACATCAAATTCTTGGGCTCAAGCAATCCTCTTGCCTCAGCCTCCCAGGTAGCTAGGAAGTGCCCACTATAACACCTAGCTTCTAGAGACAGGGTCTCACTCTTGCTCAGACTGGTCTCAAACTCCTGAGCTCAAGCAATCCACCCTCCTCAGCCTCCCAGAGCTCTAGGATTATAGGCATGAGCCACTCTGCCTGGTCCACAGAGTATGTTGGAACCCACCGGTGATGCTTCCTAAAATACATTATTTGAAGTTTCTGGAGAAGGTCACATCAACCCATGGGCTGAAAACACCAGCATGAATGTGACTGGAATTGGGAGACGGTGTTCTTTGAGTCTCCCGACAATCACTGTGCTTGCCCTACTTACAAAAGTTGTGGTTCATTAGTATTACCTTGAAAGTACTTATTTCCTCTTAGCAGAATCATTCACCTAGTTTTCTGCTGTGTTAAAACAGCTAGTTTTCAAGGCGTGAGAAACCATTAATTATTAAAGAAGAACCAAATCACATGATATTTTTTCTGCTGGAGAAAAAAACCAAATGCTTGAGAACCAAATACTTTGCTTAAATATCAAGGACTTGATTCCAATCTTAGTTTGATTTTCAGTATGGCTCTTAGTTTTAAAATAAAAAAAGAGGGACAACAATTTACGGAGAAGTATGTTAATCAAAGAATTACATATAACATCAAACCTTTAAAATAACCCATATGTTAAACAATAGAGGCTAAGTAATTGCTTCCATCTTCATACAGTTTAATAGTGTGATGATATAAAAATTAGGGATCTTTTTTTTAAAGGACTTTTTAAGAAAAAAAGGAAAAGATCACACTATAATATTAGGTGAAAATGCTAGATGAATCAGGTATTTATCTAATTATACCAACAGTATTATAATATCATATGAATGTGTATTTATATTGTACAAATGTATCTGCAGGATGATCTTTTAAAATATGAATGTGTCTATTACTCTCCAAAATGTTCATTTGCTCCCTCTCTGCTCCCCTGTGTTCTAAAGCCCCACAGAGTGTGGTCCTCACACCACCTGCGGGAGAATCACCTGGTTGGTGCTAGTTAAACACAGACTCCTGGCCCCCACTCCAAACCTGATAAAAGAAACAGAAAAGGGAGGTGAATAAGCTTTCTTTGCAACCTCCGCAGGTAATTTCTTTTGCTCAAAGTCAAGAATGTCTGGCCTGAGCTTTTCTTATCCCAGGAAACTGTTAATTATGTCTTTGTAATTTAAGGGCAAAGTCAAATCTTCAGATAGTTAGGCCCTTGAAGGAACTAAACTGAAAAGGGAAGGGAAGAGAGGCTGGGGCTGAGGTCTGGGCTGGTAGCAGGACTGACCTCTGGGAAGAGGAGGAGGACTCCTAGGAGAAGGCAGGTGAGTCCCTGAGTGGAGATGAAACCTGCCCCTCTGAAAGGTGCCTCTCCAGGTGAGCTATGAGATGCCTACAAAGGTTACTGACCCTGCAGCCCTGGGAGAGCAGCTGGGAGCCCAGCCTGGTACAGATAACAGACAAAATCATCCACAATAGAACTGCCCAGCAGATGGCAGAAGTCTTGCTCTTGAAGGCAGCTTGGTATAGCAGAAGGCACAAGGAGAGCCAAGTGGCTACAGCCGTGATGGAATAAGGGAAGTCAGGTCCCCACCACCCCGCAAATTCTGGGGGTCACTTAGATAAGCAGTCCCGCGGAATGGGGAAGGGAACCTTAACAAAGACCAGTTTGAGCAACTTGCAACCCTACTTTGATTTCATTTCATTAAACAAAAATTTAAGGTTGGAGGTGGTGGCTCATGCCTGAAATCCTAGCACCCTGGGAGTCCAAGATGGGTGCATCACCTGAGCTTAGGAGTTTGAGACTAGACTAAGAGCAAGATCCCATTTCCACTAAAAATAGAAAAACTAGCCGGGTGTTGTGGCAGGCTCCTGTAGTCCCAGCTACTCAGGAAGCTGCGGCAAGAGGATCTCTTGAGCCCAAGAGTCTGAGGTGCTGTGAACTATGATGCCATGGCACTCAACCAGGGGTGACAAAGTGAGACTCTGTCAAAATAAATAAATATTTTTTAAAAAACATTGATAACATTTCTTATTTAGAATGAGTATTACAAAGCGAATTCTTGCCCATCACTTACATTTACAGACATCAGCTCTGCCACTTACAAGCTCTGCAGATCAGACCAAGTTGTTGAAACTTCAAGCTTTAGTTTCTTCGTGCATGAAATGAGGAGAATAAAGATTCTCATTTATTTCATTCTATTTCATTCCCAAATGACTGATTCCCAGGCAAGTGTTTCCCAAAGTGGACAATGCTACCTTGCATGGTCCCTGACATGATTTTAAAAGGTGTTTGAAGACACCATTAAGTCATATAGAGAAAAAAAGTGATTCCATTTCAGCCTTCTTTCAATCTCTTTTGATCATCAAAAAAAAAGTCTCCTGGAGTAAGGGGGCCAGCACAGCTCTACCTCCTCCTTGCTAACTTGCTAACTGCCCTTTATAATGACATGAAAACAAGCCTCAGGTTCAAGGCCTCCCAGGGGCATAGTATCTGGATCCCCTCAATAGCATGAGATAGTATTGCTTTCACTGTCTGTGTTTTTATAGTTACCCTATATTTACCGGAGTGATACAGTATCTTTCCTAAGTAAATTCATTCATTTAACAGAAGTGACTTGATTTTTACAAAGTAAGTAAATAAGAAGAGTACAGGAAGTGGTATATGATTTTTGTCAGGGATACAGTAAAAATCTTGAAGATCACGCATGGAGTAAGAAGTTTGGCAGACACCACCCTGACAGGAAATGTTACTTTCAAAGGAAACTAACACTTTCTGAGCAGAGCACTTCAAATCTACCATCTCATTTCAACTTCACAAGACTAGAAGTTAGATACCTTTACTTTTCTATTCCCTGGATGAGATAACTAAGGCTCAGAGAGGTTAAGTTACTCACCAAGGTCACACAGCTAGTAAGTTCAAGAGTCAGATTCATTTTTTTCTTTTATATCGAGCTGCCTTCCCCACACACTTATTACATCTCTCACCGCTGGATGGGTAGCCCTGGGAAAACCAACACCAGCTTGAGGAAAAAGTAAATGTACATAGGAGCGTCTACTGGCTGCCCCTGGGCCAGTCTGCCTACCACACAGCTCAGTGCCCCCACCCCCAGGATCTAGGCTTCCTCTATTCCCTACCAGAACACTCCTCTGCAATTCTGTGTTTACTTACAATCAAACACACCCAAGAAAGAGCATGCACTCCAAGTGACAACTGAGCACATCCCCATATGATCACTTAAGAACATAACTGCCCCAAATAAACTCGAAGACAAACACTTGGGTCATGTCCAGTTATCTGATGGAACGGTGAGCCTGGCAGGTGCACAGAGGGACTTCGGTAGAAGGCCACAGACATGTGTGGAAGGAAGGAAGGGAGGACCAGCTTGGGAAGGGCCTTGAGTGACAACAGAGGGTGTTGACTGATCAATGTCTCAAAGCATAAGGAGTGATACCAGGCCTGACAGATGTTGGACTAGGCCCAAGAATGAAAACTAGGCACGTTTTCTGGGATGTTTTATTTCTTGCTTTTGTTTTTCCTGAGAAGCAATAGTTCTTTAGAAAGAAAAGTAATAACTATTAAAATGGAGCCCTCTGCAGCTGTACAAATCTGGAGGCTCATAGAACACAATGCAGGCTTACTAAAGAGACTATTTACAGGTAGTTCACATTTCTGGGGCACTTCACTCTCTCAAAGCAGAGAAGAGATATAACTTGGTGGGCATTCCAGATGCAATTTTTTGCCCAAAAGAGAGCTGATTCAAAAACAATTCTACTGGTTGAAAGCCTAGCTTAAAAATAAGAAATAAACAGTTTAAATCACTAAGCCAATAAAAGAATCGAGTAGAACCTTAAAGACTGCTGTGGACATCATCAAAAGAATCATCAAAGAAAAAGCCACATGCCCACAATCTCCTCCTTGTACGGCTGACAGGTCTTATCTGCTGACCCTACTAGCTTTTAAATTCTGACTGTAAGCCACGGAAGTAAGTTCTGGGCACAAGCCCTCTGCACCGCTCCACTGACGTTGCCTTAGCACAGCTCTCAACTGAATGACCTTCAATGTCAGGCCCCACGCCACACGGCCTAACTAAAAACCTTCAAACCACTGTTCTTGCTTTGGCCTTGAAGGACCTTCAAGTGAAGAACGAGCACTCGACCTCTCCCGCTTCACTTTCCCCCACTCTGGTAGCCTCTTCCCAGGGCTGTGGTTGTCCTTGAACTCATTATTGTTATTGTTTTGAGACAGAGTCATAAATAAGATACCAGGGCATCACAGCTCACAGCAACCTCAAATTTTCAAGCAATCCTCCTGCTTCAGCCTTCCAAGTAGCTGGGACTACGAGTGTCTGCCACATGCCTGGCTAGTTTTTGTATTTTCATAGTAGAGATGGTGGTCTCCCTCTTCCTCAGCCTGGTCTTGAACTCCTGAACTCAAGCAATCCACCTGCCCCAGCCTCCTAGAGTGCAAGGATTACAGGCGTGAGCCACCCCGCCTGGCTGAAGTCATTCATTTATTCTGTCAATACGTCTGGGGCATCTACTATGTGTAGGTCCTGTGTCAGGTGCTGGGGACACACAGGAGGATAAAACTAGCTCCTCCCTCATGCCCCTTGTAGTCTAGCTTGCACAGAAATTTTACTATATCTAAAGACAAAAGACTTTCTTTAAAGAGAGGGTGCTCTCTTCACACATAAACTATTGTCTCACTCTGGGTTCCTCGGAACCTTTGGAAGTATATCCAGAACAGTGAAAATACAAAGTTCGTGTTAAACATAGACGGTTTATTGCTCCAATAGGGACATTAAATGAGAAGTGTGGACCTCTTCCTAACAGACCTGAGAAACTTTGTGGATACAACACAGTGGGTCATTGAGGGAAAGGAGCTGGGAGACAGGCAGACTAGAATAGGCGACACCAAGGAGGATCTGGGACCCTTCCCCACCACGTCCACGTGCAGGTCTGAGAGCATCTGCGCCTGGAGGACCACTTTTTTTTTGCAGTTTTTGGCCGGGGCTGGGTTTGAACCCGCCACCTCCAGCATAGGGGCTGATGCCCTACTCCTCTGAGCCACAGGCGCCGCCCAGGACCACTTCTTTATGTCTTGCCTCGCCTCTGCTGTGATCTGAGCCATCACACATTTTTTTCTTCCTTGAAACTGCCCTTTGCTACCATCCAGCTTTACAATTACCCAGCCGTGGAAATGCCTCATCCTCTAGGATTCCCTGCAGTTCGAACGCGGTGCAGCTCAAGTCTCCCAACTTACTGCCCCCTGTGTGTGGTTAGGGTCCCCTGGTCTCTGCTGCCAGTTACAGCCTCAGCTCACACAGGGTCAGCCTGCCGCCCTCCTGGCCTCTGGAGAGCTCTCCTGCATCTCTCATTTGGAAAACTGTAAGTCGGGGCTCAAGCTTATCCTGCAGTCCTGCGTATTTCCTCGAAATACCAGTTTTTGTTTGAACTCACCTCAGTGCGCTCCATTTCCTGTCTCTGCCTCCTAATTATTCGGCAATGACTCAGCCCCTGGGCGTTGTTGGCCCTGTGGTTGTGCTCTGCCCTGACAGTCACAAGCCCCAATCCAATGTATCACTGCCCTATAATTAGTCCCCTCCTGCTCCCTATCCTCACCCCTAATTCAGCTTTGGCAAATTATAAACTTTGTAATTAGAAAGGGCCAACATGTTGCCAGGAATGCAAACATATTTAGTGCTACAGCCTGGTGTTTTGTGCAGTTCTGGGCTGCACTCCAAATCCGAGAGTAGCAGAGAAAGACAAGGGGAAAGGAAGAGAACCTTTAACGGGTGATTTCTCACACAATCATATGTAATCCTCCCAAGGACCAGAGAGGTGGGTGTAAGTGACAGGGGCTCACAGAGGCCAAAAGACATGCTCAGGGTCACAGATCACGGGAGAGGCGGAGCAGGACTCAAACCCAGGTCTTTACCTGGCTACCTCGGCAGTACCTTTAGGCTTCCCTCTATCATCACAGGATGTCACAGATTATCGCAGTCTGGCACCTGACAGGCTCAGCTACCTGGTGACAGAATTCCTCCACATGCCTCTTTCCACTGTTTGGCTTTCCTGTTCAAGTTACTCCTACAGGCTTGGCAGGAAAAGAGTTCAAACGATGTCAACACTTTTGAAGAACTCTGCTTAAACTCCACGACCAGCATTGCCGACAGCCACTGTTTACGGCTGACTGTAGGCTGTAAGCACTCTGAGGACAAGGCTCCGTCTCTCCCTGTCTTTGTCTCTCATGTAGCAGGTGGCAGGACTTGGCACTGATAGGCCCATAATAAAGAGATTATTACAAAAGAAAAAGGTCTCAGACCTGCCCAGCTGAAGCTGAGAAGCGTGGAAACACAAGCAGTCCCTCACGGCATCCTTTAAACTGTCCTTGGATACCTAAGCAAACCCTAACATTGCCGTGTCCTGGAGTCCTGAGTGGAGTGAAAGAAGATAGATGTGAAAGAGCGACCAAGCGGGGTGACAGGAAGATCATTTTCTAAAACGATGCATCTTCATTGCCTTCCTATTCCCAAATCACTCATTATTATATAGAGGGTTGTCATACGCTAAGATGGATTGGGGAAGACCTGTCAGGAATATTTTCGTAGCTCCTCAACATTTGGTAGGACCATCTCAGAAGCAGGTGGTGGATGGCTGCAGCCTGCTGCGTGAAGGACAATCCCTGCACCAGGCACCGTCCTGGGTCCACCCCCACAGCTGCCTGCTACTGTCACCGGAGCCTTAAGAACGAAAGCACCACGTCTGTCCGTGCTCCATAAATATCACACCAGCATTAGCAAAATGATCTTTGGCAGCTTACGCCTCTGAAATCAACTAATACTATGTTGGCTCCTTTTCAGAGGGTGGGAGAAAGGACTTTCCTTTCATCGTAAATCATACAGTAACGATTTCCCCTAGAGATATGGGGGGAGGAAGAGGTAATTTATGAGCTTTTGTGCATATAAATCGAAGTTTAGATACACAAGTTTTTGCGAAATGGGGAAGGTTTGGTCTCTACCGGGGAATTTAAAACCAGCCATGAGAAAACATCACTAAATTCCTACTACATCAGAGAAGCTAAATCAGCCGTTTCCACTGGGCTAGGAGACCCTGATTAGACTGTAGATATTGATGGGCTGCAGGAAGCATGGCACCTGGGGAGTTGAGAAAACAGCAGAAGACTGTCTCTCTGACCTTCCTCCCCCTCTTCTCCCCTGAAGCTGGCCCTGAGTTCCCCTTGCCCCTTCTTCCCTGATGAGGCCATAAACCTAGGCAGGTCAATCTCTGACTTCCTCCTTCCCTCATGTGACAGACTCCTGCCCTGTGCCAGAAAGGAAGGGATATCACACCAAGCCCCCAAGAAGAGACTGGACCGAGGCCTTGCTAAGTCCCCCCACCACCCAGTCTGTCCCCATGATGTCACACCCTTTGTCCTCTGACCAGTATTCTGCTCCGCTATCCACCTAGATACACAGCTCTGCCCTGCTTCCTTAGGTCTTTGTTTCTGAGCTTCCTGTGTCAGGTAAAATTTATATTAAATTAATTTGTACCTTTTTCTCTTGTTAATCTGTCTTTTGTTACAGGCATCTCCATGAATCCTGTGATATGTGAGACCAGAAATGACTTTTTCTCCCCTACGACAACAAACTGAGCAAACAGACTTAAAGGACGTTTCCCCCAGTAAATTGGCCCTCTGTTTGTGCGTAGTGGATGAATCATTTTCTTGGTGGGCACCACACAGACCACCTGGTCTTTTTTCAGGTACAGGAACTAGAAAGAGTAATTATTGAGCCTGTTTTTTCCCCTTGAAAAAACTTCCCTGGAGGCATTCTTCAGTGCCACCTGCCTAGGGTCACTTTCACGTCTTCCCTGGAGCGGTCATCTTGCCCTGGAGCTCACCCAAAATACTCTCTCCTCACTCTGCTGGGCCTCTCTGAAAAACACATATCCCCAGAGTTAGATTGCAATTTATTTGTCTATTCTGGATAATATGGCTAAATAAAAGATCCTAACATCAAAACATCAGATAAATAGCAGGTGTTCTCCACCAGAGTGGAACAGTCACAACAGAGGAGACAGCATGTTCATTTCCCTGACAATACAGCCAGGGCCAGACACAAATGATCATCTATGACACTTTCATTAATCCTGCTCCCTGAAACTGCGGGATCCATAGTGTGTCCAAAGAGACTGGAGATGGCTTTCAGTTATTTATTCCAGAATAAATAAACCCTAGCACAGTCCATCTGGCCTCCTCACGTATCTGTCCTCACTGAGCTGGGCCTGGGTGATCACCACTGACCATGACCATGTGAAGACCCACACTGACATACAGGGCTTCTGACGGCTGCCCCTGAGTGGCTCCACTGGCCACCCCTGCAGTTCCCTCTCTGATCCCCCAGGTAAGTGTGTTCAAAAAATAATCAACAGGGGTATGGCATTTGCTTTTCTTCTAATTATATTTGAACATGTTTTAAGGCCATCTGGCCCAATAAATATCCCTAAACTCTCTGTACCTTTACTGTTCCTAAGGAGCCTGCTAGAGAAATAACATTTCAAAGGTCAAAAGCTTGATTCTGGCAGAGCAGTTCTGCCTGGATCTCAGTGAAATGCTCCACAAAGACCAGACTCAGCAGAAATCTTACCTTTTGGTAAAGTATCAAATATTAGAAACAGAAGCAATAGGAGAGGCTTGAATTTATGTGGGATCAAAGCATTTCCTGATCTTTGTAATGTACCCTGGCTATATAAATAGGGCAAGTCTTACCCAATGTAACACATAGCTCCGAAGAAAACCAGACCCTGACCTGTCAGAACTTGCCTCTCTCATGGGCCAACTTCCTGAAGAACCCTTGGCCTGCTGCTACAGGCTCATGAAGCCCCCAGTTGGTGAGGAGTGCACTCAACCATCCAGGTTGGCACACTGCCATGACAGCAATATGTTCAAATTTGCTTTCTCATTGTCAGACAAGCCTGAAATTAATAACCTTCAGCCCAGAAAAACCCTCCAAGCCCTCATCTCCACTGTGTGTATCCAGAAACTTCCATTGAGCCTCTGTTCCACTTTCTGGCTTACCCGCCTACAGGGGCATGGAAATCCCAGTCCCTTCCCACCTCTGGCTACCTGTGGTTCTGTTTCAGTGGTGACAGGCATGAGAATGTGCACCAAGGAACACTACTGCCCGCAACAAAGATTCTAGAAGTATTTGTCCTAAAATGCCTGAGGGCTTCACATCTACCCAAGAGGCATCACAGTTTAGGATAGCAGTATTGAACAAACAGAAACCGAGACCCAACTCCACACCCCACTCCAGACAAGAGACCCCCAGGGAGGAAGAAGACCACGGGTTGTTTGTCCCTGCTCCATATTACCACCAAGATTCTAGCCCCAGCACACTGGCCTGGAGCAGAGGTACTCAACCTTCTCACCCTATGCCCAACCCCTTCCACAAATCTCACTGCCACTCAGTCCCTAAATTCTCATCCCTGTGCCAGGGAATAATGGATGCAGTGAAGAGTCCATTTATTTTCCAAAAATTGTCCTAAGATTTATTATAGTTGACTCTCTACAGTTTACATAGTTTTTTAAAAAAAGTAATAATAAGTGTTTACAGAGCTGACAGGGTTGTGGCCACCTACAGTCCTGGCTGGTTGGAAGAACTGAGGAGGGTGGATGACTTGTGCCCAGGAGTTTGAGCACAACCCAGGCATCACTGCAAAACCTTACCTTTAAAAATAAATAAATTGGCAAAAGGGTTCATACGCAAAATGGAAAATACCTTTTGTAATACTGAGTATGCTTTTTTCAACTTCAAATTTATACACAAAAGCTCAGGAGATTCTGCCAGTCCTACAGAGGCATCTCCATGTGGCTCAGAACTGCTGTTGTCTATGGCCCTTCTACCAGATTTGGGGCTGTGCATAAAACAACACTAGATTGGGTCAGGGCCAAGTTCACCACATAGCTTTAAAAGTGATAATTAAGTTCTTTAGCCATTCTTCAGCAAGACAGGAGCGCCACAGCCAGGTATTGCTTTACCCCCTTGATCCCCAGATAGCCTGGGCTTCCCCCTTCCATTCTCCTCATCTTCTGTGGCTCATGCCCAGTCATCCATAGCAGAAGCCCGTCTACTCATTAAGGCAGCATATTCTGCATTTCAGGTAAGGAAAATATGCTTTTAGGCTTCTGGTACAAACACAACTCTCCATTTTGACAAGTGTGCTCACTTTGCTCTAGCAGACCTCCAAACACACACCTACACGCATGTGTGCTTTCTGGATGAAAACCAGAAGACATCATGGGGAAGAAAAAGCAATCAGAAAATCCATTCAGTGCCAGAGGTAATGTCTTTGCTTTAACAGGCCTTGCTGCTTTGATTAAAGCATTTTTTCTCTTAAAGTTTTAGTATGTTATGAAATATCTCCAATGCAGAACTGGTATAAAGAGAAAATGATATAACATAATGAATCATCAT
The DNA here is from genome assembly GCF_000181295.1 of Otolemur garnettii. NCBI lineage: Eukaryota > Metazoa > Chordata > Mammalia > Primates > Galagidae > Otolemur > Otolemur garnettii. The sequence continues at coordinate 9,408,483 of NW_003852424.1, forward strand.
GAGCTCGGCCCAGCTTTATCTAATCTCAACTTTTGTTTTATTGCCGTCTTTGCTTTCCAAACAAAAGGAGCACCTACAGATAAAACTGACGTCCCCTCTTCAGACTTTTCTCTCTTAGGCCTGTCTCTTTATCCCCAGAGACTCACCAATATTTTCCCACATATTAATATGCCTATCAAATAAGTTTTGTGCATTTTTCAAACTTTATATAATTGATATCATATAGTAAGTATCCTTGTGAAGGAGCAAACCTAACTGTTTGGTTTGTAGATAAATGAGCTTTCAAAAACCAAGGGGGAAGACAAGGAGAACAACCCCCTTGGGGCACCCATTTGGTTTATGGCACTCCTGCTTGCAAGTGTTCCCATCAAAGGCATTCCGGGTTTGGCCAATTCTTGGGCAGAAGTTTTCACTAAAGGGAAGGTTACATCAAGGAAAATTCAGAGCTCAAATGGCCAACCTGCCACTACAGAGTTAAATGTTGAGTCTTAAGCTCCCTGCTCCAGATAAATTCACTGCTTATGATATGGCTTGAGATAAATTCATTGTTTATGGCATACAAAAAAATCTGAACATATAGAAAGATTTGCCAAATTCACACATCACAGCTCTGATAGCATTCCAGAGGAGGAATTTTCTTAGAATTAGATTGTATCGGTAAGACAATTTGGAGAACATTGACTTCTTTACAAAGTCAGGAGTATTAAAATACGTGTAAACATGTATACATATATAAAAACATGGGTGTGAACATATATTAAAATATCACACTGTGGAAAAGGAAGAAATAAAGCAAAACTATGGTGCAATGCCATCAATGTATATAAAATATGTAAAAATAAAACGATACATGTACTTTTAAGAATACATATGACTCCACATGCTGGAAAGGATGTCTATGAGAGGAGAGAAATGTGGATGGGGTAAGAAAAAAATGACCAGAATAACACAATATACAGGGCATCTTCCCAAGGATCCATTACGACAGGGTGCCAGGAACTAAATGTGGTCTAAAAAAAACGTAAGAGATGGCAATAAAATGACATTTGGAGAAAAAAAAAACTAAGGTAGGAAAGCGGATGTAGATGAACTAGGCTTCGTATTAGAAGCCATATGATCAGGAGAACAGTAAGAAAGACAACCTATAATACTTGATGCTGTCAATAAAATAAGTGCTTTAACTTTTTTTTCAGAAAGAGTCTTTGAGTAACTCGCACTATGCCAACTACATATTCATTCCAAGCTAAAGAACATTCTTTTGGCTACGAAGTCCTCTGGACTTCAGAGGTTAAGCTCATGTTCTACTGACAAGCCCTTTCCAAAGTTCTTTTTTGGCTTTGGTACAAGGCAGATTATATTGTAGAACTGCAAGGTTACCACTTGGTCTCTCCCTAATTTCCTTTCAAATGAGGCGAGTGTAGGAAAGTTTATTGATAAAATAAAATAATTAAATGGAAATTAATAGTTTTAACACAATATGTTTAGCTTTTAGCCTCAAATTTCTTAGGCATACATATATATATTTACATATTTTGGGGTACAAGATAGTTTTGTTACCATTGTTATTTTATTCACTATAGCATTGAACTTTAAATTAAATCCAATATAGTGAATCAAAGCTAGCTTCATTTCAATTATGTGGTTTAGTTTTTCTTCAAAATCTGTAAGCACCAAAACACCATCCTTAAAAGGAACGTCAGCATGTACGAAACCACAGATCCCAGGCATCCTCTCTTAGTAAATGAATATTGAAATTTATTAAATTAATTATGATTTAATGCAATAAAAACTATACAAATCCACTTATCTTTTCAGCAGAGTAAAAAATTCTATATGTTACCACAATAAAAAGACCAAATCAAATAATTTAGAATTATCACTAGTTTTCTAGTTATCACATAGCCCTTGATAGCTTTATCCTACAAGTGACAAGAAGCTTTACTGTGCTGAAGTATTTTAAAGTGTTGGATTATATTTTAGAATGAGATGCCTTGCAGGAAACAATCCCAGAGCCGTAGATTTCATAAGCAGAAGCAGTTTTTCAGCACCCTGGACAGTGACCTTTACCTGCTGTTTTCAGATGCTGGTGAGCAAGCTGGTTGGAACGTTCTTCCTATTCTGCTGCCAAGTAAAAAAATTATTGATTAAATGTGAGACTCTGAAATTCATCTCTTGCTGAGAAACATTTAAGAGCATTATAGAATTCATTTTACCCATGTCATAGATCTATTGAGTAATGAGAAAGAAGAATCCACTTGCAAATATGGAGAAATGTTTCCTTAAGCAGTTACACCAGATAAATTATCCACCCCCAGCAATATGCCACAGAAAGCAACGCCAATGGATTTTTTAATGCGGTCACACATCCAGGGATGGAAGCCTGTGAAATGGTAATGCCTGTAAGTTTTTCTTGAAAGTATGCCTTGTGCGTGACTCAGGACTTCTCCCGCACTGGTTATAAGAATAGACCATGTTAGATCATCTCCTTATAGTTAGAAATAAATGTACTTTTGAAAGATAAAATAAATCCTTGAAAATAAGTCTCTTTTGTTTATTTGGTTGGTATGTCCTACTTCTGAGTGAATTACCTAAGAAAGACTTGCGCATTCTCTTATTTTTTAAAAATTCATTAAGCAGCTAAATCTTTTCACATTTCTCCAACTTGTTCAATAAGCCTTGTTTTATGTAACCCTGCAAGTTGTTCACAGCTATCTTGTTGGTAGGTATGATCACTTCCTATTAAAAATTAGAAAACCACGTCTCATAGAGGTCAAGTGATTTGATAAAGGACGGACACCCAGCAGGGAAACTGTGGAGCTGGGCTTCAGAGCTAACTTTGTCCAACTCCATGTCCAATTTCTTTTCTATTTATCATGATCCCAACTGACTATGTTTCATATGTGATTTCTGTTCAGTGGTTTATCTCACTTATAGAAAAATGTAAATAAATTCAGACTGTATAGTTGGATTTATTTACATAAAATAAAACATGTTTGTGACATTGAGCTGCCAAATAGCTCTCTAGAGGCCTTGAAATTACCAGCGTTGGGTGTAAAATAAATAAGTCTCGATGTTCTTTCATTCCATTCCTCACTGATAAATACCCAGATGGGCCACAGCATATTTTTGTTAGGAGGGAGTGTGTAGGTAATTCCATGCCAAAATTCACACCCTTAGTCAGAGAAGAAAAATCGCAGAGTGTAATAACCCATGAAGAAGCCTCCTGTCTGCAGTGATAAAGACAGAGGAAGCAATGAACAGGGGCCCAGAGACAGCCTGGGAGAGCCAGGAACCCAAATCAGGAGGGGTCAGGACCCACCGAGGATAAAACCAGGGTTAGCCTCATGGGGTGGTGCAGTAAGGCTGAGCTTGCAAATATGGGGTCAGAACACAACAACATGACCTTGAGCACATTACTTAACTCCCCTGTGCTTTTAAGTTCATTGATCTGAGTAAAGGAAATAATGAGATCTATCTCACAGGGTATTATAAGAGTTCAAAGGGTTACTGGGTAAAGGTTATGGTTGAACAAATGCTAGCCATTATCATCATCCTAATCACCATTCTATCATTTTCCAGTTCGGCAATTTGACCTTTTAAAAGGCTCGGTACTATTTTTCTCAGGAAACCCCTATAGGTTTGAGGGATCAGAAACATCTCCATTCCATTTCTCCCCATATGCTTTGCTGAAGATAACATACCATCTTCTAATATAGCTCTGAGATCTGGACCAACAAGACCAGGAGCCTTCTCCTCAGTGCTGGAGCCAGCTGTACATCTCTCAAGTTAAGCAGAGAAGAGCGCCAGTTGACTATTTAAATGGAAGGAAGGAAAACATTCTCCATATCATGTGTAAGATAACAACTACCTGCAAAAATCCAAACAGATGCAAGCAGAAAGAAAAACAGAAATGTACTTTCCCTCTTTACGAATTAGAAATGAAAATAAATTTGATTTTTAAAAGATCGATTTTTTTCTTGGATGTTCTTTAATTGATATTTGACTGTATGGACCGACCATCTGTTTCAGAAGAAAGTTCCAGTGACAGGATAAAGTAATTTCCAGTGTCACACCTCTCTACAAATGAAAGAAACTTACATAAATATTTATCTTACCTAAAGTAGATTTGTAACAATTTTATGTTACTAACAGCTTAAGTATAAATGCGTCTCTTCCTATGTACATTTATGCAAAATAACCTGAGGAATCCTGAGCAAACTGTGGTGACATTTTGACTTAGAGTTTCCAAGCCAACATTTGAAGAGATGAAGGGCAATTGTAACTGCCTGCTTGAATTCTCAACAAAGCGGTGAAGGTCAGACAGATAGTTGGATGCCAATGATAAAATGAAACATATGGCTTTGAAGTAGCAGATAAGTCATGAGTCGGCATTTTTCAAGATCACAAAGAAAGAAGCAGCTGAACGGCAATGGAAAAAAACAAGCTAAAAGAAAAAAGAAATCGGGGAATAGAAAGGTACCAAGGGATGAATTAAAAGGCTGCAGAAGCAGGGCCTTGGGGAAGGACTCCAAGGAAAAGAGGGCATTTTAGAGAACATTAGCCAAAGCCAAGTGTTTTCCCAAGAAATAATTGACACCTACTCATCAAAGATCACAAAATCTGACACCCATTTATGAAACCCACGTTAGGTGTTGATAGGTAACATTTATCTAGACGTTATTATGTGCCTGGCATGGGGCTAAGCATTTTACCAAGCATTTCTGAATCCTTTGAGGTGGGAACCATTGTCATCCCCATTTTACAGATGAAGAAACTAAGGTTCTAAGAAATTAAATAAATTGCCTAAGCTCATGTAGCAAATCAATGGTGGTGTCCAAGTACAACCCAGGTGATGTAATCAGAGCCCATCCTCTTATCTACAAAATTGCACTTCTGTATACACACTGAAATGAACTGCTTAAAAGTTAGAATAGTATCATATAGGTCAACCTAGCAAGAGGAAGAAAAAAAATTTCCATTCAAATTCTCACCAAACCTTGGTTAGACCAGATCTTAGAGAGAGTATAAACTTTGAGGTTTAGAATTCTATAAAATCAGAGACTTCTCTTACGCTGTCAGTGTTTGTCTTTTTTTCCTTTTTATACATGGATAAGAACACCACTACTTGCTACCCGAAAGCTTCTTGCAAAAAGTTCTTTTTCATCTTTAAATAATGACTCACTCAATTAACCAATTAGACAAACAATGGCTGAATGGAATATGGGTTTGACAACCATTGTGAGGCTGTCACTTTTCTGAGTAAGGAGTTCTTGCATGTCACTTCTTCCACATAGGGGTCACGGTTGAACCTGTATTGGGGTATTTGCAATGCAATGTAAGAAACTTCATAGCACCAGGACTCTTAAAACAAGAAACATTTTCGTTCAAGCTGGATTCTATGTCTCTGTGCAGTACATATCTAGATTAAATCAGATAGAGACAGATACACACATAAACGTATGTATTTATATATAGTCATTTTTAAGGCTTAAATCTAAAGAACAAAAAAAAATGAACTCCTGAGATTTTGGACTTTTTTCTTTCACTTTGAAATACTTACATATCTCTAGGTGTAAAATGATGTGGGACCACATTACTACTAGCCTTCTGATTAGAAGTGCATTTGAATTACAAAAACTTACAACCACCCCAAAATAAATTCTTGTAGGAGAGACAGGCTTGTGAGAATACAGAAGAGGAATGTTTTTCCAGTGATTAATTTAAAGCGAGCATCCATTCAAGCACAGAGCACTCTCCTTTTCAGAAACCTCTGAAGGCCCCAGGTGTGACCATCTGTCTAGCCATCATTGCGACTGAGAGCCTGCTTTTCTTCAGGCCACGTGCTAGATCTGGAGCCTCACATGGTGGCTGGCGCATAGCAAGTGCTCAGTTAATGTTTATTGAACACATACGTGTGTGAATAACTGAAGAAAAGGTTGCTGGAAAGTTCAAAATCTACACATTCCTATTTTCAGTCTCTGATGCAAGATTACAGGCCTACATATGGTTCCAATGATGATCACAATTCTGAGGACATTACTTAGGCCAACCCCATGAACTTGATTCTCCCAGGGGCCAGACCAGTCAGCTTTGGTTGTTCTGAGTTCTGATGGAGGCCCACCCAGCTCTCAAACTCACACAACTGAAGTCATAGCTGGAAGAAACAATTCCAAGTGGCTGCTGATGTTGGAGGTCAGAAGTTCATATTCAGATCCTTCAATGCAAAAACATCTAAACTTTCTCTCCCCTACCACATGTAAAAACGCCATTTGTGGTGCAAGCTTGGTGTCTCAAGCCTATAATCCCAGCATTCTGGGAGGCCCAGGTGGGAGGCTTATTTGAGGTTAGGAGTTCAAAAACAGTCTGAGCAAGAGTGAGACCCCCATCTCTACTAGAAATAGAAAAATTAGGGTGGCATTGTGGCAGGTGCCTATAGTCTCAGCTACTCAGGAGGCTGAGACAGGAGGATTGCTTGGACCGGGAGTTTGAGGTTGCTGGGAGCTGGGCTGTTGCCGCTGCACTCTAGCTTAAGCAACAGAGTGAGACTCTGTCTCAAAAAAAAAAAATGCCATTCATGAGGGGAAAGAAACCCACAATTCTGTTGAGTATTTATTAGTTAACTGCAAATCAAGCTCAAACACACAGAGATGGATATAGAACTGTCAAGTTTAGAAACTATTACAGAGAATCTCTAAGGTTTGCTCTATCTCATCAAGCTCACAGCCTCTTCTGAGTACCCATCCTGCGCCAGGCACTGTGACAAGGCCGGAGAGATAAATTCCAGATCGCGCCCTCATGGAGGGAATATTCTAAGGAAGAGACAGACTTTGCAAATATATAATCCTATAAAAGCAAGATCCTATAAAAGGAGAAGGTGTCATTTCAAGTAATGAACAGGGGGACTAACCTGAGGTCTAGAAAGAATTCCTCAAGGAGGCAGCCTTTGAGTTAAGAGCTGAAGGACAAATAATTAGCAGAAAAATGGCTCTGATTGTCATGGAATCCAGATTACATGCAAATGAGGTCTAAATTATCCAGATAAATATGGGGAAAGCTGGCCTTCACTCGGATTGCCCAGATGCAGCCTTTTGACTGTCTGTTGGGAAATACTGACCTATCAAGGGGAGAATCAAAGTGACTGACCAAGAAACATTGACCAGAAAATGTTTTTGTCTTAATTACATAGACACTTCCTAAAAAGCAGTTTAGATAGGAACTGTCTAGACGACGGCTCAGATTCTCCACTGCATTTGCTCTTACATCCAATTTTAATGGCCAGCTTAAGATGTATGACTATTTATAAGTTGAAACCTTGAGGCATATTTCTCTAAAACTCTCCACACAGCCTGGTAGATGCCATCATATGTCACTTCTTTGTTTATAAGATGTCATCTTGCCTTCCCCGTAGACTAAATCCCACTGTTGAATCTGTTTTATTGGGCTTCACAGTCATTTTGCTATGTAATTACCCAGGCATTCATCAAGATGACAAAGGAAATAAAAACCCCAGTCCCAAAGCTGTGGGAATGTCAATAAAGAAGCAGATCAAAGAAGTAAACAAGCCAGATCCACATTCACTTGTGATTAACAGGAAAACAGAGGGGGAGGAAACGGACTATTTGCCAAGGACAGGATGGAACATAAATTGACTTTTCCTCCTGGCCTTTGAAATTGTTGTCATTGTCATCTGCTCATCATTTCTACATGTCTTATTTTCACAACTTGCTTAACACCCTAAATAATTGCTTTGGGGCAAGAAAAGATAAGAAAAGAAAAAGTAACTGCAACATCATCATAAGTTATTTAACTGCTAGTAATTGTTAAGGAGATGCTGTATCTACCTTCATCTTTTATAAAGTGTCTGAAACACTTAACAGTCGCAGTCAGGTGAACTCAGTGCGTGAGAGGAGCTTGAAAGTACACATCTCATTCATCTCTGCATCCCAGGACCCAGCCCAGAATCTGGCTGGCATCAGATGCCATTTAACAGAGTCCCCTAACACCCTGGCAGCCTGAAAGCTACTTGGCAGAGTCCCCATCTTCAGGAGGAAGGTAATTCAGTGAATGGAAGTTTGTGGGCTCTAGAGTCAGACCGATGAGATTTCTGACCTCTATTTACTAGCCACATAATCCTGCAAAAAATGGCTCAAATTTTCTAAATCTTAAGATTCTTCATCTATCAAGTGGAAATAATGACCACCTATTTATATCACAGGGGCAAGGTGAAAAGCAAATCAGAAGTTGTATAAAAATGTCGACTCATACTAGGACACAGGGAATCTGTGTTCTCTTGCCTTACTTTCCTTTAAAGCACCCAGAAGAGCAGCCTGGGGCATGTCAATGATAAGGGATTTTTACTTTTCTTTCATTAATGGGGCAAAGGTGAGATGGGGAGGCAGACCGCCCTAGATTCCATATCACAAATACTTGGTTGGAAAGTTACTCTCCTCCAGACTTGCTTTACTTATGCCAGAACAAGACACTAGATGTTCATGTGTCTGAGATGTGTGCCGGGAGAGGACTCCACGCGTCTGTGCTCTCAGAGAGCCTCAGGGAAATCCATCTCCCCTGGGCATCTCTCTAAGACCCTCAGAACAGGAGAAATCTCCCCAACCCCAGATTGAGACAGCTGGATCTGCACTCACCTTCCCCCTGCTTAGCCTCCAGAGCGCAAGCTGAGTCCCACAGGGACACTCCCCGACAGTGCTGAGAGACTGGCCCTTCTAGGAGTGGCCTAAACCGCTTTATTAATGAGATGCACATAAATGCCACAAATTTAGAGAGCTGTTTTAGATAAAGTTTTTCTTCCACACTCATGACACTAGATTCCACTTGTCCCTGAATTACCAGCCCCTCCACGGGCTTTATTAACATCGTGATAACTAGGAAAAGCTCTACATGAAGCGGACAGAGCCAGGTAGAAAGCCCAGCTCCACAACTGACTAGCTAGGTGTCCTTTACAAGTCACTTGACCTCTTAAGACTCTTGTTTTCTAATTTTTAAGAAGAGGTTAGCATACCTACCAACAAGGTAGTTATGAACCAGTCACAAGATTACATGAACAAGGCTCGGCACAGTGGTTACGGCGCCAGCCACACACACTGAAGCTGACGGGTTCCAAACCAACCCGGGCCAGCTAAACAACAATGACAACTGCAACAAAAAATAGCTGGGTGTTGTGGCGGGCGCCTGTAGTCCCAGCAACTTGGGAGGCTGAGGCAAGAGAATCACTTAAGCCCAAAAGCTGGAGGTTGCTGTGAGCTGTGATGACACAGCGCTCTACTGAGGGCAACATAATGAGACTCTGTCTCAAAAAAAAAAAAAAAAAAAGATTACATGAACAAGAGTTATTGAACAAGTTGTAAAAGTGTGGAAAGATCGGGTCTTTCCTAAACTTAAAGAGTAAGAGCAAACTTAGTGTAGATTCACAGATGAGAGCATAAACTGCCTGAGAAAGCCAGCAGCTTCACATGCTGGATCCCACCGCGTGAAAAATATTGTTTAATAGTAGATATGATGGAAGATAGGATGGTACAGTGCAGGGACTGAGACTATTGAGAGGTGTGATTCTTTGCTTTCAAGTAAGTCTTCTTTTTCTCTCTAAGGGGAGGGTAATTTCCAGCCAGGAATAGAACTGTAATATGTAGAGTACTTACTACACAGTCTCAGGCAGTTCACATAACTGTAACACTAGGAACGATTACATTAGTGAGAGCAAAGTTTAATTACTAACCCCAGTGAAGCACAAAGAAGTGAAGTAACTTGTCTAATGCCACAAAGACAGTCAGAGAAGCTAAGGATCAGAGCCAGGTTTCTTGGGCAAGGAACCTGCTCTTTCTTATGCCCCAGTGCCCCTCATCTGCCCTTTGCTCGTGTTGGAATTGGAGTTGCTGAAAGCCGTATCTTTACAATGATGGTTGGCTCTTCAGGAATCATCTAGCATTAGCCCCTTTAGAGAAGTGACCAGAAAGTCCATGCAATCACTTGCCAAAGAAAATGATGGAAGAGTGTATATCCTCACATAAACACTGGCTGGCTTGATTTGGGGACCACTGCAGCACGATCCTCAATGTACAGTGAAATCCAGATCCCAAGGATGGATGGAAACCCCAGCTGGATAAGACAAAGGGCAAACCCACGTCCAGGTAGTGAAAGGATGTCACAGAAAGAGCTGTCCAGGTCAGAGGCCTGGCTAGCTGTGAGAGAGCCACAGGGAATGGTCCTTTTGCTCCACAGTTCCTCCAGCTGGTTTACGAGATGACTTTAATTCTCATGTTGGAAATACTCATCTATGCATGCCTGCATTTCTCTGAAGGCTTCTTGTTAAGGAGCTCAGTCACCTGGAGCACACTGGGAACATTTCTCCCATGGTAAGCTGGACAGTCCCTCAGGAGGTCATGAGGGTGTGGACATGAGGTAGGTAAGTTTGGATGCATTGTGCAGGGGGGCAAAGAGGTGGGCTAGGGGGACTGTGAGGACAGGGCAGGTTTTGGTGGGGACTCACTGGGGGACATATTCTCATGATATAATGCAATCCCAAGGAAAGCCTTTGCAGACGCCACCAAGGAGACAGTGCTCTCAGTTTGGCTTCAGCTAGAAACTGAAAGCTTTAAAAATCCTGGTAGGATCAGACCCTGCTTAAGGCTTTCTAGGGGCGTCCAATGCAGTGAGAACCAAATCCCAACTTCTTACCCCAACTGGCTGAGTCCCGCCGTCCAGCAACCCCATCTCCTGCGCCCCGTGCCTGGCTCTGCAGAGCAGCCCCAGCTCCACTCTGCTTCTCCAACTCACATGCCTGTGTCTCCTTAGAGCCTTTCCCATTCCCCTTCCCGGGAAATTCTTCCCATGTCCTCCACATGCCTCACTCCCTCTCGGCACTTGGGCTTTTCTCCCTGTGTCCCCTCTTCATTGAGGTCCACTCTTCATCACATCAACCAAAAAGTGCCTCCCTTCCTCCAGCATAATTTTTCACAAGCATCGTCTCCTCTTTGTTCCTGGCAGTTCTCATACTGCGGTATCATCTTGGTGTTGATTTCTTCACAAGCATATTGTCTGAACTCTTCCACTGGAAAAAGGTGCCCCTATAATCACTTATCCCAGTGTATCTGGTGGGTGATAATAATAACAGCAATACTTGTGTAACCTTCATTATGAGCCAGATACTGTTTTTAGCACTTTACTTACATCATTAATTCATTTCACCCTTCAAGGTAGAACTGTTATGGTTCCCATCAACTTATAGCTATGAAACCAAAGTTCAGAGAGGTTCAGTAACTTGCCCAACGTCACACAGCTTATAAGGACCAGAGCTGGGAATCGAGACTGTCTCCATGGTGGAAACTTTTAACTGCTCTGCTTGCCTGCTTCTATTTGTTGGAGGAAGGACAGAAGACATGGGAGGCACAGAGAGGCTTTGGGGATCTTATTTATATTGGCCTGCCCATATCCAGGTCCTCCTCCTTACTCAGAACCCCCTCTGCTCCCTCTGTTCTGAAGATCCCAAGTACCAGAAGAATAAAAAGAAGATTCTATAAGACCAAAAGGCCAAGGAAAGGGAGGGAAGGACTTGCTCAGTACATTCCTCAGAGGCCGAGTTGTGTCTTACATAGCTTTGCAGTCCCCGTTCCAGCACAGTGCTGGCACCTAGGAGACCTGGAGAGGAAGGGGGAGGGACGCTTCCTCACTGGGCATGGTGAGGAGAGCTTTCCTGGCAGAGAGAACAGCAAGTGCAAATGTCTGAGCTCATGAGTAGGAGTGACACAGGCAGGGACAGCTGTGGGCTGTGAGGTAGAGAGAGGCCAGGGACGCTGCGTAGGAGGACAAAAGGCTGGACAGACAGGCTGTCACCAAGCAGAGAAGACCTCCAAGAGCCCGGCAAGGGAGTTTAGGCTTTTCTCTGCTCCTGGCTATTGTACTGAGAACTAATTTAGATACACCAATTGTAACTGTACGGTTGATGTGTTTTGACCAAATGTCTACCCCCATTTAACCACCACCATAATCACCATAGTATTACTATCACCCCAAAAAGATTTCTTATCACTAAAGATTTTTAACCAGCAGAGTGACACAGACCAGTGTTTCAGAAACACGATTCTACAGATGGTGTGGGAAGGGAGTGGGTAAAGGGAGGGCATGACGGCATCTTCCATCACCTCCCTTTGCGATCCACGCAGCAAGAGAGATTCATCAACAGCCAAGTCCTTAAAAACAACTCCCTGGAACATTGTTAATTAACAGACTTTGTCAAAACGCCAAAGGAAAAAGAACACAAAAGAACGAAATTGGTCTGTGTGGGTGAAGCATAGAGTTTTGGTTTTTTGTTTTTTGTTTTATTCTTTCCAAGAGCGATCGATAAAGCCTCAGCAATCCTTATTCATCACGAGGAGAGATGATGACCATCTCAGCTGGGTCTGTGTGTTTTATCACTCTAGGCACAGCCTCTGAGGCCCATTCCAACCAACCGCTCTGAGAAAATTAGCTGCCAACTTGACACACGACCCAAACCAACAGACCAGGGACTGCAAAGTGCTTGACATCATCTGCAGTCTATTGCCCTGAGCCAGGCTGCCCCAGAGTCCCTGCAGCAGTGGAGAGACGCCCAGCCCACGCACTCAGGGCATGAAAACCACCAGCCTGGTACTCCCACCCACTCATGGGAACAAATGGCCAAACTCCGTGCTCAGAGATAATGATAGTAAGTCATTCTTGTGAATTACTCACTATATGAGTAGTATATTTACATAAATTAACTTCTTTAATAATCTTAACAACCCCATTAGGTTAACTGCTATTCATATCTCCATTTTAGAGCTGGTGGAACTGAGCCACAGAGAGAGCTAGCTACCTGCCCACGGTCACACAGCAAACCTATGGTTCAAACCCAGGAATTCCACTTCCAGAGACCCTGACAGCATGACCCCATACTTCCCTGCCTATAGCTTAATAGCTGCATACCAAAGGGTGCAGGCAGGAACCAACCCCAAGAAAGCAGTCCTCACACATCTGGTGAAGGTGGACAACTGGACATGCAAAACAAGCCGTTGCTGGGGCCAGTCCTGACACTCGGCCCCCATCTGTATGCAACGTTACAAGCCCAGGTTTCAGAGCCAGACTACCAGAGTCCCACATTATGCATCTGCCAGCTGTGTGATCTCTAACTTAACCTCTCAGAGCCACATTTTCCCATCGGCAAATGGGCAGGGCTGTTGTGAAGCTTTTTCATGTGTGAAAGCCCAGCCCAGAGAGTCCACACGAGGAGCGGATGTTACAGTGTTTGCTTGGGAGCTCACAAACCGTCTATTTCAAGATGTACATTATTCAAACGTCACTGTCAGATAGCCACCAAAAAAACAAATAAATGAAAACCAATAACTTTTGTTGATTTTAATTAAAGCTTTATTAGTCTGTTAGATCAGGAAAAATTTCCCTAGAAGCATTTATTCATTTGACAACTAGTACGTACTTACTCGGTGCCAAGCACTGTTCTAGTTTCTGAAAATGTATGTACCAGTAACCCTAAGAGGAAAATCTCTAACCTCAGGGGAGGGACAGTTAGATTTTTTTAATGCATTTTTAATCAAATTCGTATGTTGTTCTTTTTAATTTTTAAAATTTTGGCTCAGTGCCTGTAGCACAGTGGTTATGGTGCCAGCCACATACAACAAGGCTGATAGGTTTGAACCCGGCCCGGGCCAGCTAAACAACAATGACAACTGCCATAAGACATGGCCAGGCATTGTGGCAGGCACCTGTAGTCCCAGCTACTTGGGAGGCTGAGGCAATAGAATCACTTAAGCCCAAGAGTTTAAGGTTGCTGTGAGCTGTGATGTCACAGTGCTCTACAGAGAGTGACAGAGTGAGACTCTGTCTCAATAAAAAATTTAACAAGCCAGCATATTTATCTCTAATAAGGCTGTACATAGAATAAAAAATTAAAAAAAAGAAAGAAAGAAAGAAAAAAAAAAAAAAAAACGAGTACCTTTATCTTTTGATGGGAATTCTACCAGCCTCCCAGATGGACACTACAATCTCATGAGAAATCTACTTCATTAAATTGTTTTGGTGGTCAAACTCTTTGAAACTATGGATCTAGGAAAGCAAATTAAATAATAAGCAATTTTTTAAATTGTTTAGCCTTTGATGATTCAAAACAAACTAGGAAAAAGCACCAACTGGGTTAAAAGAAATCACTGGATGGTCTCAAAGACCCCCACAACAGAAGAGTCACTGATTCTCTTCAGTTGATTTTTAAACGTTTCTCTTGCAGTCTTATTTGCACTACTGATTTTCCCAGTGAAAATGATGAGTGTGTTAAGCTAGAGGAAAATTCCAGGTTGGTATGTGACCTTGCAGGTGAATGAATGTTTGACTCAGCTCAGTCGTGACCTCATTTGAGACTCCTCCCCAGCCATCCAGCTAAAAGAGCCCCAGTGTAAAGCTCCACACGCTGGGATGTCATCTGCTTTCTCTGTGGTATTCCCAGCAGCCAGGGCGCTGCCTGTGCACATTATCTGTAGCATTAGTAGATGAAGAGCAAAGCTGGTGCACTGAGTGTCTGTCCTCGGTCAGGAGCCATCTCTTACTCATTCACTGGAGAGGTTTTCACAAAGCATTTGCTGTGGACCAAGCATTGGACCAGGCGCTGGGTATGTGTAAGAAGTGAAATACACCTAGTCTAGGTTCTTAGGCAATATTGCTCAAGCCCAACTCTGGAACATCTACAGAGCATACACAGACAAGTCACACATAGGCACATGTGAAGACCTTAGCACGGCGCCTAGTATGTTGTAAGCACTCAGTAACCGAGGAGGAAGAGGAGAAATGTGATGATGATAATGGTCACATGCAGAAAGCAACCTCCTCCTCACCAAATGTAACCTCAGACATCAAACGGGCAATGACTGTTCACAAGGGTCATTTAAAAAGTATCTGCTCCTGCACAAACTAGGGGAATTCAGCATAGGTTCTCTCTGCAGAGATGAAGAATCACCAAGGCCAAGACAGATACGTGTTTTACTTTAATATTCAAAGGTACAGCCTGGCCATCATTTATATCATCAATAATCTACCTGGAGCTTCTGGTATTGGGGAAGATGGAATGCGTGCCCTCTGCTTTCTCACTTTCCTGTTGATCATAACTAAAATCTCTGGATGATCCAGATAAAGCAATCGTATGAAGATTCTGAAAGGTAAATAATAACCAGCGTGCTAGGGAGGAAAATTAAAACTCAGAGAACAATCAGTACAGCAATGAGTTTCCTAGTTTAATTTTTTAACTTTCAGGAAAGTCCCCATAGCTCAGTGGGTAGGGTGCCAGCCACATCCACCAAGGCTAGCGAGTTCAAACCTGGTCTGGGCCAGAGAAAACAATGACAACTGCAACAACAACAAAAATAGCCAGGTGTTATGAGGGCACCTGTAGTCCCAGCTACTTGGGAGGCTGAGGCAAGAGAATTGATTAAGCCCAAAAGTCAGAGGTTCCTGTGAGCTATGACACCACAGCACTCTATCCAGGACAATAGCTTGAGACTCTGTCTCGAAAAAACAACTTTTTTTTTTAACTTTCAATTCTCCTAGCTTAGACTCCGGGGTGACTCAAATCCCAGAAATGTACAGCTGGTGCCGATGGAAAACTTTCTAAGAGAAATTTTCCTTTTCTGTCCAGGAGACCAGGAAGGGAGATCCCTGTGGGACAAAGGATAGAGAAATATCCCCCGTTTTACCTCTTTTTTTCTCCACTGGCCCTACCCCAAGGCAAGCCCCATCATGAACCAGCACTAAAAGCAGCTGTAGCAGCGCCAGACAGACAGACAGACAGACATCAAAACTCAGAAGCATCCTGCTTGCTACCTCTTTGTTCTGAGGAGGGTGGAAGAATTCCTCTGTTTTTTCCCCTTCTCTCTTTTATCTCGCTGTTTTGCCTCAAGGCAGACTCATTTACATAAAATAAGAAACCTTGCCGAGAGCTTAAACCCCAGATTTCTCAAATAGGAACAAGAAAGGGGAATCCTGGGAACCAGAGAATGTGGGGGCAATCACAAATTGGAAGAGGCTGGCAAAGCTATTCTCTAAATCCAAGTCTGAAATCCTAGGCTCACTCCCAAGCTGTGCATGTGTAGAATTAACCCAAACCAGCACAACAAAACCTCTGAGAACTGAACCACCATATGGCCATCCTGTGGATTCCAGACTGAGCCCGAGGGGCACATCTGGGGAGGAGAACCAAACCAAGGCTTTGAAAACAAAGTTGACTTTGGAACCAGAGCCTACAGAAGGTGGGCCAGGGCTTGCCATCGGAGCCTTTCTGAGTTAATTTCCTGCTTTAAAAAAAAAAATCAACATTCTTCAGAAGATTTTAACAGAAACAAGTCTCATAACATAATATTCAAAACGTATAGTATGCAATCTGTGGTAGAAAGAGTAACCACCCTCCAGAGATGCCTACTTCCTAGTTCCCAGAACCCATGGAAACCCATGAATGTGTTACCTTACATAGTAAAGGGTATTTTGCAAATGTAATGAAGTTAAGGATTCTGAGATGGGGGAATGATCCTGGATTGTCTGGATGGATCCAATGTAATCACAAAGGCCCTTATATAAGAGGAGCCGGAGGAGCAGACAAATAGGAGGTGTGACAACAAAACCAGACTTTGAAGTGATGTATTTTGCCAGTGGAAAAAGCAACTATGAGTCAAGGAATGCTCCTCTAAAAATGGAAAAGGCAAGAAATGCATTCTTGAAGCTTCCAGAAGAAATGCAGCCTTGCCAACACCCTTAATTTTAGACTTCTGACCTCCAGGATTATAAGAATTTTGTTTTTCACACCTATAATCCTAGCACTCTGTGCAGCAGAGGCTGGTGGACCTCCTGAGCTCAGGAGTTCAAGACCAGCCTCAGCAAAGGGAGACCCCATCCCTACTAAAAATAGAAAAACTAGGTGGGCATGGTGGCAGGTGCCTGTAGTCCCAGCTACATGAGAGGCTGAGGCAGGAGGATCCCTTGAGCCCAGGAGTTTGAGGTTGCTGTGAGCTATGACTCCCCAGCACTCAGGGGGCAACTGAGACTCTGCCTCAAAAATAAATAAATACATAAATTTGTTTTAAATCTCTAAGGTTTGGGAAATTCGTTACATTAATCATAGGAAACTAATACTCAATTTTAAATTACCCAAATAAAACAAGGAAAAAGGAAATAACTGCCGATGCCAAGGTAACCCAGATGCAGGGATTATCAGATAATGATTCTAAGACAACTACTGTAAGCTATGTCCCATGAAACAACAGTAAGCACTCTTTAAATTCGTGAAAAATTCTCAGCACAGAAATAGAAACTGCAAGAAAAGAACCAAATAAAACTTTGGAACTTAAAAATAATATAATTGACATCGAAAGTTCCCTCCATGGCTTCAACAACAGAATAAAGATGACTCAGGAAAGAGTTAATGAATAGACAGACAGATAAATAAAAATTATCTGATCTCAGGGCGGCGCCTGTGGCTCAGTGAGTAGGGCGCAGGCCCCATATACTGAGGGTGGCAGGTTTAAACCTGGCCCCAGCCAAACTGCAAGAAAAAAATAGCCAGGTGTTGTAGCAGGCTCCTGTAGTCCCAGCTACTCAGGAGGCTGAGGCAAGGGAATCGCCTAAGCCCAGGAGTTGGAGGTTGCTGTGAGCTGTGATGCCACTGCACTGTACCAAGGGCCACAGTCTGGCATTTATCAGTCATTCAAATGACTGCATTAGAAATCAAAAGACAATGCAACTTTTTTTAACTGCTGAAAGAATAGAAGTATCCACCCACCCTTCCATATCCAGTAAAAACATATTTCAAATGAAGGCAAAACGAAGCATTTTCAGATGACAAAAAACATAGAGAATTTGTTTTCAACAGATCTGATGTAAAAGAAACACCAAGGTGCGTTATACGAGTGGAAATCTGAATGGCAAAACCTGGGTAAATATAATAGACGACTTTTCTTCTCCTAAATCTTTAAAATAGGGATGACTCTTGATATAAAAATTATAACATTGTCTAATGGGTATTCCAACGTATTTCCATTATTTCCTGGTTTCTTCCTTAATCCTTTTTTTTACCATAAAACCTTTGATCAACGCAGAGCCCTGCCACCAGCATGATTTTAAGGCATCTTCCTCCTGCATGATCTTTACTAGCTTTCTACTTGCCCCTCTGGAGAGAAAAACCTTCCCTCCCTGGCGCCGTGCTGGGCACTGCATCTTTTACAAGTCGCTTCTGTGTCCAGTTCCTTCCTGTTTCATCATTTCATTTGCACAATTTAAATAAATTCCTTGATAATTTTGTGCTCACTAGCTGCATAAGCTCTGTTCAAAGCCTGGAAACAGAATACTTTCCCCTTAGAAGTGAGTCTTCTCCCCTAAATTTGTCTAATTTTACCTTAGGAAGAAGCGGTTTTGTGCCTTGGGTTATAAGCAGTAGAAAATGACATTGTGACATTAATATAGACCGTTTACACCCTCAGGTCTGTGTCCCATGGTGACATCAGGGACCTTAAGGGCTCAAATGAAATCCTTACAGTATGTATTTTTTTTTATGCAGTTGTCCCTGGGTATTCATGGGTGATTTTTTTCCAGGACCCTGTAATTGGTGCTCCCTGGTGCCTGGGTCCTAAGACAGCAGAGTCTGCTCTTTTTTTTTATTTGAGACAGAGTTTCACTTATTAACCCTCGGTAGAGTGCTGTGGCATCATAGCTCATAGCAACCTCCAACTCCTGGGCTTAGGCAATTCTCTTCCCTCAGCCTCCCAAGTAGCTGGGACTTCAGGCACCCGCCACAACGCACGGCTATTTTTTTTGTTGCAGTTTGGCCGGGGCAGTTTGGCCTGCGCCCTACTCACTGAGCCACAGGTGCCACCCCAGAGTCTGCTCTTGATCTCCTTCCTCCTCCTGCCACCCACACCCTTCTTCTCCCTGCTTTGCTCCAGGCCTCTGACCTACTATGTTCAGGGGCTTCTCTTAGACAGCAACAGGTAGGAGCTGCTGTGAGATGAGTGCATGGGTAGGAAGAACTAGATTTGTGGAGACAGAACATGAAGCAGCATTTTAGGATACTGGGGCATGTTAAGGTCAGGTGACTCGTCAATAACAAGTGGCCAGTGATAGGCACAGAAGAGCTGAGAACTCACTCCCTGTGTTTACCCGCATCCTGCTGACTGGATTCTGGCCAAAGATCCATGCTCTTGGATCAGAGGTCTATCAGTAATAGCAGCCTAGATGACCATATGCTGGGTGGCTTAAAACAACAGAAATTTATTCTCCTGTGGTTCTGGATGCTACATGTCAAAATCAAGGTGTCTGCAAGGCCCTCTCCCTCCAAACACTCTAGGGAAGAATCCTGCCCTGCCTCTTCCTTGCTTCTCCTGGTTGCCAGCAATCCTTGGCTTACAGCTGCATCACTCCAATCTCTGCTTCTTCCCCCATGGACGTCTTCCCCTGGGTGTGTTTCTGTGTTCAAATTTCCCTCTTCTTATAAGGATACCAGTCTTTGTAATAAGACCCACCCCAATCCATTATGACCTCATCCTAACTTGATTACATCTGCAAAGACCACACATGTAACTAAGGTTACACTCATGGGTACTGGGGAGTATGATTTGGACATATCTTTTTAGAAGACACCATTCAACCCACAACAAGAGGAGAAGGACCAACACTGAAAGCAACAACCTCATAAGATACAGCCATGTGGAGTCTGTGTCTCTGTCTGTCCAGGGTCCCTCCTGCCCCTTCCAGAAGTTTGTCCTCAACTTCGGTTACTTGATCTCAGTACCTCCTGGACCCCTGACCCTGTGTTTTCCTGGCCAGCCATGTTTCTGTGCTACCATGCCTAGTGCCTCAACTGTGCTCAGCACATAGTAGGCACACACACAAAAATGATAAATGCACGATACCTGACTGGTCTCTAGACATAACTGCCTCTTGGGAGCTGAGGACTAGAGCAACTGTGTCTCCGTTAATCAGAACAATCTACCTATACCACAGGGGACTGAGGGCCAGCAAAACCTCAGCCATGCGTCAGCACAGCCTGCTACATTTGGGACAGGGGCACTCTCTTGATGGCTCTCTCTGCTTTCTTTTGGCAGATGTTCTGGTATTGCCTCCTGCCCCTAGCCCTTACACATTTTGTTTGACCCTTCTATGCAGCCCTGTTCTTACCCCTTGATACAATAAGAACTGACTTTCAACAGCCAACTTTCCCTTCCCCTCCTGGTCAGACTGAAAGAACATCCCTTGAGAGTCAGATTCACAGCTCAGATCCACCCTGGCATTGGCTGTTCAGCAGGTGCCTGACACAAGCCTGTCTCAGCAGCCCTAGCTCACAGCTACGGAAAACTTTTTAATGATAGACTAATGGCTTCCCATGGACCAGCTCAATAAATCTTCAAAGCAATCATGAGAGGTAATAACTTATCCCCATCAGGGATGAGTAAATCAAGCCTACAGGAGATTAAATCTCTGCCCCAAGGTCACACACCTAAAAGTGGTCACACTTGACTCCATCTGGACCCTGTGACTGAGCAGCCAGGGCTCTTGAGGTGCAGTGCCAGGTTCCCAGAGGGTAGGACACACTTTCGTGTTGCCACTAGAAATGATTTGGGGTGGTAGGCAAGTACAGTCTTAACATGGAATCCTGGTGCCATAGTTTGAATGTATGTGTCCCCCCCCAAAAATATTCATATGTTGGAACTTAACCCTTAAAGCAATAGTATTAAGAGGTGGAGGTGAAGTGATTAAGTCATGAGAGCTCTACCCTCATGAATAGGATTAATGCTCTTAGAAAAGAGGCTTCAGAGATCTGCCTGGACCCTCCATCTCTTATGCCCTGTGAGAGAGAGTGAAGACACAGAGTTCACCCTTTCTGCCATAAGAGGTGCCATCTGGGAAGGAGAGATCCCTCCCAGGCACCAAGCTGCTGGTGCTGTGATCTTGGACTTCTCAGCCTCTAGAACCATGAGCAATAAATTTCTATTGCCCATGAATTATCCAGTCTCAGGACAAAAACCCCCGGTATGTGGCTCTTCTCTCTTTCATCTTTCTGGTTATACCATGAAGCAAGTGATTTAACACCTTTCTGACCTTTGCTAATACATGTATCCTCAGCATCCCACCCCCATTGCCTTTTCTAAAGGCAAGGCAAGCCTCAAGCTCAGACAATCTGACAGGCAATGCACTAGAAAAAGAAATGATATTGGTCATCATCTTATTTCCTTTTTATGATTCCTTGAATGGATGCAAGTGATACTGCTTTCCTCTCATAGTAGTGATTAAAGGTTTCATTTTGAAATGCATCTGTCCAAGTACAACATGTGAATTTATTTCTTAAAAAATAAGTAAATAATAATGTACGTTTCCCATATGGAAGAAAATCAGGAAACTGAAGCACAAGAGACCCAAAGGTGGTGCCTTGTGTTATGCCACCTCCAGACGCTGGAAAATCCCAGCTGCGATGTCAGCAAAGCAGGCTGTTCCCAGCTACCCCCCCACCACACACACACACGTACAAACACCGTTAATGGTACATGTTCATGTAGAATAGTTGCAAGCTTTTGTGGCTCAAGTGGCTAAGGCACCAGCCACATACACCTAAGGTGGTGGGTTCAAATCCAGCCTGGGCCCGCCAAACAACAATGATGGCTGCAACCAAAAAAAAAATAGCCAAGCCTTGTGGCAGGCGCCTGTGGTCCCAGCTACTTGGGAGGCTGAGGCAGGAGACTCGCTTGAGCCCAGGAGTTGGAGGTTGCTCTGAGCTGTGATGCCACAGCACTCTACCCAGGGGGACAGCTTGAGGCTCTGTCTCAAAAAAAAAAGAAAAAGAAAAAATCTACTCACAAGTTTTGGGAAAAGTGAAGAGCACTAACTCATTAACCACCCCATTCTCCATCAAAGAGCCTCAAAGTTTGGAAAAGGTAAAAATTAGCTCAGACTAAGAAAATAAAAGCTTGCCCTGCCATTTGTCAAACTGGGATAACAGCCACAGATAAAGCCAGCTGCAAAGTCCCAGGAAACAATATTTCTCTCAAGGACACACCGCACATTGTAACCTGCTTTGAGTATCAGCTGCATTCTTCATCCTGAGAGCCTTAATCTCTAAATTTGGAGACTTCACTGTTGGAAACTGAATCAATAAGAATGAAACATCTCACCCTTGGTAGGAGGATGTAAGTCACTTGGACACAGAGCAGCCAGCCTCGATTTCCAGCCCAGATATGGAGCTTCAGAAAAGGGGTTTCTGTCCACAACACTCACACTTATCTTAACATTGTCGTTCCCAAGGAAACAAGAGCCTGGGTTCAATTTATAGTCCAGACCTGACAAAGACTCTCTTACACCCAGCATTGTTTTGCTTCGAAGCTTTATTTTCATCTTATCTAAATTTTACCCTTCTTGAAAATCCTGATAATTCTACCTTTCCCTGTGTTTGGGGCCACCCCAAGGTTCTCCCAGCATGCAGCCTCCATCGTGCTAGTAGACCAATAAATCTGACTTTGGGGGGCCACTTGTTCCTTGGTGGTCTAAGGCTAAAGGGTTAGGGTGCTTTATATATAACACTTATTATTCCAGGCTTTGGGAGGTATTGTTTGTCTTTTAAAATAAACAAATCACAGTTTGCTCCCTAGGGACATTAGAGCCAAATTACAAAGGTGCAGTTTAACTCCTCCATAGAAACCGGCTGGTAATTTGACTCCACTCTTCTCTGTCACTATTGATGTCATGATTCCTCACTTGGGGTGGCTGCTTTGATTTTAAGCAGGAGTTTGGGCCCTGTTCAATTTCTGCAAATGTGCCTAACTGCCAGTATTCTGCATCAGCACAGGGCATACGTTCCTTGTCACCCGAGAGGCAGCCTCGGCGGTCAAATCTCACAGGCTCTCATCCTGGCCAACTGGACCGAGGATCTTCTGGATGGAAAGGAACGTGCATCCCCTCCCATGCTACATACAAGGAGGCAGGGAGGGTCTTTATGCACAATCATGTGAATATATTAGGCAAAGGCAAGAAGGTTACCCCAGGAGTAGAGGGGGGTGCAGCACTCAAAGCTCCTCCTCCATGGAGCCATCTGTTCCCGTGTCTCGGCTTCCCTGCCGGCATCTGCCTGCTCTCTGCTCGCTGGAGCTCCTCTGCTTCCCCAAAGTTAAGGCTCAGATATGATTCTGCAGCATGATTTGCTACATCGTGACTATTTCAGTCTCTCAGAGCCTCGGAACTAAATCCCCAGGACAGAAAATAGGATAGGATTGGTTCCCTTGCAGTCAGTGTCCACCCTGTGCTGATGAAAACAGACACAGCGGCACAAACGTGGACAGCTGGTCTTCCCTTCAGCAGGAGCCGAGGATCAGGAAGAAGGCCAGGAGGAGAGGGCCTACGGATCTATGTGTGTATTAACTCTAGTAACAGAAGGATAAAAGAGAGCTATGCTTTATTTACAACTTATATTTTTCTAACATACATATTAGCAACTATCTGAAATTTAATAATTCAAGAGGAAATGTCAGTAGCTCAAAAGTACAGTTCAGCCCAGCATCATAAGCTGACCTGATGTGCTCAGGAACACAACACCAGATCCTGCCAATAGCTGCATGAACTTGGTCTAAGGGGGGGCGGGGAAAGAGAGAGAATATCAATGCAACATACTCTCCCATCAGAAAAAATGTCTTTCTGCCTTTCTGCCATTGGCCTGGATATGAGTCAGCACAAGAAGAACCATATAGTTATACAATTAATACTCCACACTGCACATCTGGAAGGTCATCCTCCTGGGAGGTGACACCAGGCACCATGGAAAGGGCATCAGTTTGTTGTCAGGTGACTCTGGACTCCACCCTGTATGACTTTCCACCTGTGTATTTGGGCAAATCCCTCCCTGAGCCTCAGCTTTCTCACTTGAGGGCACCACCTTGCCCAAGGTTGAATTTGGATGTCACATGAGACCATGGGATTTCACCTCCCTTTGAGCTCCAGCTCAACCCCAAGTGGAGAGACTGAGACCCATGGCTCCCTGGGCATGAGGGTGGAAAGTCAATTCCACCACATAAGGTCGCCTCACAGGATCTTCATTCCTTCTTTGGTAAGTCTTCCCCAGATAAAATGTCATAAGAGCACAAGTTTCTCTTCTGAAATAAACTCCTACAAGTCAAAACATCTGAAACTTAGAATCGATCTCCAGCTTAAAAACTTTTTAAAGATAAAAAGCATTTGTCAAACATCCAAGTGCTTTACCACACCATGCATGGCAGAGCACATTGGCTGGTGCATCTGATGCCATCAGCGTTCACCCCAATCCCCTTGTCTTACTTATCCAGGGCACCCTCTGGACTCCCAGTGGCCAGCACCTGCATTGCTCTGCAAGAAGGCATCTTCTAGCCAAAGCCCATCTGCTAGCTCACAGGCAGGACAGATGTGTTGGAGACTTGAACCCCCAGCATTTCTCAGCCAATGCCAGGTGGAAGTGGTCTAGCTCCCCTGTGTACTTTCACCAGATCTCAGAGTGGCTCCAGTGAGATTAACAGCCAGACACCCATAGTAGTAGCCACCTTGACAACTCCCTCCGTCATGGTCAATGTGATAGGGCCATGGGCTTCCCAGACATTTGGTCAGACATCGTCCTGGGTGTGTGTCTGGGTGTTTGCGGATGAGATTAACATCTGAAGCAGAAGACTGAGGAAAGCAGATGCCCTTCCAATGTGGTTGCACCTTACCTGATTCACTGAAGGCCTATCTCCAATGTGGGACATTGCTCTTCTCTTTCATTCAGACTTGGCTGCAGAGCAGAACTTATCAGCTCTCATGGGACTCCAACTTGCCCACTATAGATTTCTTAGCCTCCAAAATCATGTGAGCCAATTCCTTACAGTAATTGTCTTCATATGTGTGTGTGTGTGTATTTGTATCTATATCATGTATGTGTATATATGTGTGCATACAAGGTCTGACAATTATGTTCACAAACTCATCCTAGAAAAAGTGCTATACATAGCACTTTGCTCATATACCTCATTGCTGATTATCACTACGTCATCTCCAAAGCACTCCCCTTGGGAAACCATGGCACTGATGTCAGCACCTAGTCCACGCTTTGAAGCAATTTTGAAACTCTTTTTCTGAAATGGCTATCAAAGTTATCATCATTTTATCCTTAATGCCCTAAATGTCATTAAAATGTCTTCTTTCAGTGTTTCCTTTATCTTCACGTAAAGAAAAAAGTCATTCAGGGCCAGATCAGGTGAGTTGGGAGGGTATTCAAATTCAGATATTTGTTTACTGGCTAAAACTCTCTCACAGACAGTGCTGTGTGAGCATTGCTGTGATGTAAAACCCATGAGTTGCTGGCCAAGATTTTTAGTTAAGATTTTCCTATTTCTCTATCAATGTTTTCTTAGACTTCTGTGCTTTTCATAGTCAGGTGATGATTTTGACACATGATTCAACAAATTTTTGCAATGTTTTCACCAATTCTGCTCCTTTCTGGCTGCCCTGACTTCTTTCATCAGTGACACTTTCTCTCCTCAGAAAAGCATTTAATCCATTTGTACACTGCTGTTTTCCTCATGGCATTATCCCTATAAACTTGGACTAAGACGTCCTTGATTTCATTTCCACCCTTGCCAAGTTTAACGAGAAATTTAATGTTTGTTTGTTGCTCTAATTCAAGCTCTAACATTCTCACAATGGCACACAAAAACACACAATAACACAACAAACACTTTCAACAAAACCTGGCCACACATTGACACAAGCACAGCTGTGATACCCTTGTATACCAGGGTGACAAAACCTTACCAAAGTGTCTGTACAGTGCTGCCAACATAAGCACACCGTGGCAAGTTCACAAGCTTAATTGTCAGACCTCTTGTATATATATATATATACATATATGTGTGTGTGTGTGTGTGCATATTATATATAAGGTATAGGTGGATGGATATATGCACTGGCTCTATTTCCCTGGAGAACCCAGGCTAACATACATGGCTTCTTTGCCTCACTTCCCACTACTCTACCAGGCTTTACTTCTCCACTCAAACAAACACTCAAATCCTTGTCCCAGGATCTGCTTCTGAAGGAACCCAGACTAAGACAGGCCACCCCAACAGCATTCCCACCCTCTTCTCTCTTGCTACCTCCCCATATCGAGGCTGGAGGCCCCATGTGTGCTTTCCCAGCTTCCTGTGCAGCTAAAGGCAGTTGTGGGACCTAATCCATGTCAATGATGTATAAAATGTAGGCCGGTTACAGTGGCCCATGCCTACAATCCCAGCACTTCAGGTGGCCATGGTGGGAGGACACCTTGAGCCTGGGATTTTAAGAACTGGGAAACTTAGCAAGGCCCTGTCTCTACAAAAAAGAAAAGAAAGAAGAAAAATCAACCAGGTGTGGTGGGGCACAACTGTACTTGGGAGGCTGAGGCAGGAGGATCACTTGAGCCCAGGGGTCCAAGGCTGCAGTGAGCTATGATGGTGCCACTGGACTCCAGCCTGGGAGACAGTGCAAGACTCTATCTCAAAAAAGTCTATTAGGGGAGGAGGCTCTAAAATGCTATTTCACTTCTTGTTAAAAGGGAAAAATACAAAAAAGAAAAATCATTTCTCCCATCCTTCCTCTTGTCCTAAATGCTACAGTGACACCTGGAGTTTCACCCCCATCTCACAACCATGAGGAATTAATATCCCCTAACGTCCTGTAACATCTGCCATTCCCAAGAAGACAAGTCCCCAATATCTACTCAGTATCCAATGACTTCCCTCTCGGTCCTGCACCTATCAGACCTCAAGATACTAACCTGGCTTCTTCCATTCGGGCGAGAGGTGTCCCCGCAAGTTGATGCCCAGGAGAGGTTCATGGCAGAGCAGAAAATCAATCACCTGGCTGTGTGTTCAAAAAGCCTAAAGCCTTTAAGAAAGAAGGATTCCAGGCGCAGAGCGAGGGTTTTACAGAGCATAAAGGGAGAATGGATGTCACTTAGGCTAAAAAGAGCTTTCCCTGAAGCGGGGAAGGAAGCAGAGATTGGAGAGAGGTCTCTGGCAGCAGAAAAGCCTGGCGCCCTGCTGCTCATCACGCCCCAGTTGTCTGCAGCACTGGCGCCAGTGTGACAGGGCCCAGGAGAGGACTGGCTGCGTGGCACACTTGGGCAAGCTGGACCTCCAGCATCTCTGCAGAGACAGCATCCACCTTGCATCTCAGGAGCTCCAGAGAACTGTCAGACCAGAAACAGTGCAATTCTCAGTGGTACCCTGGCAAGCCAGCGCTCTGCCAAGGGGGTGAGAAAGTCTGGGTGATAGGTCCAAACTCCTTTAAAGACAGAGACATGGTAAGAGTTGTCTACACCCCAGCACTAGCCATTGCACTGTTGTGAAGACTAGTAATCAAATAAGACCAATTGATTCTTCATTCTTTCAAGAAATATGAGTTCCTCTTGTTACTAGGCATAGAAGACATAAATCAAATAAGACACCATCTCTGTTCCCAAGGAGCTTACAGTCTAATGGGATAAATGCTCACACCAACACGTAGGCTCAGGTATTGAATCACATGTTTTAGAAGTTTCCCAAACATTGCATGAGTCACTCCTGACCAAAGGAGGTATCCTGTGCCCAGTTATGAATAAGCAAGACTCAGAGAGGGTAAGTGTTTTACCAAAGATAGCACAGTCACAGACCCTGGCCTGACTACTGTCAGCTGGCAGGTTCCTTCCACTCTTACCACAGAGGACTCTTGCCACTGTCCTCCAATGCCGACAGAGAGCCCAGGAGGAGTCGGGGGGATGGCTCTTCATTTCTGCTCCCCAACAGACTCCAGCGAGTAGAATTATTTATTTGTGTCTTACTATTTGATGTGAACGTTTCCCAGCCCCACTGCTACATCTGCTGAAGCTCTCAGTGACTTCCCTGAAAACTGGTTCTATTCATCACGCCTTAAGAGAAAACAGCTACCTTCACATTAATTAACAGCAGAAAGGGGCTGAAGTTAATTATAGAGCCTTCCTAGTTAACAAATGAGGAACAGGCTGACTGCCAAAGAAGAGAACAGTGGCGGGAGGAAGGCATGGTGTCTCTATCCTGTGTCCTGCCTGAGAGCTACCTTCTGTTAAATGCAATCGGTTTGCTGGTCAAATGCGGAGCTGGCCACAAGCTCAGAAAGTCTCTCAGCCTCACGATATGGTATCTCTCTTTAAGGAAAGGCCCCTTACCACTAGAAAAGATGTGTACATCAATTATTAAAAAGGGCTTTTATCAAAGAGGAAGGAAAAACTGCATGTCATTTTCCTAGTATTCAATATTTTTTTATTATTTATTACTAGCAATCATCTATTTGGGGGAAGAATGAGCCATTACTTTAAAAAAAACAATCCATGAATGTTTCAACTCAAGAACAGAAAAGATACTGGGCAGTGTGTTCTCCAAAGCCCAGAAAATATACAGTTGCCACTGAATCCCCTGATACAAGTTTTCTTTTCTTTTCTTTTTTTCCCTTCAAGCACACCAAGAAAGGGGAATTTAAGAATGCTACATTCCCCAAACCACTTCAGTCCTCTGTTTACCTTCCATTTTTAAAAATAAATATGATATCTGCTAGGAATCCCGTCTTGATCTCTCTAGCTAGTTCCCGCAGGTGCATAAACATTATCAAGCCTCTTCAAAGTGAAATGCGTGTGGTCTCCCAGCATCACCCACCAGGACTGCTAGAGTAAATAACATTTTCCATTACAAAGAGAATACATGACCCAGATTTTTAAAGGGAGCTCAGTATGCCAACTTCTCCAAGAATGAAATAGAAATAATATTTGACCAGTTATCACCGGCCACGTGAATAGAACCTTATACTTTAAAGGACACAAGACTCTCCCTCCTGAAATAGAAGACAGACTTGATAGACTCCTGTGATAGAAGGGCCTTTAATGGCAACCGTATTCACTAGTCCTCAAACCTGGGTGTGCATTATAGTCAACTAGGGAGTGTACTTGAATTACCTCTGGGCCATCTCAGACACACACGAACAGTGTCTAGGATAACCAAGGCGTCTGTATTGTGAACGTGTCCTCCCCAGGTGATTTGGATGGACACCCCTGTCTGAATCCCCACAACCACATCCCAACCTTGCAGTTCTACAGTCTCTGCTGAGATGCTTCCTATGAGAGCAAGCCAACCAGATCTCTCTCTGCACAGCAGTAGCTGTTAAGAAACCAGCCTCCCTGCCACTGGCCCTGTCCAGCAGGTGAGAGGAGCCTCCTTTACACGAGGCAGCAGAGTTTTGATGCTTGCACGGGAGAAACTGCATAAAGAAAGATTTACACCAAGATTCAAACTGGGGCCTATAATAATAAGGATATATACTGGAAAAACTTCATTTGTACTGAATTAGATTAGAATAAGAGTTGAACTAAATACCATTTTAGAATGGACCTTACCATCTTCTATGGTGATTAAGAATACAATACGAAGAATGCACGTGGTTAAATCACACCAGCGTTGGCTCCTGGGTCTTCCATTTACCATCGGAGTGTATTATTTAAACTCTCTGAGCTTCAGTTTTCTGGTAAGTTGGGATAAAACCAATTGAATAAGTTTGCCATTAAAATCATATAGCTACTGGCATTAAATAAATGTTGGTGCTCTTCTTACCCCTTCCTTTCATTTTTCTTCTATGATCAATCTCTCCTCTACTGCCGCCGCCACCCCCACATTCTCTGCTGTATTGGTTCAGCATCTCATATATATAGGTTTATATATTTAGGTTTGCGGAGAGATAGGAAATAAATTATCGTCTTAAGAGTAAGCGCCATAATTCCTTTAAAAAAGTTATTCTCTTTGTTCAGGAAAATATCTTGAAATGCCACTTGGGGCAGCAGACACCCTGAGAGCATGAGTTAGCAGGGGAAAAAGCAGCCAAGAGGTAAATGATCTGTTCTGTGTTTGAAATGAACTGGATGAGCTCAGCAAAAAAAAAGAGAGAGAGAGAGAGAGGGGAGAGAGGGGAGGGAGGAGACAGGACAATGCGGCTGTGGGCAGGAAGGGGGTCTCATAACTCAGATAGTAGCAGTCAATCAGCACAGTCAAAGAGGATTTTTTTTTAAAGACAGAGTCTCACTCTGTCACCCTGGGTTGAGTGCCACGGCATCATCTCTCACAGCAACCTCAAACTCCTGAGCTTAAGCAATCCTCTTGCCTCAGCCTCCCGAGTAGCTAGGACTACAGGTGCCTGCCACAATGCCTAGCTAGTTTTCTACATTTAGTAGAGATGGGGTCTCGCTCTTACTCATGCTGGTCTCAAACCCCTAAACTTAAGCAATCCACCCGCCTCAGCCTTCCAGAATGCTAGGATTACAGGCATGAGCCGTTGTGCCCAGCCCAAAGGGGACTTCTGAAAGCATCTGTAAACTACAAGAAACCTTGGCCTTTTCCATCACGTGGAGGATGGAATATGCTCCAATCATATCCAGATCTTAAGGTTCGAAGCCTCCAGCTAACATCTAGGAGGCCCTGAGATTCTTGCAAAAGCCGCCCACATCTGCCCTCTCTGCCCTCAGTGTGCCGTTCCTCTGTTCAGGAGCCCTGAGAGGTCCTTGCAGGATCCTGTGTTCTTTATCGCCAATTTCTGTCAAACAGCTTCAAGTCTCTTGAACACATACCCTTTCAGGTACAGCATTCATTTCTCTGCAGGTAACTTTCTGTAATTTCCCTTCACAAAAAGAAAATGTTCCCAAAATGTAACTCTGGATAGAAAAAAAAAAAAAAAAAACCCTATTTGGCAACTCTAACAGCTTATACCCTAGGGGGAAAAAATAACAGTATCAACTATTTACTGAGTATCACTGTGTGCCAGGCAGTAGGCTAAGTATTTTGCTACATTCTCTTACCTAATCTTCACAAGAGCCCTCTCAACTGAACATTACTCTTACCACTGTTTAGCAAAGTCAGACTTGGCTCAGTACCTGTGGCTCAGGTAGCTAAGGCGCCAGCCACATACACGTAAGGTGGCGGGTTCGAATCCAGCCAGGGCCCACCAAACAACAATGACGGCTGCAACCAAAAAATAGCTGAGTGTTGTGGCGGGTGCCTGTAGTCCCAGCTACTTGGGAGGCGGAGGCAGGAGACTCG
>NW_003852424.1:9440379-9462318 GCF_000181295.1 Otolemur garnettii
GCATCACAGCTCACAGCAACCTCAAACTCTTGGGCTTAAGCGATTCTCTTGCCTCAGTCTCCCAAGTAGCTGGGACTACAGGTGCCCACCACAATACCTGGCTGTTTTTTGTTGCAGTTGTGATTGTTGTTTAGCGGGCCTGGGCCAGGTTTGAACCTGCCACCCTCAGTGTATGTGGCTGGCACCGTAACCACTGTGCTGTGGGCACTGGGACACAATTTTTCTATTTTTAGTAGAGATGGGGTCTCATTCTTGCTCAGGTTGGTCTGAGTTCAAATGATCCTCCCACCTTGGCCTCCCAGAGTTCTAGGATTAACAGACATGTGCCACTATGTCCCACTAAAAAGACTATTTTTTTAAAGGTCCCCAAGTAATGTAGCCCAGAAGTGAAGCTTAAGAAAATGTGATCCTATGGCACTCTTAGCCACAAACCACCTTAAGTGCCTGTGGTACTCCTAGCTCCCATCACAATGATAGTTCTATGTCAAGAAGAGTTGGAAGAAGTGTAGGTAATCATCACATTAACATACATTCATCTGAGACTTTACAGGTTTCTGTGCTAAGAAAGCAGAGTGATGTCTATCTCTCCATGTGTTTATCAATCCCACTCAGCGAGGCTATAATTGACAAGGGGCCCATGCTATCACGCTTACTTCAGAGGTGATAGATGGTGAGGCATGTACGAACTTGTTCAAGACAAATGCAAGTGTGCATGCTTTTGGCAGAATGTGGTGTTTTAATCCACAAAAGAAAAACACATGTGATAAGAGCCCTAAATCCAGTTCTGGTTAGTCCAGAAAGCTCAGTGTGGAAAGAGAAATTGAACATTAGCCACGTCCCCCATTTCGTTGGAGGAGATTGGAGAGAACGGAGAGGAGGAGGCTTCTCCTCACACGCCAGGTGAACAAAAGCAGGCCTGACAGAGATGGTGTTAACCGAGCCCCAGTGTCATCCAGAAGGCTGTGAGAACCTGACTGAAGGCTTCCCCCGGTGGGCACCCAGGAGAGATGTGCACCTGCTAATTAAACCTCCTTTCAGAAGGTGAAATTTTTTGTCCTACTTTTCTGAGAGAATCACTAGGTTTTGGGGACAGAAAAATGCTAAAAGGCGTTTTTACTATTTTAGAATCCTTCCTAATGGATAATTGATGAACGACTTTTACTAGACTTTATTTATAGACTTACCTGGTACCATTAAAATGTTAACTATTGGGAAAAATGTAACTTTTCTCCTAGCTGCTATTACTTTGAAGAAAAAGTATCATTAGTGTTGCAATACTCATGGAGTGTTTATTAACAGCTGGATGACTTCAGTTTGGAAATGTTTACCTACACTGATGGTTGTCAAACTTGGTGCATCTGAATCACCCAGAGGGCTCATTCCAAAATAGCTTGCTGGGCCCATCCCCCAAGTTTCTGATTTATTCATTAGGTCTGGGATAGGACCTAAGAATCTGCATTTCTAGCAAGTTCCCAGGTGATGCCGATGCCGTGGCTCCAAGGACCACACTTTGAGAGTTATTGAGCAGAGCATAAGACCAAATGACCTTGACTGACATGCAGGCTCGCTCCCACCAAATCTAGAAGCAGAAAAGGCCAGATATTTCTTCCTCCCTTGTTTGCCAGAGAGACGATCTGGCTTGATTTCTCCAGGACAACTTTAGTTTATGTCTTTTACAATCAACTTGTACCTGTTAATTGTTTTAGTACCCCCTTCATCCTCAGAATTGTCCCTGTTTAGATAATTGTCATATTCACCCTAGTGTTTGTTCATATCTGCATGATCTTAACATATAGGAATACCGGAGAGTATGTGCTCTTCCACAGAGAGCCTTTGCTTTCTCTGAAAGCCAGACACACCATAGATGCTTGGCTGGGGCTGCAGCTTACTATGCCCTTGGCTTACTCTCCTACTGCGGTGTTGATAGTGGTGTTTGCCCACAGGGGACCTTACCTTCTTTTTGAGGTACTTTTTAAATTTTATTTTATTTTATTATTTTTACATATACATGTGTTTACTAGGTTTCCACCTTTTGCCTTCACAAAATCAAAAAGGCTTAAAATTTAACAACAATAACAATGTTTAAGATAAAGACTAGAAACAAAAACCTCATAAAGAATGAATGAAGATAAATGCATTCATAAAGATATCAGACAATTGCTACAACAAAGTATTAAGCAATAGTAATAATAGTAATTTAAAGAAAGTAACATTCGCATTGTCAAACAAGAGTATGTCTACTATAGAATGCTTTGACTCTGAGGTTCAGTATAGAGTCATCAATTATTAACTTCTTATTATTTTTCTTCCCAAAGTCTCAAAAGATAGACAACTAATATTTATAAATAAAAATAAAACATAATTTCAAAAAACAGACGATGCCAAATCTTATAGACAATAGAAAGAGAAGAAATACTTCAAAATCATTCACTTAGTCTGGATACACCTGATTTGGGGGTACTTTTTACACACCCTTCTCTGCCCCCACTCTCTCTTTTCTTTTCTTTCTTTCTTTCCTTCCTTCCTTCCTTCTTTCCTTCTTTCCTTCCTTCCTTCCTTCTTTTTTGCTGCTATTACTGCTGCTGCTATAGGTGTTATTATTTGAGGGATGGAGAGAGGTCCCTTGGAAGTTGAAAAGGAGAGAGAATAATATCTTGTAACTCCTATGTACCCAGCAACTGGCTTCAACAATCATCATCTCATTCCTATCTCAATCATCTATATCCCCATTGGATTCTCCAACAACCTTCTCCTGCACACAACCACTAGATGATTTTGGAAAAAGCCCAGCATCATATGATTTTATCCATAAACATAAGAGTCCTACCTCTAAAAGAATAGGACTCTAAAAATAATCAGTATGTCATTATCACATCTAAAAAATTCATACTTTTTTAGCATCATTAAATTTACAGTCAGGGTTCAAATTTCCCCAATTGTCTCATAATTTTATTCATTTAATTGTTCAAATTAGGATCCAAATAAGTTTCATAGTTTGAAATCCACTGAGATATCACTTGTCTTTAATAATGTATATGTTCCTTAAGCTATCTCTTTTTTATTCATTACATTTCTTATTTTTAATTATTATGGGTACATAATAGTTGTACCTCTCTATAGGGCATATGTGCTATTTTGATACAGGCATTCAATGTTAATTAATTATTATATCTTATTGGTTGATGTAACCAGAGTCTTTCCAGACAGTAGTCCCTCATATCTATGGGGAATTGGTTCAGGGGCCCTGCAGACACCAAAATGCACAGATGCTCACAGCCCGTACAGAAAATGGTGCAGTGTTTGCATATAACCTACACACATGCTCCTATATACTTTAAATCTTCTATAGATTATTTATAATTATATACTATTACTATAGCTAATAATATGAATTGAGTGAAACACATCGAATTCATTTACATCTGTGGAATCCTAACAGTACTTAGAATAAAACATTTCACACTGGTCACTTTGGGAAGATGCTAGGGAACCAATTTATCTGCAGATTTTGTTGTTACTGTAAGAAAGGTGCTAATATATATATATTGAACACTGAGGTGTTAGGAATTGTGCCTAATAGGGTACAGATATTGCTCGAATAGGATCATGAAAAATAGGCTTCAGGGTAACAGTGAGGTTCTTGGAAGTTAAAGAAAATGCTTAATTCCCCAGCTTGTGTTCTTTCTCAAGTAGCCACCAGCCAGTGCTTGGTTATGCCGGCTACCCTAGGGTCATTCGGAAGGAGCATCCTCTTTTCACTCTCTGAAACAGTGTCCTGGTTTCAATCATAAATTCAATAATCACCCAGCATGCAGCTACCTTGCTGCTCTCTGTTTATCCCTCCAGGTATTTCCAAAGGAAAGGCCTAGAATCAGAGGGGTCCTGAACGGATTCGGAATTGTAGCAACGTTCTCATCAGAAGAGAAAAAGGGTCCGTGAGAGAGAAGAGGAGCAATGAAGAGAAAGAGGCAGAAAGGTCTAGGAGGGCCCACATTTCAGGGCATGTCAACACCCCTCATTATTGTTTAATTTCAGATTAATATAAGAGTACAAAAGATTAAGTTGCATTTGCATTTGTTAAGTAAGGTCCCTAGTGTAGTTGTGTCCTGTAGCAGCCCATGTAGCATATGACAAGGTGGAGTGAGAGTTATAAGAAACACCTGTACAGCTCGGTAGTGTAACACCTGGTGATAAGGGCCTGGGAGGGATGTGGCTCTCCTAACAAACACGAGAGCTCGCAAGACAAGAGCATCAGCGATTGGCAGTCTCTGCACCTGTGGTGTTAAGAGCCACGGGAGTGTGTCTAGAAGAGGCTGGAGGAGAAGGCAGTCGGGATCGAGCGTGTTCTATCACGGAACCGGTCACTCAGACTCTGTCGCTTCTCCTGCCTGCAGAATGCCTGCACGGCGTCTCTCTCTATGAAAGACTGCTAAGATGTATACTTCTTTTTTTTTTTTTATTAAATCATAGCTGTGTACATTAATACACTCATGGGGTACAGTCTGCTGTTTTTATATACAATTTGAAATACTTCTCCGCTGCTGGTGGGATTGCAAACTAGTATGTTCCTTTTGGAAAGATGTCTGGAGAACACTTAGAGAACTGAAAATAGACCTGCCATTTGATCCTACAATTCCTCTACTAGGTATATATCCAGATGACCAAAAATCACACTACAACAAAGATATTTGTACCAGAATGTTTACTGCGGCCCAATTCACAACTGCTAGATCATGGAAGAAGCCCAAGATGTATTCTTCTTAAGACTGCTTTACTCCCTCCAATACTGTCTTTCACTCTCTCTCTCCCTTCTGCTAAAGCAAACAGCCCTCAGGCACCTAAGAGTAATTATTTTTGAGCAAGATTGCGTAGAGGTCCAACCTAGATAAGCTGAGGGCCAGAGACCTGGCCAGTCCTGGGCCCCAATAAGTGGCGACCATGAAGGGACCCCGACAGTGTCCCACACCCAAGAGGTGTGCTACATACCCTCTGCCCTTACATTACCCTCACATTGTGCCTATTAGGTGAGAGCGTGCCATTCCCCCTCTCTCCACCCCTCTTCCTCCCCCCTTTGCCCCCCCAACTTGAATTTAATTGAATTTATCTCTTGTGTGGGTGTGTATTAGTTCATCTACTGGCTTCATATTAGTATTGAGTACACTGGATACTTGCTTTTCCACTTTTGTGATACTTTATTAAGGAGGATGTGTTTCAACTCCATCCCAGTTAATACAAAAAATGTAAAGTCTCCATCTTTTTAGTGACTGAATAGAATCCATTCAAGGGTGGATGGGCACTAGGGTTGTTTCCACATCTTGGTGATTGTAAATTATGCTGTGACAAATAATCTAGTGCAAATGTCCTTAGGATAAAATGATTATTTTTTCTTCTGGGTAGATGCCTAGTAATGGGATTGTGGGATCAAATAGAAGGTCTGTTTTGAGTTCTTTGAGAATTCTCCATGCTTCTTTCCAAAGAGGATATATTAGTTCACAGTTCTACCACCAGTGTAACAGTGTTCCCTGCTCTCCACATCCTCGCCAGCATCTGCAGCTTTGGGACTTTGCCCTGTGGGCTATTCTCACGGAGTTAGGTGATATCTCAGGGTGGTTTTGATTTGCATTTCTCTGATGATTAGAGATGATGAGCATTTTCCCATGTGTTTACTGGCCATTTGTCTACCTTCTTCACAGAAGATTCTGTTCATGCCTCTTGTCCAGTGATAGATGGGATGGTTTGTTCTTTTTGTGTTGATTAATTTGAGCACCCCTCACTTTGTAAACTATATCACAGAAGGCTGAGCACCATGGCTCATGCCTGTAATCCTAGCAGTCTGGGAGGCCAAGATCGGAGGATCACTTGAGCTCAGGAGTTTGAGACCAACCTGAACAAAAGTAAAACCCCATCTCTACTAAAAATAGAAAAATTAGCCAGGTCTTATGGCAGGCACCTGGGGTCCCAGCTACGTGGAAGGCTGAGGCAAGAAGATCACTTGAGCCAAAGAGTTTGAGGTTGCTGTGAGCTATGATGACGCCACAGCACTCTACCCAAGGCAACAGAATGAGACTCTGACTCAAAAATAAATAAACAAATAAGTAAATACACAAATTACCCTGCAGAAAGGCCTCATGCACAGAGTATGCAACACCACACAGGTGATCGCCATAGAAGTACACTGCCGTGGTCCCAGCTTCTTGAGGATGCCACACCCGGGGGCTCACAACACCCACGTGGGGCCAGCCAGGGGCTTCCTTGTCCTGGCCCCAAGCTATGCCCAAGTGACCCTGCAGCCCGGGAACTGGGAACACAGAAGGTTCAGAGATGAGTACTCCAGACAGCAGCCAGCTAGCAGCCCTGTCGCCCCCACCCTAGCCCAGGTATCAGGTACAGACCCTCCTGGGGCTTGACAAATTGACATCTGCGGATTCAAGCAGGAAGTGGAGACTGCAAGAGACATTCTATTTGTGCCTACCTCTGAATAATTTAACACTCCCTCTGAAATAGACCATCATTAGAATTTGTCAATTCCTGTGCATTTGAGCAGACAGCCTCAAAAAAAAAAAAGAGAGAGAGACAGAGAGAGAGAAGAAGAAGAAGAAAAAGGAAGAAAAAGTTCCCAGACACACTGCCTCAGAGGAGGGTGATGGTTCAGTTTTGTTTTCTTTTTTTTTTTTTCAAGTCAAATCCCTTTTGCTCACTAGTGCATCGAACCCAATAGGAAACTGTCCTTTCCTGTCTAGTGGCCCTGAGACCATGTCTGCACTGCAGGAGAAAATGCTTCACCTCTCCAAATGCAATGATGTCAGCTCCCAGCATCACCGCTGATCTGCCCGCAATGGTGTTCAAGTCACGCAACCCTTGTGATCCTCAGTTTCTGCATGTGCAAGATGCAGATCCTAGGGCGGCCTCCCTCACAGGTGCACTGTAGGATAAAAGAGCTAATGGGGGCAACACACCTGTCCCAAGTCTGGCACGAAACCCATGCCCAATAGTCTTTGGCCTTCTATCCCTTCGTATGCACTGGCCTGAAGTGAAATGTGCCAGTTCCCATAAGGAACCACAGACAGGCACAACTTCCAGCCCTGTGTAAACCCACTTTCTTTAGTCCGTTGGTTAGGCTGCCAAACACTTGGGGGGTGGGGGTATACACACACCCGCACACAAATACATCATATCATATATGTACACACACACACATGCTCTTTAGCTCAATCCCCATTATAGATGTTCAAATCAGCTGAGCACCCATCCTGCTTGTCTATGCCCCTAGTGTCTAGTTCTATTCCCCATGAGGGCTGTTCCCAACTTTCAGTGAATCTCACCCCACTTCCAAACCCCTTCCTCACCCCCACCCGCCCCCCATTCACTGATTTCCTTCTCTCCAAATGTCCCCCACCTCAGCCCACCCCCTCCTCCTCCCCTCCCCCTGTGCTCTGGGCCCCACTCCTCCCATTTGTTCCTGACCTTGGCTCCATCCACCATCTCCTTCCCTTGTGGCTTCAAGTTCCTTGTCCCCACAGGCCTACTTTTAACCCTATAAAAATGTTCAGACATCACACCTCCTGAAAACATTTCCTTCTCCTCTTTCTTACAACCTCAGTCCGCATCTCGCCTCCCTCTTGCTGCCCAACACTTTAAAGAATTTGCCGATCTACATGCCCCCCACATACCGGTGTCTTTGCTCCCAGCACTGTGGCTCCCGCTCTCCCCACTGCTGCTCCTTGAGGACTCATCAAGTCACCCCCTGACTGCCCTTCTGGGTCCCCATCTTCCCAACCCCTCCTTGGTCAGACTCCGCCTGCTTCAAGTCTGTGACAGCAGCTCTCTCCTGACTTGCCCCCTTCCCTGTCCCCTGAATGCTTCTCTCTCTTTCTCTCTCATTTCCTCATCCCCTCCCTGCATCTCAAATGGAAATGCCATCTACGGCTCTAGGCACGGTACTTTCCTCCTCTGCTCCACTCCATCTCCCTGGATGATTCCAGTCTCCACTGCATCACACTGCAGCCCTGGACACACACATGACTCAGACCCTGACATTGCCCTGAAATTGCAGTGGGCTCCGCAGCCTGCCTGCTCAGATACTCGCCAGCCTGTTAAGTGCCGATTCTTCCTCTCACTCACCCTAACTTGGAAGCCTCACCCCCACTTCTCAATCTTGCCAAGTCCCAGGCGTTCCAGCCCAGCACCGTGAGTCACCATAGTCCCTCCTTTCCCTCCTCTACCGCCATCCCAGGTCAGGCCTTGGCCCGCCCCATCCGCGTGCCAGCAACAGTGCCCACGCTGCCTCAGGCCTGCCATCCGTCTCTTCCCAACCCATCCCTTCCACCCCCACCCTCGACAACCACTCCTAGGAATGGTTGTACTCTGAGCTGCCTTTGCTGAGCCCTGGCTGAGTACCAGGCACAGAGCTAAGCACTTTACACACGTCACCCCACGTGCCCTTCCAAGGTCCCTACATGGGTACTGTTGTCTCTGATTGTAGATGACAAAGCAGAGGCCGAGGAAAATCATACTCCTGATTACACAGTTACTAAGTGCGGGGCTGAGACTATACCCAGGCTCCACACCTGGAGGGTACAGGCCAGAAATCGTGAAGTCACGCCGCCTCCATCCGCAGACCACATCAGACCAAACAAATCCCTTCTAGAGAAGCATTTGCTGGTTCCCTTACTGCCTACTAGTTTCCTCCAAATGGCCCCCAAGGCCGTCACTGGCAGCCACACAGTCGTCTGTGCCAGCTCCTGCTGGATACTCCACCTGTTACCTCTGTTTGGGTTCTGTCCATCTTTGCAGCCAGGTACATGCACTCAGGACACACTCCACTTCTAACTTTTGCCAAACATACGTCACCTTTGCTGGCTTCCGCCATCGTGCCTGGCTCAGCCTCAATACTCCCCTGTCCCCTAATTCCATCTTTAGACAATCAATTTCTCCTTCTTCAGTGCAACCCAGAATCTCACTTACACCTTTTCCACACCCATCATTTCACTCCACCTTACGGGATGGTCATGTGCACATTCATTTCACCAAGGTGACTCTGATTTTCTGAAGGGCAGACATTCTCAGCATACTCACTTCTGTAATATGTCACTTACCTATCTCAGGGCATGCTAAATATTTGTTGGACTGACTTGATCCCAAGGATCCCACACATGCACTGTCACTGTGATCACTTTCCTCTTGTTTGAAAGACATCGGGATATGAGACATGCCCCTGGCAATGTAAGGATCTCATATCTAATAGGGTGGAGGCCTAGGGGGAGGGGGTTTCAGATCCCGGGTGAGGACCTGGTCTATTCACTTGTTCAGACTCCTTGCAAAAAACCACTGCCAAGATGCAAAGTTAATTTTCAAGGAAAGAACAGAACAGCTTTCACATTCCGACACCTCCTCCTGCTCTCCCATCCCACCTCCTTGGAGAACAGCCTCTGAGGATGACTCACTGGTGGGAGAGGGTAAAAACAGCTCCTGGGAGGGGCTGAGAATCTCTGCAAGACACAGAGCAAGACTGGTGATGGCATTTGTCCCCGGAGGGTGGGAATGCACTTTTCTGCACAATCCCAGATTTGATTTGAGTCCCTGAGATGAACCTGACAAAAATAAAAACCTTCACAGGTATATTCTCTTTTTTCTTTTCCTTTTTTCCAGTAAAATATGCTCAAATACCTAAGGGATTTTATCTCTACAGAGCATCAAATGTCATTCTTCACCACCTCCTCCCAAGTCTCCTTACAGTCCATAAAATGTGTGTCACTTTCATGCTTATAATGAGACAAGGAAAAGAAAAGTTCAAAGAAAGACTCCTGAATCTGCACAGCTTTGCCAAGTTAGCACAGAAATTCTGGTGAGCCCCTGGAACCATCTCTGTGCCCCACTATGCAGAGGTTAAAACCTCCACTCCACTCTAGAGGTGGCAAGTGTGAGCCCCGCAGAACCCCTAGACCAAAGGTCTCGTTGCTGCCTGCCATCCAATAGCCCTGCCTTTCCCGGCATCTCAGCTCAGTGCACACACATGCACACACGTGCGTGCGCACACACACACACGCACGCACGCACACCTTCTGGGCCCATTCTGTGACTGTCGGGGCTCTAAAGTGTTTCTTTTCTTTCTCATCCAAAAGGTTATTTGCTCCACAGAAAGAGCTTTTCTTTTCCAAAATCATGACAACGTGGACAATCTGCTTTCTAAACCCCTACTGAGCCTTCCCACCAGGGGATGCACAAAGAGCAGCTGGACAGGGCCGTCCATGCGTGGGCTCCAGGAACAGGATGCTTTCCCGGCGATTTCAAGCAGAGGGCATGGGCTAATGAGCTTGTTCTGGAACAGCCCCACAGAGGGTACAGTTGATCTGCTTCCAGCTTGGCCTCTGCCCACTAATTAGAACATCTCAGAAATGCTGAAATTTGCCTCCCACCCTCTCTACCCTGTCTCATCCGCACCTTTTTCTTTTTTCCCAGATGAAGCTAAGCACCAGGGTAAGAAAGGGGAGAGGATGTTTTGTGAGCATCTGCCACGTGCCCAGCTCAGAGCCAGAAGCTGGACATTCACTCAGTCCTCACAAGAACTCCCCAAGGTAGTTATGGCCATATAACTACCATTGAATCCACTGTATAGAAGGGGAAACTGGGGCAAGGTCAGAGAGGTAAGTAGTTTGCCCAAAACAACACAGCTAATGATTGATGGAGTGAGCATTGTGTTCAAGTCCTTTCATTTCAAAGTCCATGCTGTGTCCCACAGTGATGAACAGAAGTGGTTAGTGTGGCCATCTTTGTCTAGTTCTTGATCTTAAAGGGAAAGTGGTCAGTCTTTCACCATTAACTGTCCAGTCAGTACCTGTGGGCCCCAACCTTCCTAATGCCATGATGTATTTTCACTGTTACAAAGGGGTTGCCACCCACAGGTTGAGAACCACTGCTGTAGGGTTTTCATAAATGCTCTTTATCAGGTTGAGGAAGTTTCCATCTGTTCCTACTTTAAGTAGGTTTATGGTGAAAAGGTTTTGGATTTTGTCAAATGTTTTTTTCTTTCATTTCACTAATGTGGTATATTACACTGATTGATTTTTTTAAAATATTAAACCAACCTTGCATTCCTGGGATAAATGTCACTTGGCCATGGTATATAATCTTTCTCATATGTTGCTGGATTTGGTTTGCTGGCATTTTGCTGAGGATTTTTGCATCTGTACCTAAGATGTTGGTATATAGTTTTCTTGTAATGTCTTAGCCTAGTTTTAGCCATTGAAGGTTTTTGATTATGAAGCTGATGTAACTAAGGACAGTTGATTTTTTTTTTTTTTTAAAGACAGAGTCTCACTGTGTTGTCCTCTGTAGGGAGCCATGGCATCACAGCTCACAGCAACCTCAGACTCTTGGGCTTGAGCAATTCTCTTGCCTTAGCCTCCCACGTAGATGGGACTAAAGGCACCCGCCACAATGCATGGCTATTTTTTTGTTGTGATTGTCATTGTTGTTTAGCTGGCCCAGGCCAAGCTTGAACCCACCAGCCTTGATGCATGTGGCTGGTGCTGTAACCACTGTGCTATGGGCGCCAAGCCAGGATAGTTGATTCTTAAACAACATGTTTGAAATACACAGGTCCACCTATACACAGATGTTTTTTAACCAAAGTCACAGGATACAAAACCTGCATATAGGGAGGTCCTACTTTCTGTATACCTGGGTTCCACAGGGCTGACTGCAGGATTTGAGTATGTGAGGATTTCGGTATATGCAGGGGTCTTGGGACCAATTAAGAGATGACTGTATATCCATGTACTAAGCAGAATAATAGCTCCCCAAATATGTCCACATTTTAATCCCCAGAACCTGGGAATATTTCTCTTACCTAGCAAAAGGTACTTTACAGACCTGATTAAATCAAAGATCTTGAGATAAGAAGATTATGCAGGTTATTTCAGATGGGCCAAATGTAACCACAAGGGTCCTTATAAGCAAAAAGGGAGGCAAGAGGATCAGAGAGAGAGAGAGATTTGAAAATGTCAAACTGCTGGCTTTGAAGATAGGGAAAGGGGCCACAGCCTACTGATGCAGTTCATTGGCCTCAAGGAACTGATAATGGCAAAAGAATAGATTCTTCCCAGAGCCTCCAGAAGGAATGCAGCCCTGATGACACCCTGATTTTTGCCCCATAAGGCCCATTTCAGACTTCTGACCTCTAGAACTGTAAGATGATAAGTGTGTGTTGTTTTAAGCCATAAGTGTGTGGTCATTGAACAGCAGTCCTAAGAGCTGGCTCTCACCCTGAATCAAACCAAAAACCTGGTTTGTCAGCCCTATAACCCTAATTCCCTCTTCCTATTATTACCAAAGCATTCCAGATAGAGATGGATAGCAACCAGAAAGCCACTTCACTTATTTGCAAAGAGAGATCTACCCGTAAGACAGAATCCTCATCCTCTCTCCAGTCAGACCAAGATGGAAAGTCAGTCTATATTTGGAAGGACGCTGAGGAGCATAGGGTTGGAGCAAGCAGAGATATAGGAGTTGCTATTCCAGGTCTCCAGCTTGGAGCCCACCACGCTCATCCTCACAGCAGGCACAGCCTTGCCAAGGGCACCCTCACCCCTGAATGTGCTGACTAGGCTGCTCTCATTCTTCGGTGGTATCTGGAACACACCATCAACATCACTCTGAGAAGCTCCTGTTTTTAGGCAGACCTGTCTGACCAACACCTCTTTAAGAGTGCCAGATGCGTTGTTTCTTTGGAGTTGTGACCAGTTAAGTAATACATTTAAAGCACTTAGAACACATGCCAGAAGTAAGCACTCAACAAACGTCAGCTATTGTCATTATTATAATTAACATTATTGTCATTGATACATTCAACCCAGTTAGGCTCAAGCAGTATGGAGCTAAGGACCCTTTTCTCTCTTTAAGGCAACTTCCTTCTCTCACTCTGCTCTTTATGCTGCAATTCTGTTTTTGTTTTGTTTTGGGGGTGGAGGAGAGGTTGAGCCAGAGTCTCACTCTGTCACCCTGGGTAGAGATGTGGCGTCACTGTAGCTCACACTAACCTTGAACTCTTGGTCTCAAGTGATCCTCCTGCCTCAGTCTCCTGAGCAGCTGGGACTACAGGCGCCCACCACTACTCCTGGCTAGTTACTGCAACTTTAAATTGGCAGGTGAGGGAAGCCTCACCCCTCGTACTGACTGCACGATAATGATTACATAAAGGTCAATTTGGGTCACCATCAGATGATCTGTAAGGTTCTTTTCAGGAAATAAGAAAACATATGCAGAGCCATGAGTACAGCACTGGCACAGAACAGAAACTCAACACGTGTTTATATTGTTACTCACACACTCACTCCCTGCGGTGAACTGAATCCTGTCCCCTCAAAATGCATATGCTTTTTCCTATAAGGGTACATGTGAATCTTTCTAAATGTCGAATATAAATGTCTTAACACAACAATTATGAGAATGGCATGATGACTATGTTGGCCAATTGGATGAAAGTATTTCAAATTGTATATGGAAACAACATATTGTATCCCATGATAGAATTAATGTGCACAAATATGATC
The DNA here is from genome assembly GCF_000181295.1 of Otolemur garnettii. Lineage (NCBI taxonomy): Eukaryota > Metazoa > Chordata > Mammalia > Primates > Galagidae > Otolemur > Otolemur garnettii. Next base: position 9,453,930 of record NW_003852424.1, read on the forward strand.
TAATAAAAAAAATGCGTATGCTGAAATCCTAACCCCCAGTAATTCAGAATGTGACCTGTTTTGGAGATAAGGCCTTTAAAGAGGTGATTAGGAGAAATGAGGCCCTAGGGTAGCTCCTAATCCCATCTGACTGGGGTCTCTAAGGAAAGAGGAAATGAGGCCACCATGGAGACACCAGGGACCGGCACACACAAGGACAGGTGCGATGGGAGCAGGAGCGCAGCCGTCTGCAAGCCAAAGAGAGAGGCCTCGGGGATGCCAGTCCTGGTGACATCTTGATCTTGGACTTTCAGCCTCCAGAACTTGAGAAATAGTTTCTGCTGTTCAGGCCACCCAGTCCGTGGTATTTTGTCACAGAAGCCCTGGCAAATGAATTACTCCCCTTTTGAGAAGAAATATCTTCGGCATCTCTGGACAGCACAGAACTTTAGTCCCCGAAGCCTCTGCAGGCCTGAGTCCTGGTTGGTGAGGTAAGGAATGCACGTTTCCCACCAGACTCCCGTCCTCACCAGGTTCTTGGCCGCCGCACCTCGCACATGGTTCGGGGTTTCTCACTTCCTGAGGAAGCAGGTGCCATTAGCTTCACAATCCCTCCCAGAGCCCTGCTTGGGGAGTCGTGCCTCACAGAGGAAACACCACTGGCACCCCAGACATGGAAAACTGAAATCTCAAATGACAGATTCGTGACTTCCCTGAGGGAATAAATAGCGTGAACAGATGGGCCCCGAGGCTGGAACATTTCATTTAAATCCCCATAGAATTTTGATAATTTAATGAATGTGGTGAGAGGGGATGGCAAGCCGGTACCAGCAGCCAAAACACTGTCTTTCCATCTTGGTTTTAACCCTAGGATTGTGCTCCCAGAATGAGGAACACAAAAAGGGTTACCTGGACAAACTATTTCCTGAGAGGTTTCAAGCACCCTCTCTGAACTCGCACCTTGCAAGCTGAATGCTGTACAATGGGGGTGACATCCAGGGTGGCACGGTGCTCCAAGTGTTCCCTGAGCACCTCTCCAAGGCACCTTAATGGGCATCACTCCTTGGCACAGCCCCAGGAGATTTCTAGATGAGGGATTAATTACATATGGTCAGTGGTCACAGATCAATTGTCCTTAGCGCTCAGGATGGCATACCCCAGAGATCACTTACCTAGCTTTTCCAAATTCTCAAATGCAACTTGTTTCCAACTAATCCCTCCTTGCTTATCTCTGGAGACCCTCAGTAAAGTCTCATATCTGCCCAGAATAGAGAAAAGGGCACAAGACGAAGAGGCCAAAGACCCAGGCTGCAATTCTGCCACTCACCAACTCTGCTCTTCAGAAAGTGCCAGGCAGGCTCGGCACCTGTAGCTCAGTGGCTAGGGCTCCAGCCACATACACTGGAGCTGGTGGGTTTGAACCCAAACCATGTCTGCCAAACAACAATGACAACTACAACCAAAAACTAGCCAGGCGTTGTGGTGGGCGCCTGTAGTCCCAGCTACCTGGGAGGCTGAGGCTAGAGAATTGTTTAAGCCCAAGAGTTTGAGGTTGCTGTGAGCTGTGATGCCACGACACTCTACCAAGGGTGACATAGTGATACTCTGTCTCTGAAAAAAGAGAAAGAAAGAAAGTGCTAGGCAAATAGCGGGCCTTCAGCAAATGCGAATCCACACCACATACACACACACACATCCCAGTTGTGTCCCCCAGCAGCACAGTGCAGAAAGGGACAGCTCTTTGAGTACTTACTGCATAGAAGGAACCAGATCTCAACTCGTTGTTATTCCTGAAGAGTCTACACAGGGCAGACTAATTTTATGGCCCACCTACACTGTATCTTCCTTAAGCTCTTATAATTATATGTGTATATTTGCCATGTACAAAATATCTTTGTTTTAAAATGAGGATATACCACGGAATGGCTAAACTAAGCTGATTAACGTATGTATTACCTCACAGAGTGTTCTTTTTCTATGGTGAGAACATTTAAAACCCACTCCCTTCGTAATTTTCAAGAACACGAAGCACTGTTACTAACCATGGCCAGCGGCTTGTACAAAAGAGCTTTAGAATGCGTTCCTCCCATCTGAATGGCATTTTGTATCCTTTGACCAGCATCTTCCCACAGCCACCCACCGAGCACGCTCATATTGGCTGCTGGTGGCCAGCACCCTACTCTCTGCTTCTGTGACTTCCACGCTTTTAGATTCTCCATGTAGGTGGGATCAGGCGGTTTCTATCTCTCTATGCCTGGCTTATTTCACATCTCCTAGTATCCTCCAGGTTTAAGCTTTTATTTCAATGGATGTCCCGGCAAGTGCAGGACTAAGAACAGACGGAAGGCTGGGGAAGATGAGCCCCAGGTGCACAGTGTCTCAGCAAGGCTGTCCAGTTTTGTTAAATCGCTCAGAGACAAAACAGGCAAACCAAAGCAGCAGGAGGGGGAGCCAGGCCTGAGGAGCAGCTCTGAGAAGGAGGAGCAGGGAGGGGACTCCAAGCAGATCACAAGGCTTGACAACAGAGGAGAGACCACCCAGAGGGCAGGCAGGAGAAAGCTGGCCGTTAAAAATTGTTCAGACAGGGGACCCACCCCCAGGCACTGCTGCTTTCAGATTGAGTCCCCAGGGAGCATATCTGGGGACTCTGTCTGCATGTAGCATGACTTAATCTTTGGTGCAGGAGAGAGAGGACATCATTGATAAACTCGCACTCTGATTCTGACTCTGCACTCATTGTACCTGCATTCACAACACTTCTGGTTTACCAGAACATCAGTGAGATCAGGCATTGGTGGTAACTGACATAGGGAGAGTCCAACTGGGAGACCCCTTAGCATATATCGAGATAAGGTCTTGGGAATTAGACCCCTGAAGTCAATGGGTAGGCATTACTTTTAAAACATACTATTAATATAAATAGCTGCTTTCTAAGGTGAGTACCACTGAGAAGGGAATGGAGGACAGGAACGAGTTCCCTGCTGGGGCTGAGGACCCCTGTGGTTGGAGAGACCTGTTGTGCAGATTCTATTGCTTTCAGTGCTAAGCCAACTCCCACTTCTTCCCTTCCAGCTACTGGGTGCCCTGCTTAGTTTGCCCAAATGTCAAGTCCACCTTCAGAAGGAAAAGAAGTATAACAAGGTGAAAATTGTGACGGACTATAATAGCCTGGAAAGACAAAGAAGTGAGACTCTACCCAAGAATTACGGGGAAATAAAACAATACCAAAAAAACAAGACTAGAAGGTTGACTCTGTCACTGGGTGTCGGCTGCCTCTTGGGGTCCTAAGGAAGCGTCTTTTAAAAAGTCAACTTCCACCCCCATCCTTAGTGATTCTGCTTTAATTATATACCCTCAAGAGGGTTAGGCCTTTTTTTTTTTAAATAAACATTTCATCTGATTCTGATGTACAGCCAGGAATGAGAACTATAGAACTAGATGAAAAACTTGACTAAAAGTAAAAACAGCTTTGATTCTTTAAATCAATAGCACTCACTAAATTCCAAGCCAAGTTGGTCTTACTCTAACACTTTTTTTATACAAAGGAGAAAATAACTAAGTTACCAACAAAAGAAGACACTAACACACATTACCCCATCTATGCGTTTATAGACTGAGTCCTGCCACTTTAAACTACGGGCAGTAATCTGCAAGAGTCTTAAGAAAGGAAATAGTTTGTAGATGTTAACAGCTCAAGCTTCAGAATCAGAAAGCCAGGAGTGAGTGCCCTGGCTCTGCCATTTACTATCTGAAACATTTTTGGTAAATTGGGAGGATTAAATGAGATGCTGAATTTAAAGAATCCAAGGCCTAGTGCATATTAAGTTCTTAACAAGGGTTAGTTTCTATTATTTCATTATCATTTTTAAATACAAAGAGAGAGCCAGAAATAAATGCTGGATAAATAAAGAAATATGCCATCTCCTATAATGCTAATTCTCAACAAATTAATTTGTAATACAATTAAACTACAATGTAATTTCTATCCAGATTCTAGCAAGATTTCTTTAACTTGTCAACATGGTTCAATAATTCATCTAGAACAATAAGTGGGTGAAAATAGCCAAGAAACATTTTGAAGGTTAAGAAAGAGGAGGGACTTCTACTACTGGATATCAAAACATAACATAAAGTTTAAATATTTATATTAGTTTTAACACCAGAGACAAAGAGATCCAATGGAACAATATTAAGCAGGTTGCTTTCCAACCCACTGGAGAAAGGACCGTTCCTTCCGTGTTACTAAAGGAGCTGAATAACAAAAGCTAAATGGACCAAAATAAAGATAGAGCTCCCATTCACACCATAAGACATAACAAAGTCCAAAGAGATCAATCGATCACATGCGAAGTTAAAATACTAATAAAAACAGTCAAAATTTACTAATGAATACTTTCCTGATTTTAAAGTAAGAAAGGACTTTTTCAGCATGAAAAGGAAAAGTTCTAACAGAAAACACTGGTGATGTGAATATATTAAAAACTAGATTTGGACATGGCCAAAAGACTAGAGAAGCACAAAATTAAAGGCAGCTAGATCTGGAAAACGTTGGCAATACTCGTGCAAGTCACTGATTTAATATCCTCAATTTACACAGAGGTCTTATTGATAAATTAGAAGAACACTAACCCTTGATTTAAAATGGGCCCCGAGCGTGGAAAGACAATGTTTAGAAGAGGAAATACAATCGGTCGATAAACAGAAGTGCACATCATTGTAAGTAAATAAATGGAAAATGAAATAATATATGATTGGCAATATTGGCAATCTTTGGTTTTCCTTTTAACGATAACACTCATTGCAAGCAAGGATGCACGCAAGGGGGCCCCCAGACACTGCTGGCTGTAGGGAAATTAGAACAAGCTTTCTGGAAAGCGACTTGGCAACATGAATAAATAGCTTTATTATTTGTATAGTTTCCTATTTTCCATTGGCTATTCGATAGCAAATACCACTTTTATAATCAGGAAAATAAATTAACAAACATAAGGAAAGCAACTACCTGGATGGAAAACTTGAACGTTCCCTCATTTCAGCAACAGATTCAGGTAATTTCCAATGGCCTTGCAAACACAGGATGGGAACAAGTCACATTCTGAGTATTAGTTTACAACAATCAGAGCCAAGCATGGGGCTTGTCATTTGCTAAATTCAGGCAGGTCACCAAATGGCCCAGATCTAAGCAAGAGAACAAATAAATTGTGCACCTCAGCTCTGTATTCACATTTCCGATGACGGAGTACTGTACATATTAACGTCTCCCCCCATTCTCTTTAGCCATTTAATATCTTCTTGAAACTGAAGCGTTGTCAAATCAGGAAAGGATTTATCTTTAAAAAGGTAACTGTTACCCTTGGGAACAAGCTTTTCACAAGTAAGAGCTAGTTCCTCTAGAAATGCCAGCCCTTTGCTCCTTGCAAAGATATGCTCCCTGCCAGCATTTTATTTAAGTATTTTGGACCCTGCCTTATTTTTAAAACTGGAGCAACTGACCGAGCCTCCTGTGGAGGAGTCCATCTGCTGCAGGCCAGACAGAAGCTGGGGATTAGGAGTAAAAGCCGGGAGCCCCAAGCGGATCAGCCAGTGAGTCCACGCCCACAGGCCCTGCCGCCAAGCAGAGGGCTCATTAGCCAGCACGCAAAATGTTGTAAGTCTCCAAGGAGAGCTGAAGGGAGGAAGGAAGGAGCTCGGAAGAGGGGAGCCAGGCCTGGAGGAAGGAGGCAGATTAGTTCTGTTCATTCAAACTGGAACACGAGGGAAGCATAATCAACAATCCCCACGATGATGATGATGATAGTGATGGTGATGGTGGCGGTGGTGGTGTAGGGAGAGGACCCTCCTGCGTGGCTCTGGTTTGGACCAGGCCCTCTGATGCCAGCAGCTTCTGTATATATAGTTTTCTCAGGACAGCATTCAGCCTCACGTCGTCCCCCTCATAGCTGAGGAGCCCCTCAGAAAGGAACAGCTGGGTTCCGCTTCAGACCCACCAACTCTCTGTGCCCCCAGCCTCTGTCCCAGACAGGTCTCTCCCTCCTCTAACTCAACTACAGCTTGCCAGCCCCAGGGCTCCCGCCCCTCCCCTAAGTGTCAGGCTTCCTCCTGTGGAACCTTCTGCACTTTTCCAGGCCCTCCATGAATACAACAGAAAAATGTTCTTTCCCTTCCCCAGCACTGTACCCCGCCCATCTTTCCCTGCTGGTATGAGCTACTCCATTAAATCGCCATTCTGCCAAAATTTCCAGATGAGAGTAGGCACCAGGCTCTATGTCTTCATATATCTCAGACTCCAGGGGATTCACCAAGCACTCTGAGGAGCCCACTCGCATAGTCCACTCCACTCCCCTAGTTCCACAAGTCAGCAAACCCCCAGCCAGAATGCAAGGTTCCCTGCCTCCTTCTTCCCAAACAACCCCAATCTTCATAAGAGAGTCTCTCAGAGGCCCTTCACTTGGTTTTATGGGAAGAGAAAAGTCTTTCACCTCCAGTAGGTACTCATGATATTCCAAGATTCCAAAGTTTCTACCTGCCCTTGCCATCCCTATTCTTATATGGACCTGGGGGGCTTAGAGTTGGGGTCACCAAGGCCAGTTTCTTTACCTTTTGAGGAACCTCAGTTTTTTTTAAGTAGAGCGTTAAAGATCTCTCATCGTCATATTTGCATTTTAAATGCCCATTCTGGAACAGTAAAAAAGTCCTACTCAACATCTTGGTACATAGGTAACTTGCTTTGGTAGACCAAATCATTATTCCCAATTCTCCCCCAGTACTATGGTTATCCTCCTCTCCCTCGGTCAGTGACTGTGCAGTGTCTTCCACTGTGAAAAGGGTATTCTTTCCCACTTCAATGACATGGGCTTGGATTTGGCCAGGTCATTTGCATTGGCCAATAAAACGTTAGCAAACATGACAAGTACAGAGGTTTTAAATGTGCTGGGACAGTTGTTAGGCAGCATTAGCAATAGCTGACTGATACACTTGCTATATGTCCAACATGGTGCTAAGCACTACATTGTCTATAGAATTCACTCCTCTTAACAAACTGTATGAGATAAAGAACTATTTAATATTATGCTTGTTTTACAGCAAGAAAACTGAGGCACAGAGCATTTAGGCACAATTAGTAAGTGAAATGAAGCTTCAAATCCAGCCATCTGACCCCTGAGCCCACACTCTGCCACCACAGAACAAAACGCAGGAGACAGAGCTGTGGTTCCGTGCTCCTCCACGCCTGTACTCCACTACCAACCTTGGACTCAATGCCACAACAGCTGCTCATGAGCTCCCTGTCAGTACAAGCCTGACCGGATCCCAAGAGCTGAGGCAATTTTCCTAGCTCTGACAGTGCACGCAAAGAGAACAAGAGAGGCTTCCCTTCTAGAATGCATGACCCTTCCCTGAACTTCGAGGAGGAGAAGTCCCACAGGGAATTCTAACCAAGGAACAATCCCACCATTGTGAAGTGCAGGCCCCCGACATTTCTGCCAGGGAGGAACAGCACACCTCATTCTCTGCCTATTTTTATTCTCTCCAAGCAAACATCTCCAGGCTTTTGCTCATAAAAATTATTACACAACTGCCAGCTGCTGGGATTATACAAATAACTTGATAATAGCCAAGCAATATGCTGTCCGGTGCGCAAACACCAACACACCACAACAAAGCAGCCTGGGCGCCAGTCCTCATTCGCAGTCTGCAAACACAAGCAGCACAAAGGAAGGACACCCACTCTCTCCCGGTTTCAGGAGAACAAAGTGGCGGGCAGTGGGTCCCAAGGTGGATTTTTTACTCTTCAACTTCCAAGATGATCTATGCACAGGGAGAATGTAAAGTCATATTCTTTAGGAGAATAACTCATGATGTGATTCAATCATACTCCTTCCTTTAACCAAAGTTAGTACCTCTAATGAGCAGAAATGGGTTTACAGATGTTCAAGTTATAAACAAGCCAGCAATTCAAAGGATGTAACAAAAGAATTACATATGTATTGTTAACTACGTGTGTGTGTGTGTGTGTGTGTGTGTGTGTGTACTCTATTTAGATAAAGATGAAACAGTGTCTCTCTGTAAACTACTACACTATCCACCCCTGAGGGTAGGGATGGTGCCTCCCTGGCCTACCATTAACCTCAATGGCCAGCACAATGGACAGACAAAAAGTATTGTTGAATAAATAGATGCAAAATGAATTTAAGGGGACATTTTATCTTTGAATTTTAAATATTTTAATTGTTAAAATGCAAGGCTAGGGCAAGCAAGGAGATGTTTATGAAAATTTGGACCTCTCAGGGCAGTGCCTGTGGGTCAAGGAGTAGGGCACTGGCCCCATACATGGGGGTGGGGGTGGCAGGTTCACCACCACCAGGGGTGGCCCAGCCCTGGCCAACAACTGCAAAAATAAATAAATAAATAA
>NW_003852424.1:9462344-9508285 GCF_000181295.1 Otolemur garnettii
AAAAAAAAAAAAAAAAAAAAAAAAACAGAAAAAAAAGAAAGAAAGAAAATCTGGACCCCTGGGAAGGAGTTCTGTAATCCTCCACCTAACAGGCACAATGTCGGGGTATATGGCACACCTCCTAGGTGAAGGACTCAACTACAATTCAGACTTCACCTAACAAATGCGAACAATGTAACCTAATTGTGTGTACCCTTATATTAATCCAAACTAAAAAGAAAATTTGGACCCCTTCGAAAAGGAAAGGGAGATGGAGAAATAGCCATGCTTTCAAAGTCTTAGACACTCGCCAACAAAGCTTACACTCTGTGATCTTTATTTCAGCAAGAGAAGCAAGGCAGCTCAGTGTGTGTGCTGGCCGTCAGCAGCGGTCACCTGCCCAGCAGCCCTGAGCCCTTCCTTTCATGGCAACTGTCCAATTTTCCTCTGAAAAGCTCCCTTTCTTTGCGACATGCAATTTTAGGACTGAGAGCTACAAGGTCCTCAGGTACACATGCCATGTGACCCCAGATAGACAAGGCAGATTTCTCATCCAAGAATGTAACTCTCCTCTTTTCTTTTTCTTTTTTGAGACAGAGTCTCACTATGTTGTCCTGGGTTGAGTGCCATGGCATCACAGCTCACAGCAACCTCGAACTCTTGGACTTAAGCGATTCTCTTGCCTCAGCCTCCTGAGTAGCTGGGACTACAGGCACCCACCACAACCTCCGGCTATTTTTTTGGTTGCAGTTGTCATTATTGTTTCAGCAGGCCCAGGCCAGGCTCGAACCCGCCAGCTTCAGTGCATGTGGCTGGCGCCCTACTGAGCTATGGGCACTGAGCCCAAGAATATAATTCTCGAGCTGAGCACTGCACGTAAAGCCAGAAAATGGTTGGGGAGACCCAGTCCTTGGAGAAGTTCTCAAATAGCCCATCTATTTGAGGGCTGCAAGGGGGCAGGCTGGACTTTTCACAGGCAGGCTGGAGGCTTCCCCAGAACACAATATGGAGTTTATGTCAATATACAAGCATTCTCAGGGATCTTTCCTCTAAGACCCTTTCCCTGAATTCTTGAATGGAGAATAGCACAGAGCACAAAAGACAGGTGGAATCTGGAAACAGAGGTTCTGATCATAAACCTTCCATAAGAAATAAGTCACCTCCCCTCTCAGGGTCTCAATCTCTGCCTCCGTAGTATAACATGAAGGAGCTGGGATTAAACAACCACAAAGGATCCTTCTGTGCCCTGTCAACAAAAATCGACCCCTTGAATCTCTGGGTGTTGGCAACACAAAGCTCACATTGTCAGGGCCAGAGAGGCTTGGAGTTTAAAGCAGTTAATCCCTTGGTTGGATGACTGGGACAAAGAGGATTAACCTCAGATGAGAGAGCCATCGCCCAAATATAGAGCAATCCCAAGCACACACATTAGAGGTCGGGTGTGCCCCCACCTCCTCCTGCAAATCCTTATTCACCAGCCCTTTAAACAAACTGGTAGACTGACCCTCCAGCACCACAAGGTCAAGGTGTTAGATTGTTGGGAACCTCTCCACATTCCTCTAATACCTTTCTCAATTCTCCAATCCAGAATATGCTGTTTCTCCTTTGAAATACACAAGTTTCTTAAAGGTACACTAAGCTTGGTAAATAACTAAGCACTGAGCGTCTACTATAAGCCAGGGACTTTGTTAGACACTGGAGCTACAGTAGTTGACAAGGTGGCACAGTCCAGCTCTCAAGGAGTCTTCAGTCCAGAGGAGAGGGCCTACTGTGTGCCATGTGCCCTACTAAGCACCAGCAACCATTATCTCCTTCAGTGCCCTGCAACAATGCCAGAAAGTAGGTCTTAGGATGACCATTTTAAGGATAAGGACACTGAGGCTCTGAACAGTTAAACAACCTGCCCAAGGCTATGCAAGCTGTAAGTAGCAGAATGAGCCTCTTGACTTAAAATGATACAGGATTGTAGGAGATCTTCCCATTACTCCAAAGTCAGAACCAATGGGAGAAGGAAAGGGAAAATGTTGAACTTCACTTTCTTCTGAGTACTACGATGCTGGAATTGTCATTATAAGAAAAAAACCTGGATGTTTAACGCTGTATTTTTCCGCACTGAAAGAGCACCTAGGCCCCAGGCAACCGGGCAGCTCAGCCATAACTTTTTAGTCCTTCTGTTACTGAGACACACCTTCCTAGGTCCTCTGCAAAGTGTTCCTATAAGCTAACAAGAAATTGCTCATTGAAGTTTCAGGCTCTGTATTGGAGAAGGTAGATTATCATTGCAACAAACAAACTCTTCACAGAGTTTATTTCTTGCACTTGAAACAGCCTCAGGCAGGGCTGGTCAGTGGAGGAGCGCAGGCAGATTTTGTAGGTCCACCACACCCACTGTCATTGCATCAGCAGAACATGGTCACGTGGCCACAGCCACCAGTGAGAGAAGCCAGGAGATGTAGTCTGTGTGTGCAGGAGGAGGCAATGGAGTTTGCAGGTCTTTGCCACGAGCTCTAAAACTGTGTGCTTAATATGATCACTTCTAAATAAAGAAAACGACCCAGAATGCTTACAGATGGTGGGCATTACACAGAGGTTTTCTTTTTCTTGTCCCAATTTTCTGGATTATCTGTAATGTTGTTCTAATAGATCCAAAATGGTGAGGTAAAGGAGCAAGGGGGGAATAGGAAGTCTCTGAGCAGTTTCAGATAGAACCATGATGCTCATCCAGGTCACAACCTGGGAAACAGTCTATCACTGCCTCCCCAAACCCCCTGCCTCTTTCTCATCTATTTCAAGTACAGCAAACAAAACTTTTGGCACCCGTAGTTCAGTTGGCAGGGCGCCGGCCACATACACTGAGGGTGGCGGGTTTGAACCTGGCCCAGGCCAGCTAAAACAACAATGACAACTGCAACAACAACAAAAAATAGCCAGGCATTATGGCGGGCACCTATAGTCACAGCTACTTGGGAGGCTGAGGCAAGAGGATTGCTTAAACACAAGAGTTTGGGGTTGCTGTGAGCTGTGATGCCACAGCACTCCATCCAGAGTGACAGCTTGAGACTCTGTCTCAAAAAGAAAAACTTTCTACTGTACTTGTTCTGGGCAACTTATGATCCAAAGGCTTCTTATTTTTTAAATGTTTTCTATGATCTCTTGGGTCTTGTACCTTAAAGCATTTCCAAGACATCAATCACTTTTTAGGGCTATTGTTCCACTGTGCGGATGTGTATCTGTGATCAAGGTCAAACCAAACTTCAGATCCACTCAGTCCACACCCAGCCAAGCCTCATGTCTGAGACTCAGGACAGTGGCTCTCCCACCACTTACAAGACAAGCTCTGAGAGCCAGTACAGAACCTGACCCGGGCTCCTCTGTGTATCACGGTGCTCCTTGAGCTTCTTTCTCCTCGACACATCTGGCAATGACCTTTAAATCCATGAGAGATTCATGCAGGTGCCCTGCTACTTCCCACCAAACTTCCACCTCCGACTCCACCTTCTATCCGTCCCCAATCTCTGACCAATACCACCTGGGACTGCATGTTTTCTCTACACCAGATTTTGTTCCAAGATCAACCATCACATCTGCAAGTCTACATGCTTCTCCTGAAGACATTCTTCCCACAACTACCTATCCTCCAAGGCCCAAATGGACAACAAGCCCGGCCACATCCAATAGCTTTGCCTGGACCTCTATCTTCTCTCCTTGTGTAGCAATAGCAACTGCTTCTAGCATTGTGCTCTCCAAACACCCCCTGGCTCCGTACCTCCATGGTACCACTCCTCACCTTGTAATCTGAGTATAACTGACCAACTCCCTCAGGGCAGAGCCTAAGCAGATGGCTCTGGAGCTCTTAGTCCTGTACCACCTCAGGGAAGCACAGCAGGCAGAGTCAGCTCAGGAATCCAGGCACTGACTGGAAGGGCAGGTGGGGCAGAAGGGACACTGATGGGCTGAAAGGAACAGGACATGGACCTGGCAGTGACACAGGTGAAACTGAGAAGCCTGACAGGACTGACCTCTGACAGCCCTCTGTGGTGCCCAAGATCGCCCTCGCTGGGCCACTGATGGAGCAGGAGGCCAGCAACCCTGCAATGTGAGGGTGGGAGCCCAGCACAGCTGCCCATGCATGTGGGAGGCACCATCAAAAACAAAAACAGAAAACTCAGTAAGAAGTGGTTCATCACAGAGAGTGAGAGAACAGGGCACAGCACCCTACCCTGTATCCGGGTCCTCTGACCCTTTCTCAGCTCCCTCTTCGCTGCTCCCCTTGAGTTTATCTCCCTTTGTTTTAAGTTGTGAGTACTGGCTTCACAATACTTTCCTATAGTTTCTCTTTCCTTACGGCTTAATGTGTATGCTTTGCTTCAGATAAATAAATAAATGCAGCTGCATTAAATCCATGAGCCTTGAAGCCACCAGGTGTGAGATGTGTTCATCATCCACCACAGGGTAGGGATGGAAATAAACACCTTGAATCCCCCCCAAGGTCAAAGGCAGGGGCTCCTGACATTGCCATGACCTTTCCAGCCCCACCCCCTGAGCCTAGGACTCTGCCAGGAGCAGGCCACCGCACAATGTCCCTTCTTCCCCTCGGAGCCTCCCGTGCCAGCTGGGCTCCATGCCTCAGTGCCATCTGCTGCAGCCCAGAGCAGGCAAGAAGCCATGTCAGATTCTGTGCACGGCAGGAGAACAGGGGCTGCAGGCGAAATGGGAGCAGCCCTCACTGGGCCTGGGCTCTGAGAGCCAAGCAGGGAAAATCCCAGAGGATTAAAGCATTCGAAGAAGCTGATGAGGGGCCTAACCAGAGAGTTTCTGCTTTGTCTTTTTTTCCTGCAACAGGGGCTCACTCTGTTCTCTGAGCTAGAGTGTAGTGACATCAGCCTAACTCATTCCAGCCTCTAAATTCTAGGCTCAAGGGACCCTCCTACCTTAGCCTTCCATGTAGTGGGGACTACAGGCATGGACCACATAGCCAGATGAATTTTTTTAATTTTTTAGGGATAGAGTCTTGCTATTACCCAGGCTGGTCTCCAGCTCCTGGCCTCAAGCAATCCTCCTGCCTCAGCCTCCCAATGTGCTAATCACCACTCCCTAATCCTCTCACTCCATACCCCACTCCTCCCCACCCCTCATTTCTGAGTGTTTGTGACCGTAACAATTGAGGGGACCCAGGTCTCAAGTTCCTGACCTCTCATAGAGAGTCATATTGCTGCAGCCCCAACCTGGGCTCTGATTCTCTCTCTGTCCTTAACTTACTGTATGATCTTAAATAGCTTATTTCATTCTCTAAACTCAGCCCCCTCCTTCACCTGATAAAGAGTTTAGATTCCCTGCTTTCTAAGGTCTCTTCAGCTCTGAAACCCTAAGATCTTAACACTCAGTCAAGGCCTTCCATCACCATGAAGTTATTCTGGCCCTGAAAAGGAACCTGCCCCTGATATATCTGTTGACACCAATCCTGTCCCCTCAGGAGTAATGATGGATGGCTCATTTATCCATGGATGGGTTCCTTTCCTTGAGCAGCATTCGTTTGCAGTTTTCTGTCAAGGAAAGACCATGAAACCGAATTGTAAATCGTACCTCTCACACCAAGGTGAGTTTGGGGAGCCCGGGTTTTCCTGCCAACATACACATCACGATGGTTGACATAGGAGGCACTGAACAGTGCCCAGATCCCAGCTTGAACAGTTAATGCCAGGCCCAGGCACCTGTGATTCAAGAAAGCCCCAGAGGTCTGGCAAAACCACCTTGTCTTGAATCTATAAAGAGCTGACAGAGAAAGACGAGGATGTTTATCTACTTGTTTTTTCTTTTCTCTAAGTCTCATGTTTCTCACCTGTGAAATGGATACAGGAGAAAGGATGTGGCCTATATGATCCAACCCGAAAGGTGTTCAGTACTGAGGGGTTAAACAGCCACCAGTTAGGGGGGAATTTTAAATTGTCTTTTGGGAAAAGAAAGCAAATGCTAGCCTTTCCCCTGCCACCCAAGACAGAAGCAAGCTCTGACGACTGAAGGGAACAGGAGGTGGGTGGAACAGAAGTTTGCACAGAAGACAGGAAGAATGGATAGGACCACAGGCTTCTGTGCAGAGAGCTGAAGGAGGGAACCCATGAAGAGGGTCTTTGTTGCTAGGACGGGCGACACTGTTGGTGAGCTGTGATCAATGGTTAGGACAAGCAAGGGAGTTTTGGGGTTTGCTGATGATACTTCCAGGAGATCAGAGAGAAAGCTGAGTATACATGGGTCACCCGGTAAGTTTTAAGATACGCAAAAATCATGCAACAAAAAAATCCACACGGATGAAAACAAATGAAGCCCTCCCAGCAACACTGATAAGCTGAGCAAATTGAAACTTGCACAGGTGAACCAGAAACTTGAACAGCAACCAGAAAGGTTGCTGTCGACTGTGTTTCTCGAAAGTGAAATTAATGGACCATAACCCAGTATGTCTCGAGTATGATTGATCCTTGACACAAAGGAAGTCAGAATGGCAGGAAGGGGAGGAAGGGCAGGGGAAGGAAACCATTAGAGGCTGAGGACCATAATCATAGGTGCTGAAGACTCAGCTCATCACTGTCATTTACACTCTCGTGTCCTGTCCTAGCCAGTGAGAAGTAACCAGGAAGAGCCCTGGCCAGTAGGGAAGTACAACAGCATTTCCTCTTCACGTGTCTGCGTGGTGTAGGGACAGGCCTGCTGTGTTCCAGAAACAGCAGCACAGCAGATTTTTCCAGTAGAAGACCACAGAGAAAATTTGCTGGGACCCATCTGATAAGAAAGCTTCTACATCTGCCTACTCCAAGGAGACAGAAATTTATACCATGGAATTCCAACTAAGTATGTGACACTGCAAAACTGAGCTAAAGAGACTGGCTTATTACAGGGAATGGAAGGTTGGTTTCTGTGTCACCTCTCTGGCCCATAAGGTTCATTATTGTCCACCTGTATCATTTAGAACATCAGGGGTTTCATACAAATAATCTTGTAAATAACACAGGCGACATTAAATGACAGGTTCTTAGCGCCCCCTTCACATGAAATCGTTAAGTCTTTCCAGCTGGCACAGTGACCCCTTAGTCAACACTGGGACCATCACACTTGTAAGTCCAGGAGCATGAAGAGCTATTATCACCATCCTCATCCTCACCAGAGTCACCACCACCACCATCATTTGACATCTGAGGAAACCAAGCCTCAGAGAAATTAAATGACTTGCTCAAGTTTACTCAGCTAGGAAGTTATGAAGCTGAGTTCAAACCCAGTTCTGTCTGATTCCAACCCCCACTGCTCCATCCTATGTCCCATACAGTCAGGTCTCGTACCCATACGACAACATGAAAGCCAGCTTGTGGTCTCCATCTCACACTTCCTTCTGGGCTTCAATTCTTTTTCTCTTCCATTGAAACTCTCTCTGTCTCTCTGAAACACATACACACTTTCAATTGCAGTTTTACTCCCTGACCCAAAATCATTACAAACAAAACCCACACTCACACATAATCAGTCACTTCGTGGGGAGCAAACGGACAGCACCAACTCTCTGACACCCAAGTCGTTCCCGCCCTGCCCATTTCCTATAAGGCAACTGCCTATTTCTTCCTTTTATAAACAAGAACACATTATGCAAGACACTGTCCACGTGGGATTTTTCAAGCAAGCTGGTGACGCTCAAGCATAAATTGATTTAAATAAATTTCTCCCCCTTCGGGATTCTTCCTTGCTTCTGCTTTGCCTTAAATTAAGAGCAGTACAATAATAACCCAGGAACATCACACCCCTGAATTTCAGCCACCTCACTCTAAAGTAGCGTTTCTCCTTTTTTAAAAGTATGAGCTATTTTTTGGTCTCCACTTGTTCCTCTTACTTGTCACCATACACTGCTTTCTGGAAGACAGAAGCAATTGGAACCTTCACATTTAAACTCTGTTTTTAGTCCACAAGATCCACAATAAGGCTCCCATGAGAGCTTAGAAAGAAAAGGAATAACTTCAGGGAGTCACATGTCAAGCTATTCAGAGCAAAGATGTGTGGTCAACTCCAGAAATTAAATGGTTTCATTCACTCATTCAGTACATACTCACTGAGCACATACTATGTCCCAGGCCATATTCTGGGCACTAGACTCATGGATGCACAAAGGAATAACATGCTAATGGCATCAAAACTATGTCTCCTTCCTGGCTGGCTCTCTGAACTATAGACCGATATATGCAACATGTACTCTTGGATGACCTCTTGAACCCCATGACTGCTTCTCCCCTATTTCAGGAAAGGACTACTCCATCCAGCTGCTCAGACCAAAATCCATGCAGTCACATTTGATACCCTCTTTTCTCTCATACCCGAAAACACACTCACCAGCAAGTCCTGTCTCCTCTACCATCCAATATAGTCAGAATTTGACCACTTCCCCCATCATCTCTCACCTCTTCCACCATCATCTCTCACCTGGATCATTGCAGTATCATCAGAACTGATCTCTGCTTCCACCCTTGTCCATCTAGGTCTATTCAAAGTTCCAAAGCTCAGGTGATCATTGTAAAACATAGATCAGATCATGGCATCCTATGCTCTAAGTTGTCCAATGGCTTCCCATCTTTCTCAAAGTAAAGACCAAATTCCTTACAAATTCCTTACAAGGCCCCGTACTGCCTGGCTCCCTGCTACCTCTCTGACCACACGTCCTTCCACACTCACCCTGTGTGTCTCAGCTCCTTCCGCACAAGTCCCCCGCTGTGCCTGGACCACACTGGTATTCTGCTCCCTCTGGGCCTTTGCACTTGTTCTCTCCACTGGAAAAGGCTTTTCCCCGCCTACCTACAGGCAATCTCCTTGGTTACAAACCAGACAGGTTTTGTAGGTTTGTTCTTAAGTTGAATTTCTATGTACGTTGGAATGGGTACACTTACCTATTACCTGTAAGAGCCTCCATTTGTACGTGGGGGTTGTATGTAAGTCAGATGTTTGTAACCCAAAGACTGCCTGTATCTGGCTCACTCTTTCACTTTCTTCCCATCATCCTGACCATGTTATATAGGATATCTACCCCTTACCCCACCCTACCCTCCTACCGGCCCATTCAGGCACCAGGCACTGCCCGTCCTCCGTCCTCCTCTCCCTGCTTCATGGTCCTTAGTCACCTGACTTCACACATTCACTTATTTACTACATATGATTTACCTCCCTCAACTAGAATGGATGCTTCATGCAATGGATCTTGGGTGGTTTTTTTTTTTTTAATTGCTAGATGTTCTGCCTATAACATGCCTCACACATAGAAAACAGTCAAAAAACATTTACTGAATGATACTGAAAGATACTTATGTCTATAGATGATCAACCATGGAAACACACAAAAAAGGATGAAAATCACAAAGGCAGGGACAGGCATTGTCCATTCAAGCTGAGTGCAGAAGAAAAGGAGATTTTAAATATTAAGGCGCTTTAAATATTAAGGTCCCCTATGGTAGACCAGTTGCAAAAATATCCTGAATTCTTCCCCTTCCTGTATCCATACACTTGGCAACGTGACTCCTTCTAAGAAAAAGCCTATTTTCCTGTCTCTTCATTCTGGGTTGCCTGGGTCTTACTTTTTGTCAATAGATAACGATAAAGCCATGATGTGCCAGTTATTGTGCCAGTTATAAGTTAGGACTCAAGAAGGCGTGAAAGCTTTCCCCTTTTCTTGGCCACCCATCAATACCATGTGAACACACCAGACCAGTCTCCTGGAGGCTGAGTGACCACATGGAGCAGAGCCAAGTCATCCCAGATGAGGCCATCCCAAAGCAGCCAACCCTCAGACACTCTGGCAGCAGGCTGAAATCACACGAGCAAACACAGCCGAGAGCAGCCGAGCACATCTCGGATCTGCAGAACAGCCCAACCAACCAACAGACGACTGGGAAGATGATAAATGGGGGCTGTTTTAAGCCACAAAGTTTGAAGGTAATTCATTCTGCCATCCCCTTGGTAAGTTCAGCCTTAATGTGTGTAATCAGTCCCTAGAGTAGGCATCTAAGCTGCTTTGCTGAGTAAATGTGCATCAGGAAACCTCCTTGGGATTGGGTTCTCACAACAGGGGTTCTGCAGAAAGAAGATGCACTAGCCAACCACATTGTCTCAGCCCCTGCAGCTCAGCAGACTGGCATGTAGGTGAACAGGGTCACTGTGCTTGGCCCAGAGAGACAGATCAGGTTTCTGAGGCAGCAAGAACCTTGGACAGAGGGAATTCACAGAAGAAAATGTTACCTTCCAAGGTGACATGGGAAACACCCAGCCAGACACTGTGACTTTGACCTAGCCATATGTACCATGTCCTATTTCCCTGAATCTTCAACAAGGTTCTCAGGCATCCAGCCCATTTCCGTCCAAGGAACACACTGCAGCAGCCCACCTACAGCGAAGACAGCTGTGTAGTGGGCGCTCAGATCCCCACACCACACTCTCCGGAGCAGCAGTCTCAACAGGCTACACAGAAAACTGTGATCTTTATATTAAATACTTCACAGTACACCAAAAGTCGTAAAGGTCTGGATGATCCCAGTATTCTTCTATGACTCTAGAAACTCTTCTCATTCTCAAAGAAAAAATAATAATAACTTGTGAGGACAATACCTGCTGGACTATTTGCTAAGATCACCCTTTCTTTCATTGTAAGGGAAAAGGAAGCAAAGAGACATAATATTAAGGCCCATAAAAAGTGCAAATACTTTGAGCTGCACCTGTGGCTCAGTGGGTAGGGCGCCAGCCCCATATGCCAAGGGTGATGGGTTCAACCCGGGCCCCAGCCAAACTGCAACAAAAAAAATAGCCAGGCTTTGTGACAGGTGTCTATAGTCCCAGCCACTTGGGAAGCAGAGGCAAGAGAATCACCTAAGCCCAGGAGTTGGAGGTTGCTGTGAGTTGTACGATGCCACGGCACTCTACCAAGGGCAACAAAATGAGACTCTGCCTCTACGGAAAAAAAAAGTGCAAATACCATCCTCGATCTGCATAAAAGGACTCTGAAAACTGTGTTGCATTGTCTCTCAAATTCCTGGGCTTCCTGTTGCCTTGCACAGATCTACACTTTCTGCTTGTCTCATTCGTTTATGCTTTGAGTGACCCCAAGTACCTATGTCTACCAATCAACCTTCTAAACATTAGGAGTTTAGAACTTTAGTCAATTCCTTACTCAAGAACTCAGCACATATCTCTTGGTGACAAATATAAATCATGAGAGGTAATCCCTCAATGACCTTGCTATATTACCCCTCCGACTTTTCCCCCTACCACTGTCCCCTCACCCACACAGCCCCAGCATCCTTGGCTGCCTTTCTGGTTTTCTTGGGAATATACCTCTCTGCTGCCTCAGGGTTTTACAGGTGTTGTTACTCTGCCTAGAATGCCTGGCTTCCTGCATCACTTCCCCAGAGGTCTGGAAAAATGTCATTTACCAGCAAAACATTCCCTGACCAAGCTGCATTAAAAAAATAAAATAACAAGCCCCACCCCACCCTGTGGCAGCACTCCCCAATCCTCCTAGCGGGTTCTGTTTTTCCGAGCCTCGTTAGCTGGTACATGACATATTTACTTATTTATTTGCCCATTATCTTATTCTTGCACACATGTGTGCACACACAGTAACTTAAGCTACTGGAGGGTAAGGACTTTATTTTGTTCAGTTCTACATCCCCCACACATAGAGCAGTGCCTGACACGTAGTTGGAAAACAATGAATGAACTGGCATTTCTTGAGTGCTTACTTAATGACAGCAATTTATATATGACAACCATTCGTCAGTGAACAAATATTTCTAAGTATCTTTTATATAATGATCATAACAACCCCATTATTGTTTTCCCATTTTCCAGCTCAGGAAACCAAAGCTCAAAGACAGGCTAAGGAACTTGCCCAAGATGCCCACCGAGGTCTGTTTGAGCATCACAGCCCACACTCCTTGCAGTGCACCAGGCTGCTTTTCAAATACGTTAGTGATGGAGTAGGTTACAGAGTGCGTGTTACACACATCCTGCCAAATACGCATGACACAACAGCTCTTCATTCTATCATTTTTCTTCACCTGCTACAGCTTTTATCCAGGAAGAAACATCCATTTGAAGTGGATTTCATCTTCCACAGCCGGTGGTAGTGACAGCTTTAGCTTTCCTTTATTCTACTCATTTAAAGATAATCAAGGTCAGGGTTTTCCTTTTGAACTGAGCTGGGACAAGAACACACAGAGGACTCAAGAGAAAGGAGACAGAAGTTTATCTGCTCTGAAACTCTCCCAGAATTTTCCAGAGTCCCTGACGTTGTGAAGTGTTGCTTCAAAACCTTCATAGTCTTGGAATTCAGG
The DNA here is from genome assembly GCF_000181295.1 of Otolemur garnettii. Lineage (NCBI taxonomy): Eukaryota > Metazoa > Chordata > Mammalia > Primates > Galagidae > Otolemur > Otolemur garnettii. The sequence continues at coordinate 9,474,671 of NW_003852424.1, forward strand.
AAAATCACCCATTAAAAAGGGGGGGAGGGATACAAAAAGTCTCACCTGCATCGAGCAGCCCTTTCTTGGTGTCGGCCTGTATCCACTAGGGTATGGCCATGTAACTGGAGACACCAGCCCTGCTCTGCCCACCCAGTGCCAGGGATAGAGGAGCAGTGATGTGACCACTCACAGACCAAGGGTCCAGCGGAGGGACCCAGACGCTACTGACGTCCATGTAATGCCTAAGCCAAGAGGGCTTCATTTTAAAAATAATCACTGCCCCCACCAGTTCCCTTCTCTCTGCTCCACTGCTCTATCCCAACACCTTCACTGAACCCTCCGCCCCCTGTGGCAGGTGCCTCTCCCTCACCAGGCGTGATCTGGGAGGGGGGGACTTTGTTTTCATTATCGCTGCATCCCTAGGATTAATCCTACCTCTGACACAGGCTAGGTGCTCAGTGAGTATTTACCAACTCCAGAAAGAAGCCCAGTTTGCCTGTACTGTTTCTACTGCACCCACTGGGGCAAAAAGGACCAGTCCTCTCTTCGAGAAAGGGCCAGAAGCAGAAACGCAGGAGATCCGCACAGACCAGAACAACCACTCAGCTGGCTACAAGGCCCAGTTCTCCCCCTTACCCACACACCCCTCATCCCTCCCCTGCCACTCCCTGAACCCAGAGCCACCTACACTCATCTCCCCAACAGGCTCAGCAAAAAGCGTCCTCCAGCGGCCCACCCCACCCCACACAGACTGTTCACATCAGAGCACAAGAACAGAAGTTAAGTTACCTTTAAACGGAGCTGGGTTTGTATCTGTGGTTTTGGATAAAAGATCTTAAATCACCAGCCCTGCCGAACCCTGGACAGCTCACAGATCTACCGCTCCTCTGCAGAAGAAACAGCACTGCCTTGCTCCTCCCTGGCTAAATGCATTTGCTCGCCCATCCCTGCAAAACAAATCATGTTCCTTTCCTTGCGCTAAAACCCAGCCATAAACAAATACTCTCTGTGTCCCCGAGAAACAGCTCCCACGCCCACGGAAGGAGCCCTCCACATACAGAAATACACACTCACAAATCCCGCAGAGCCACCAGGAGTAAGCATGTTTTTAATCTGTTCTTTAAGAATAAAACAAGGAGAAAATTCACCTAATAGGAACAGAACTGAAACTAAAAGCAGTGGCCGGGAAGCTTATGGAAACGGAGCTATACATGTCAGCAGCCTAAGTTGCAAAACTACTCAAAGCGCTAACAGTTAGAACAGGGTTTAAAACCCGCCCTTGGGGAGGCCACCTTCAAAGAAGCGCACAGCCCCGGGCAGCGGGGAAGTCCCTGCTTTTCAACTCCCGCTTTCCAAGACTCTCTCCTGTCTTTTGTGCCATTTACTATTCCCGCATTCGTGTTTCAACCCCAGCAGGCGAGCCCGGGAGCCCCGGCGCGCTCGGGGTCCGCGCCCGGGCGGGGTCTGCGACGGACCGCAGCATGAACGCCGTCCCCTACCTGGGTGGGAAATCCGTGGCGGCCGCCCCCGGTGCGGGCGGAGCAGCGTCTGCCCCGCAGCCCAGCCAGCAGCTCGGGCTAACGCGGCGCTGGGGCGATCCCGGCAGAGGCAGGCGCCGGCCGCTGTCACACCTGCATCACCGCGCCCACGCCGCAGCCGCCACCCGCCCCGGCGCAGCGCGCAGCGCGCCCCCGCACCACCGAGCACCCAGCGCGGGAGGCTCCTTTTCAGAGCGATCAGATCCTAACCCGCTTTCTTCCCAGCCAGGGCATTAAAACTATTCGCAGCGGGCAGCTCTTTGCTTCTAAATCCCCTTCTGATTCAAGGCTGGATGTGTGGGATAGCTCAGAGGGAGGAGAACCAGCCTGTCCGCAACCTGTCTGGCTTTGCAGACCAATGGATGTTAAACTTATTCCTCGACTTCTGTCCGCAGCTGACAAAGGGCGTCTTCTCGCTCCCTGCACGGCGCCTAGACCCAGGGGGCGCTGTGGACTCCGCACGCTCGGTCACCAGCTCCAAACTCGGCTGTGTCAGAGGACAAGACTCAAATCCCTGGGAAAGGGAATCCTCTGATCATGTCACCCCCAAAACAGCTTCCATAATGGATTTTGTTGAACCACTCTGTCCTGGTTGCTTCAAAAAGAACTGAAAAGAACCTACTTGGCCAGGGAAGGGGGAGGCAAAGACTCCCCACACACCAACTCGCAAAGATTCTGCAAATCTATCCGCCAGAGCTCACCTGGCCCTGAAAGACTCTTTGTAGAAGCATACACCTCCTTCTATGAGGAAGTGAGGAGAAAGGAAAGGACACTGGAAATTTGGAGGCGAAATCCAACATCAAAATGCCACAGGTGCCTGGATGCCTGTAGGGTATGGTACTCCACTCCTTTCTGAAAAGTGCAGAAAATGAAGGCAAGTCTGTTCCTTCTTAGCCACCCAGCAAATCGGCGACTGCCACCTGCGAGGTCTTCAGTATCTGCTTGCCCTCTACAGCCTGAGTACCGAGCTCAGCTCCCGGCATCCTGCCTGGTGGAGGCCTCTGTCCAGTCTCTCACCTGGACCATCTATGGGGGCTTCAACCACTCAGCCTCCTAGAGTCGTTTTCTTAAAATGTAATCTGATCTGACTTCTAAAGTCTCGCAGGTATTGGCATCCCAGTGTCTTTAGAAAATGTTTTAACACACCACTTATTCACAGGCGCCAGCAGAGCACACTGCAGACTCGGAATCCTAGCCTCAAGCCATCCTCCAGAACAGCTGGGACTCTACAGATACAACGCCGTGCCCAAGTAACACATTGCATTTAGTGATCAAAGAGGAGACCCCATACTTGGTAGATCCTATGTGTACCCTTGCAATATGCACCGTAGCTGTGGTTCCACCACTAAGTATAGAGTATAAATGTCTGAACACAATAATTAAGTAAATGAGGTGAGGGATATATTAACTAGTGTAATGTAAACATTCCAAATTGTATATGAAATTAGCACATTGTATCCCATAAATGCATTAATGTATACATGATCTATGTGTTTATGACTTAATAAAAAACAAAGAGGAGACGCCCCCATAGCCTCACCTCTCCGCCCTCATCTTTTCTTCTGTACTCCAGCCTTAACCAAATTTTTCATTCCTTGGAGACACCTCACCCTCTCACCTCAGGACCTTTACACAGGCTGTGCCCTGTGCCTGGAATGTTCTGTCACTCCCATCCCTCTTACCCTAATGCTTCATGGTTGTCAGTAGAGCTATTCCTTCCTCGAGGAAATGTTCCCTAATCTTTGGGCATACCTGAATGCTCCCTGTTCCGTGTGGCCAGAACCACCACTATTGCCTCTACCAGGACACTTAATACATGACTGAAGCCAGTCATCTAATGTCTGTCTTGTGGGGAGACCAGTTGTAAGCTGAGGAGGCACGTCTCTGATGTTTACTGAATATGGAGCTTATAGGCTGACTACATTTCAATCAAAACTAACATAGCAAACAGCTCTGACGTCCAGGGATTTGTTTCTTTTTTATTATTATTTCAGATTAATATGAAGGTATAAATGATTAGGTTACATTATTTGCATTTCCTAGGTAAAGGTCAAGTTGTAGTTGAGCCCTTCATCCAGGAGGGGTGCTGTATACCCTTCCATTGTGCCCATTAGATGAGAGCTTAGCCATCACCCTTCCTCCTCCCACTTCATCTTTCCTTTCTCTCCTCCCCATAACTGTGTTTTATCTTTCCTGTGGGCTTGTAGTTATTTATCTAATGGCATCCAGAGGTTTCTTTATACATTTTCCCAGGCAAAAGTACCACTTATCCCCCACATGTGGCCACTATGCTGACCCCTTTCGGAATTAGTGTTGCCTATTGAACTATATATGAACAGGCTCATGAAGCAGGTACTCTCCTGTGTCTGGCTTCTTTCATCAAAACAGTGTCTGTGAGATTCATCCATATCATTACTGGTATCAGTGGGTCACCCTTTTCTATTGTGGTGTAATACTTTATTCCTTGAAGATGACAATGTCTTCATCCCGTCTCCTATTCTTGGACAGCTGGGTTGCCTCCAGTCAATAAAACTGCTATGAATATTTGACAGACTCGTGCACTCTTTTGAGTAGGGAACTAGAAGTAAACTTGCAGGGTTACAGGGTGAGTGCATGTTTTGCCTCAAAAGATACAGTAAACCAAACAAACTTCCAAAGTGGTTGTACCAACTCACAGTCCCACTGGCAATATTTGAGGAGTCCAGATGTTCTACTGTTTGCCCCAACTTGGCATGGTCAGTTTTTTTTAATTTTGGCCATTCTTGTGGGTACCTAGTGGTATTTCAATATAGTTTTAATTTGCATTTCCTTATTGATTGATGATGTTGAACAACTTTTTGTATGTTTAGCGACCATTCAGATATTCTTTTGTGAAGTGTCCCTTCAAGTCTTTTGATCAATTTATTCAGATTTTTTTGATCTGTAGGCACTCTGTTTTCGATATGAATCTGTGGTTGGATATATATAGTTTTAATATCTTCTCCTACTTTGGGGTTTATATTTCATTCTCTTAATTTTAATGAAATATAACTTAACTTTTTCATGATGAAAAGATTAAGCGTTTGTGTGTGTATGTGTCCTGTTTAAAAAATCTTTATCTCAGGGGTGAGCACCTATAGTCCAATGCTTCCTTCTACAAGCCTTTCGGTTTTACCCTTCACATTTTGATTTATCATCTATTCACATTAGGATACATTCAGAGTGTTTGGGATTTTGCCCCTATACATATATATAGCCAGATAGTCCAAAACACTATGGAAAAGTATGTTACCAATTAGTTTGCAATAGCACCTTTGTTACAAAAGAAGTGACCATCTATATGTCAATCTATTTCTAGATTCTCTATTTCCTTGGTATGTATTCTTATGCCAAGACTACCCTGTCTTAATTAGTCCACCCTTATTGTAAGTCTTATCTACCAACTTTGTTCTTCCAAATTGTCTTGGCTATTTTAGGTCCTTAATTTTTCCATATGCATTTTAGAATCAACTTTTCAAATTACATACACACAAACCCTGATGGGATTTTGATTAGAAATGCCTTAAATCTATAGATCAGTTAGGTAAGAAAATAACACCTTGACCAAGTGCAGTGGCTTATGCCTGTAGTTCTAGTACTCTGGAAGGCCAAGGCAGGAGGATGCCTTGAGCTCAGGCGTTCAAGACCAACCTAAGTAAGAGCAAGACCCCCCCATCTCTAATAAAAATGGAAAAATTAGCTGGGTGTCATGGCAGGCACCTGTGGTCCCAGCTACTCGGGAGGCTGAGATGGGGGGGGGGTCACTTGAAACCTAGGACTTCGAGCAGTGAGCTAAGCTGATGCCATGGCAGTCTAGCTTGGGTAACAGAATGAGACTCTGTCTCAAAAAAAAGAAAAGAAAATACCTTAACAATATTATCTTCCAATCATTTTATATTGTATATCTCTCTATTCATTTCAGTCTTCTTTAATTTCTCAGTAATATTTTATAGATTTCAGTGAATAGACCTTTCCCATATTCTCTCATGTTATGCTTAAGTATTTAATGTTTAATTCTTTGTAAATAGTGCTTTAACTTCATTTTACAATTATTTATTACCACACATTAAATACACAAACACTAAGGCAAGCTGATGGGCGCAGAAAGGTCTGTGCAAAATTTTGATGATGTCCAACAACACAGATAAGCAAGACAGATCTCAAATAATCTGCATGCAGTCTGCAGGCCACAGGTTGGACACCCCTCTGCATCTTTGTATCATTGCTAAATTCACTTTTTAGTAATTTGTATATTCTTTCAGATTTTTAAGGTACATAATATATGTAAATGAAGATAATTTTACTTTTTATTTTCCAATGTTTATATCTTCTTTTTTTTTTTTTTTCTGAGACAGAGTCTCACTTTGTCACTGTTGGTGAATGCCATGACATCACAGCTCACAGCAACCTCAAACTCTTGGGCTCAAGTGATTCTCTTGCCTCAGCCCCCCAGGTAGGTGGGACTACAAGTGCCCACCACAATGCCTGGCTATTTTTTAGAGATGGGGTCTCACTCTTGCTCAGGCTGGTCTCAAACTCATGAGTTCAGGCAATCCACCTGCCTCAGCCTCCCAGAATGCTAGGATTACAGGCATGAGCCACTGCACCCAGCCTTACATAGTCTATAAAACCTTTTTCATGCTTTATTGCTGTGGCTAGGACTTCTCATACAATATTGGACAAAAGTGATGATATTGGACATTATTGTCTTATTCTAAAATTCGGGGGGAAGTTTGTGTGACATCAATTATGACAGTGGTGATACTGAACAGTCTTGTCGTATTTGTAACTTCAAAGGGAACACATTCTGGCCACTAAGTATGATGATAAACATGAGTGTATTGGGGACAAAAATAACTTTCCCTCTGTCCTTCTCAGTTTTGGGCTGGGCCCCTATAACAGAATACAGATTAACAAGAGAAAAACGAACAAGTTTATTAACAGGTATAGCTCATGTACACATGAGAGATACCCAGAGGATGCACAACTTTTACAGAGATAGTTTAGAACTCCAGCTTATATAGCGTCTTCAACAAAAACAGTAAATTCTTGTATGTTTGTTAGCCATTCATCTGTCTTCTTTAGAGAAGGTTCTATTCATCTTTCTTGCCCAGTGATCAAAGGGATTGTTGCTTTCTTTACGTTGATTAATTTGAGTTCTCTGTAGATCCTAGTTATCAAGTTTTTGTCTGAATCAAAACATGCAAAAATCCTTTCCCAGTGTGTAGGCTATCTGTTTGCTTTGGTTATTGTCACCTTAGCTGTATAGAAGCTTTTCAGTTTCAGTAAGTCCCATTTGTTTATTTTTGTTGTTGTTGCGATTGTCGCCAAAGTCTTCCTCATAAAGTCCTTCCCCAGGCAGATAGCTTCCAGTGTTTTCCTCACACTTTGAGGATTTTAATTGTTTCGTGCCTTAGATTTAGGTCTTTTATCCATCTTGAATCAATTTTTGTGAGTGGAGAAAGGTGCAGGTCCGGTTTCAGCCTTTGACATGTGGATATCCAGTTCTCCCAGCATATGAATAAGGATTCTTTCCCACAGTGTATGTTTATCAAAGACTAGGTGGCTGTAAGATGTTTGTTTCATCTCCTGGCTTTCTATTCACTTCTAAATGTCTATGTCTCTATTTTTGTGTCAGTACCATGCTATTTTGATCTCTATGGCCTTATAGTACAGCCTGCAGTCTGGTAGGCTGATGCCTCCTGCTTTGTTTTTATGACTAAGAATTGCCTTACACAGGGATTTTTTTTTGGTTCCATACAAAATGAAGAATTATTTTTTCCAAGTCTTGAAAGTATGATGTTGGTATTTTAATAGGAATAGCATTGAATCTGTAAATTGCTTTGAGGAGTATAGACATTTAAACAATTTTGATTCTTCGCAGCCTTGAGCGTGGTGTGTTCTTCCAATTGCCAATATCTTCTACTATTTCTTTTCTTAGGGGTTCATAGTTTTCTTTATAAAGGTCCTTCACCTCTTTGGGGAGGTGTATTCCTAGGTATTTCGTTTTCTTTGGAGCTACTGAGAGGGGTATTATGTCCTTGATTTCCTTCTCACCATGGCTGTTTTTGATATATAGAAAGGCTAATGATTTGTGGACATTGATTTTACATCCTTAGACATTACTGTATTTTTTGATCACTTCCAGGAGTCTTGTGGTTGAGTCTTTGGGGTTGTCTAAGTATACAATCATATCATCCACAAAGAGGGAGAGTTTCACTTCCTCTGCCCCCATTTGGACGCCTTTAATTTCCTTCTCTTGCCTGATTGTATTGGCTAGAACTTCCAGCATTATGTTGAGTAGTAGTGGCGAAAGAGGACACCCTTGTCTTGGTCCAGTCCTGAGTGGAAAAGCTTTCAGTTTTATTCCATTCAATACAATATTAGCTGTGGGTTTGTCATAGATGATTTTGATCAGTTTAAGGAATGTGCTGCTAGTGCCTATTTTCTTCAGCGTTCTAATTAAGAAAGGGTGTTGAATTTTATCGAATGCTTTTTCTGCATGTATTGAGAGGATCATATGGTCGTTGTTTTTGCTCCTATTGATATGGTGAACTATGTTTATGGATTTGCATATGTTAAGCCTTGCATCCCTGGGATGAATCCTACTTGATCTTGATGTATGACCTTTTTAATAAGCTGTAATTTATTCACTAGGTTTTTATTGAGAATTTTTGCATCTATATTCATTAGTGAAATTGGTCTGTAATTCTCTTTTTTGGTTGGATCTTTTCCTGGTTTTGGCATCAGGGTGATATTTGCTTCATAGGATGTGTTGGGGAAGATTCTTTCCTGCTCAATTTTTTGAAAAAAATGCTCATCATCCCTAATTATTAGAGAAATGCAAATCAAAACCACCCTGAGTATCATCTCACCCCAGTGAGGATGACCTTCATCACAAAGTCTCAAAACTGCAGATGCTGGTGTGGATATGTAGAGAAGGGAGCACTTTTACACAGCTAGTGGGACTGCAAACTAATACAACCTTTTTGGAAGGCAGTGTGGAGAACCCTCAAAGAACTCAAACTAAACCTCCCGTTTGATCCTACAATCCCATTGCTGGGCATCTACTCAGAAGAAAAAACATCCTTTTACCACAAGGACACTTGCAATAGACTGTTTATTGCAGCTCAATTTAAAATCACCAAAATGTGGAAACAGCCTAAATGCCCACCAACCCAGGAATGAATTACTAGCTGTGGTGTATGTACACCATGGAATACTATTCAGTCATTAAAAAAGATAGAGACTTTACATCCTTTGTATTAACCTGGATGGATGTGGAACACATTATTCTTAGTAAAGCATCACAAGAACGGAGAAATAAGAATCCTATGTACTCAATTCTGATATGAGGACAATTAAGGTCCTAGAACACAGTGGGGTTGGGGGAGGGCGGGAGCTGGGGGTCAGAGGGTGTGGTACACCTTTTGGGGACAGGACACAAATGTAGAAGGATCCTTATCTAACAAGAGCAATCAGTGTATAACCTGGTTCTTTGTACCTTCAGTGAATCCCCAACAATTAACGAAATAATAATAATAAATTTTTAGAGAAGTGACAAAACAAAGGAAAAGGACTTTGAGTTTCAAGAGGTGGCAAATTATGGGAAGGCAAATACATGGGAAACAAAGGATAGATAAAGGCTACTGAGCAAAGTCTGTTACATGGATTCCTCTGCTACTGTGTCCAGGCTGATGAAGGGCTAAAGTCATCTCCATCATGTAATTAAATTTTGTCCTTCCTGATACAGAGGAAAGGAGAGACACCCTTATAAAATTTATGTCCTGCTTTTAGGAAAATGCGGGAAGGGCAGAGAGCTTTTCTTGAACCTGCTTCTTAATTTTCTTTAGCTCAAAATAGGCCTCATATGAAAATGACATATTTTAGAGTAGCATTTTTAACCTTCATCAGATTAAAGAAATCCCTTTCTTATGTTAGTTTGCTGAAAAATAGATAATAAATGTGTGTTGTATTTTTCATTTGTCTTGCATCTATCCAGATGACCATATCATTTTTTTTCTTCCATTTGATTAATATGGGTAATTACATTGATTGACTTTTGAATGTTAGGCTAACCTCACGTTTCTCAAATAAACCCCATTTGTTCCTGACATAGTATTGTTTATCGTTATGTTTGATTTGGTAATTTATTTTTAATTAATTATTTTTTATTAAATCACAACTTTGTACATTGATGGATTTATGGGGTTCAGGGTACTGCTTCGATATACAATGTGAAGTGTTTACATTGAATTGAGTAACACATCCATCCCAATTATACTCATTTCTTAATAGTTTTGAAATGTACCACTGCATCATGCACATTAGGTGAGGTTCCCCCAAACATCCTCCCTCCTTCCATATCCTCCCTCCCCTCCCATCTCTCTCCTCTCCCCTTCTACTTTCTGGACTATAGTTGTGTTTTGCCATTAGTATGAGTGTGTAGGTGAATTCATAGTAGTATTGAGTACATTGGATACTTTTTTTCCATTCTTAAGATACTTTACTAAGAAGAATAGGTTCTAGCTCCATCCAGGAAACATAAAAGATATAAAGTCTCCGTCTTTTTTATGGCTGCTTAGCATTCCATGGTGTACATATACCACAATTTTGAGTCTGTGTTCATGAGAGATGGTAGCTTGTAACATTTCTTTCTCATAATATCTCTGTCAAGTTTTTATATCAGGGTTTGCTGGCCTCATAAAATGAGCTGAGAGATATTTTCTCCATTATTTTTCCTGGAATAATTTATGAAGATGGGTATTCTTTCTTAAAGGTTTTTCAATTAAATCAATACATCTCCTCTATTTACTCTTTAGTCATCTCTTTTTCTATTATTTGGGTACTTCAGATATTGTACAGCACAACTCTAATTACAGTATAGATTAAATTAGTACTCATTGCTTCCCAAACAGTGCTAAAAACCTTGCAAAAGTTTAACTCCATTTAACTCTTTCCAACCTCTGTGCTACTATTTTCATACATTTTAACTTTATAAGTTATGAAACCCCTAAAACAGCAGTTCTCAAGCTGTCATGACCCACAGGAACCGTATTAAAGGGCCATGGCATTAGGAAGGTTGAGAACCACTGCCCTAAAACGTCAATACTGCTCAATATTGAACCCACCTATCCCCTATTTCTGGTGATCTCCACTCCTCACTCAAGCTCTGTGCTTCCACCTGAGATCCTTTTACGTCACTCTGCACAATTCCTTTTCGTGTTCCTTGTAGTGCAGATCTACTAGTGACTCATTCTCTCAGCTTTTGTTTGATTTAGAATATCTCTGTGTCGCCTTTATTTTTGAAGGATATTTTTCACCGTGTGTGCATTTGTGGATGGAAATATTTTGCATCATTCCACAGTTTCACCCTCTTGTCTGCTGGCTTCCATAGTTTCAGCCGAAAAACAAAAAACCCTGGTCCTGGTAGATCTTTAATTCTTTGAAAATAATGTCATTTTTTTCCTTTTGCTGCTTTTGGTATTTTTCTATTCTTTTCTTTCTTGTAATTATAATGTTCCTGGAGGAATTTAAAACATGTCATCCCAAACTATGTCATTTGGCATGTTTATTATTTTGAACTAAAAGGAATTGAGAACCAGCCAGCACAGGAAGAGAGCTGCTCTGAGACATCCTTTCTTTGCATAACGAGGTAACCCTTCTTCCCCACTACTTCTTCCCCTCACCTTTCCATAATTTGTCTCCACACCCCACCGACCTCTCTTGCTTTCTGTAGCTCAGAATGAAATAAGGCCTCAGTCATTCAGCCACTTCCTTGGCTCTCACATTTTTGAGTCTCCTACACATAATTAAAATCATTTGCTCCTGTTAATCTGTCTCAGGTCGACTTAATTTGCAGATCAGCTGAAGAAGCTAGGAAGACCAAAGGAAGACCCTTTCCTCCCCTGCATTCTTGGGTATTATTTCTTTATATTTACGCTGACTGGGAATCTCTGAGCATCTTGACTTTGTGTGTTCGTGTCTTTTATAAGTTTTAGAAAATTCTCAGCCTTTATCTTTTGAAGGTTGTTTCTGCCATCTGTCTGTTTCCTATGCTTTGGTGTGGAGAGAGCACGTATGTCACACACACCCAAGCTATTTTGATATTGCTCCTCCTGTCTCATACACTCTATTCTTTCTATTCCCTTTTTACCTTCTTTGTGCTTTAGCTTGAATATTTTCAATAAATCTCTCTTCAAGATCACTAAATTTGTTTTCCGCTATGACCAGTTTGCTGTTAAAGGCATCCAGTGAGGTTTTTAATTTTTGTTTATTTTTGAGACAGGGTCTTGCTCTGTCACCTCGGCTAGAGTGTAGTGGCATCATCATAGCTCACTGCAGCCTCAAACTCCTGGCCTTGAGCAATCCTCCCACCTCGGCCTCTCAAAGTGCTAGGATTACAGGCACAAGCCACTGAGCCCTGCTGAGGTTTTAAATTGAAATATTATAATTTTCAAGTGCCATTTGATTCTTTGACATAGGCTTTGTTCAAATTTCCTCTATTTGTATCCTTCTGTCCTTCCTTTCCTCTGTTTTCTATAACATATATATATATTTATATTTTTGAGACGGGGTTCATTCTGTCACCCTGGATAGAGTGCTATGGCATCATAGCTCACAGCAACCTAAACTCCTGGGCTCAAGTGATCCACTTACCTCAGTTTTTCTTTTTTTTTTTTTTTTTTTTTTTGCACTTTTTGGCCAGGGCTGGGTTTTGAACCCACCACCTCCGGCATATGGGGCCAGCACCCTACTCCTTTGAGCCACGGGCGCTGCCCTCAGTTTGTCATTTTTAGTAGCGATGGGGTCTTCCTCTTGCTCAGGCTGGTCTTGAACCCCTGAGCTTAAGCGATGCACCTGCCTCAGCCTCCCAGAGTGCTGGGATTTCAGTTGTGAGCCACCGCTCCCTGCCTTCTGTAACATATTCATAATAAAATCTACTGACCTCACCGTGTGGATCATTTTACCTATTTTTTGGTCTTTTCTTGTATCTTACTTATTAGTAAAGATTTTCTTGCCTCTTCACATGTGCCTTAATTTTTTTATTGTATGCCAAGTATTGTGTGTGCAGAAACCATGGAGCAATAAAGTTGAAGCCATTTGTCTCCAAAAATGGTTCCCCTTGTCCTCTGTTAGGCAGGTAGAGTGAAAGGTGAATCACCTCCATCCGTTCGTGGATTAAGCTCCCGAGGAGCTGAGCAGTGGTTCCACAGAGATCCCTTTCACTTCTGTTTTTCAGGTGTCCTGAGGATGAGATCTGCTTCATGTTTATCCCAGGGCATTCCCTCCGGGGGAAAATGTTTCCCCTAAGCACTGTGAGACTGCAGAATACTTTCTTCTGCCTGTCCAGTCTAGTACTCAGCCTCTCACACCCGCTAACTCGGCGTCCAGCAAATGTTCTGTCAGGCAAACTATCTGTACATTTGGGGCTTCTGGAGATTTTCAACAAGCATTTCAGGCTGTGCGTCATTCTAAAGCTCCACTGGTTTCTCTTTCCCTAGTACAGTCCTTAGCAAGCCTGACCCTCAACACATACTCAGGACATCTTCATAAGAAAGAAAAGAACAATCTCAGCTCCCCTGGGAAGAGCCCTTTCCTCTCTAGGATGTTAGTTTATTACCTCGTTCTTTTGTTTCCACTGCCCTCTGATACCATTTAAAATATGACTTCTATGATTTATCCATTTTCTTCTAGTTGCTACACAGACTAACGGTTTGTCACCACCTATTAAATCTTACTGGAAACCAGAAATCGACTTGCTAACCTTTTTAACCCTCACATTTTTGAGGTAGGTACTAGTGTCACATAAGTTATATATCTTGCCAAAGATCACGTAACAGTAAAAACAACAAAACTGGAGATAAACCTAAGCTGCGACATTCTAAACCAGAGCTGGTGACGGCCAGTGACATTCTAAACCAGAGCTGGTGACGGCCAATACGACCTTCTGCCTCCAATTGATGAGAATAGATGGCCAAATTGCTTAATCCTTGGCCCACTAAACTTGTCTTTAAAAGCCTGGTCTTCACATCTTTTATGTTTACCTGGATAGAGCTAGAACGTATTTGTCTTAGTAAAGTATCTCAAGAATGGAAGAAAAAGTATCCAATGTACTCAATACTATTATGAAACCAATATATAATCACCTACACTTTCATACAAATGATAAAACAAAACTGTAGTCCAGAAAGAAAGAGGGAAGAGGAGGGAGGGGGAGGGGAGGAGGAGGTTGGAAGGAGGGAGGGCATTAGGTGGGACCTCATCTATTGTGCATAATGTAATGGTACACTTTAAAACTATTAAGAGTCGAGTATAAATGTCTTATCACAACAAAGAAGTGAGGTGATGGTTATGTTAACAAGTTAACAAGTGAGCTTTCCACATTGTGTATCAAATTAGCACATTGTACCCCATAAATGCATTAATGTACACAGTTAATATTTAATTTAAAAAATTTTAAAATAACAAAAAATAAATAAAAGCCTGGTCTTCCAAATTCTCAGGAAGGAGGATTTGAGAAATTCCTCCCATCTCCCCTGCTTAGCACCACACTGCAAACCCTGGGCAAACGAACCCAATCGGGCAGCAACGCCATCCCCGCTTGCTCTGGGGAGTGGGTTTACTAAATAAAACTTTCTGTTTATGCTCTGCTACTTTGGTGTTTGGTTTCAATTCTTTGTTACTGGACACAAGGACCGAGAAAGATCACACACTGGTAACAATTTCACGTTTTCATTTCTGGAATGTTAAGTCTAGTAACTTCTGAAACTCTCTGCTTAAAACGGCAAGAGTTAAGACAAGTAGAGCACAACCGGGAAAATCTGCAATCAATTTGTGTTTTGACAAGGGCTAAAGAACGCCAAGTGAGATCCCAGAGGCCCCCAGCAGCTGTTGGTTTGTGGCTGCAAAAGGGAAGTTGCAGACAAAGCTGGTATGAAAACCAGCGCATTCTGGAAAGCTCTGGTGCTGGCTCCTTGGGAGCCTTTGGCCGGCAATAATGGGAAGATGATAAAGTCTCTTTTCCAGTTTTACCAGGAAAGAAAGTTAAGATGCAAAGAATCAGCATTTCTTCCACTCCCTGCATCGGCAGAGGGGAACTTCAGATTCAACCATGGCACAAGGCAGCATGTGAACTTACCAAGAATGATACCTAGCGGGAGGAGAGCGGGGATCAGGCGCTCCCACTTAATGGGCACAATGTGGGGGTATGTGACACACTCCCCTGGGGGCAGCCCACAGCTACAACAGAGACTATACCTAACAAATGCAAACCTTGTGACCTAATGTTTATACCCTCAAATTAGCCTGAAATTTTAAAAACTGATGGATATGGTAATTAGGCTGACTTGATCATTATTCAGTGTATACATATGTTAAAACATCACACAGTACCCTACAAATTGTGTATTTACTATGTCAATGATAGATAAAACATTAATTTAAAAAACTATGAAATAAGAAAAAAAGAAAGATGCCTATTTGTTGATTTTGTGGAAGAAAGTGTTGACTGGTGCTGCAACTAAATCACACAATTCTATAAAGAAAGCGATGGTCTGCTTGAAAGCAGAATTATAGAGCCAAATCGGAAAAAGAAAAAAAAAGGACCTACAAAGTTCCCTCACAGGTTTTGAAATATTTCCATTATCTTCTGCTGCCCCCCAGTCAACTCCAGAAAGCAGCGATCAGTACAGTCACCAGATGGCCAAGGGGGCACTTCAAAGGTGACCGTAGTGATATTCAGCAATGAGGTATGTGGGACTTTTTCTAGGACGAGTTCATGAACTTAATTGTCAGACCTTGTACATAGACAGAATGTTTGGGAGACAAAAAGAAAAGCACTTTATCAAACCAGGTGAGTCCTTAAGTGGGAACAACAGAACTGAGGTTTTTTGTTGTTGTTTTACTTTTTGAGACAGTCTCACTCAGTCCCCTGCGTAGAGTGTTCTTTTGTCAGAGCTCACAGCAACCTCAAACTCTGAGCTCAAGAGATCCTCTTGCCTCAGACTCCCAAGTAGCTAGAAAGCTGGAACTACAGGCACCCACCACAACACCCAGCTAGTTTTTCTATTTTTAGTAAAGATGGCTGTCACTTTGCTCAGACTGGTCTCAAACTCCTGAGCTCAGGTGATCCACCCGCCTAGGGCTCCCAAAGTGCTAGGATTACAAGCATGAGCCACCATCATTGGCCTGGACCAAGTTTTGTTTCTTTGTTTGTTTTTGTTTTTTGAGACAGAGTCTCACTTTGTCACTGTGGGTAGAGTGCTATGGCATCATAGCTCACAGCAACCTCAAAATTCTGGGCTCAAGTGATTCTCATACCTCAGTCTCCCTATTATCTGGGACTAGAGGTACCTACCACAATACCCTGCTAGCTTTTGAGATGGGATCTCACTCTTGACTTAAGCTCAAACTCCTGAGCTCTAGCAATCCACCCACTCCAGCTTCCCAGAGTGCTAGGATTACAAATGTGAGACACCACACCCAGCGTCTGAACTGAGTTTTTAATGATAATAAGAATTCATCCAGGGCAGCGCCTGCAGCTCAGTGAGTAAGGTGCCGGCCCCATATACCAAGGGTGGCAGGTTCAAACCCAGACCCCACCAAGCTGCAACAACAACAACAACAAAATAGCTGGGCATTATGGTGGGTGCCTGTAGTCCCAGCTACTTGGGAGGCTGAGGCAAGAGAATCACCTAAGCCCAAGAGGTAGAGGTTGCTGTGAGCTGTGACACCACAGGACTCTACCAAGGGCAACAAAGTGAGACTCTGTCTCTAAAAAAAAAAAAAAAAAAAAAGCATTCATCCAGTTGAAGACCAGCCTAAGGAGGGCAGAGCAGGTAATAGGGGTAATAGCATGAGAAACTGGAGATGTGGACCATGGATGATACTCGATGGCAATTGAAGATTCAGAGTACACTGACATAGGAAAAACAAGAACTGAATTAGTAAGAGGTACCAAGTTACTTTTAAGTTATTAGTTTCATTTTGGTCTCAAAGTATCGTATTTTTCTTGAAAAGGGAACAGAAACTCACAGTTATAAATCTATGTAGAGCAGTCTGCCACATGTCAGTCTCTGGCAAAGCCAAGCCTTGCCAACTGGACTATGCTCAAGGAATCCTATTTTAGAAGCAGTGGAACAAGTGTCAGATTTTATAGGATTTTTACCAAGCGTAGTTAAAATTTAAAATGTTTTGTGACTTAAGGGGGTTAAATTTCATTCTTCTAAATATTTCACTTACTTGGCTTTTTTAAAAAAGAAATGCAGCTTTCAATTTTTTTCTATTAGAAGGATGTTTTGTTTTGTTTTGTTTTTGAGACAAAGTCTCACTCTGTCACCTTGGATAGAGTGCTATGGCATCATAACTCACAGCAACCTCAAACTGTTGGGCTCAAGCAATCTTCCTGTGTCAGCCTCCTGAGTACCTGGGTCTACAGGCACCTGGCTAGTTTTTTGTTTTTAGTAGAGACAGGGTATCCTTCTTGCTCAGGCTGGTCTTGAACCCCTGAGCCAAGGTCCTCACTCACCTTGGCCTCCCAGAGTGCTAGGATTACAGGTATGAGCCAGTACACCCAGCCAGAAGGATGTTTTAAAAAGTAAATATTGAACATAACCACAGTATATAAAACAAATGTAACTGTAGCATTTCTGCTTGTAGCAAGGAATGTGTGCGTGTGTGTGTGTGTGTGTGTGTGTGTGTGTACTGAAGCACTTACTATGTGCCAAGCACTGTCCTGGGCCACTTACTTGGTCTACTTATTTACTCCTCATAGTAACTCTGTAAAGTAAGTGCCACTTGACTTGTGAAAATACTGATGCACAGAGAGATTCAACAAGTTTCCCAAGGTCACACAGGTAGGATATTGGTTCCTCAGCATGCAATCTAGTCTCTCAGCAACTGTGAAGTTTGGGAAAGTCTGGAAATCATATGCACCTAATGAGTACCCATGACTAACTGAAAGTTAACCAGTCATTCCAGAACGTCATTTTCATGCCCCCGCCCGATTCCTTCAGAAGCCTGATTACATTTCTTTGCAATAAAAATTTGTTCAAGGAGGTCCATGAAAAGTACACCACCAAGAGTGAACTCTTATATACACCGTGGACTCTGTTGATAAGGATGTCTGAGTGCAGTGTTAAATAAAATTTATAAGAGGCCACAGCCTGAGCTCCTGCAGCCAACCAGGCCGAAATGGAGTCACTCATGCTAAGGTTCCACGTCACCAAATGAAAACCTAAAGTGCCACATCCAGCTTAGTGCCTTGTGTCTTATAAACGGGTTGCTGCCCAATTCATGAATCACAAATAAATGCCAATTAACTCATTAAACTCAATGTATTGCAATTTTCTTTATTCACACTAGATTTACCGACTGTAGAAAGTGTGCCACTCTGGTGGGGCAGGCTGTTGCATATGTAGGGACAGGGTTACGCCACGTGTGGAAACTTTCCACTCAATTTTACTTATAAACCTAAAACTATTCTAAAAACTAGTGTCTATTTAAATGGGAAATTTTTTTTAATTTAATCCTTCTGCATTTGCCAAATTTATTAGAATAAATACAGCGTGTATTTCTCCTAAATAAGCAGAGATAAAATAGATTAAAATTTTACCATTTCCCTCTTTCTACCATCAAAGAGGGAGAAAAATCAAAGCAACCCACTGGGCCTCTTCAAACATTGTGCTTCCAAGTTTGGGGAGGTAGAAAACTCCAATGCTCCAGCACTCACTGACCTTGTTCTGCAGTGAAAACATAGAGAAGTGATGGCAGCCCTTCCTGATTCCCATCTTCCTCAGGTCTCTGATCCTAGTCCTCCCACCACTGTCACCCCAGGGATGAGGGTAAGCGTGATTTATGGCACTGTTATACATAATTCAAAGCATATTGATTAGGAAGGGACTGGTGTTCTCTAAGTGTTTGTAGCAGAGTCACTAACAGAGCATTAAAATTTCATGGGTTTTCTGTTCATGTGTAGGGACAACTTAGACCAGACCTTCTCTCTGAGGTGTAAGGGAGAAGACAAAGGTGTCTCCTCTGAGCTCAAAGTGGGATCTCACTTCATATACACATGTCATCATAGGCTCTGAGACACAGGTTAGATACCAAGATGTGTATTTAGCTGGGAAGTATGTTTCCATGGCAATCGTACATTCCTGGGTTTGCCTTTCTCCCCCCAATTGGTGTGTTAAGACCATTCAGAGCTTCTGCAGGCTTTGCCCACCTGAAATGCAGCTGATGCCACAGCTGCTTCAACGGCTGCTGTTAATCCTGGAAAATTAAGCCCAAACCCAGACAATAGTGATGGAGGTAGTTATCTTGTGATTGCCTTCCATATTTTAAGGATTGTTCTTAAATTCAAAATGATTCACAAATATTTAGGACAACGAAGACCACTGTTGCATTATTGGTAGCAGCAAAATACTGGAAAACAGTTAAATGTACAATAAGAGGGTATTTTTAAAATAAATCAGGATTGGGTGGCGCCTGTGGCTCAAAGGAGTGGGGTGCCAGCCCCATATGCCAGAGGTGGTGGATTCAAACCCAGCCCCGGATAAAAATAAATAAATCAGGATACATCCAAAAGCATCAGAATCAGGCGGCACCTGTGGCTCAATGAGTAGGGCACCAGCCCCATATACCGAGGATGTCGGTTCAAACCCGGCCCGGCCAAACTGCAACAAAAAATAGCAGGGCATTGTGGCAGGTGCCTGTAGTCCCAGCTACTCAGGAGGCTGAGGCGAGAGAATCGTCTAAGCTCAACACCTGGAGGTTGCTGTCAGCTGTGACACCATGGCACTCTACTGAGGGCAACAAAATGAGACTCTGTCTGAGAAAGAAAGAAAGGAAGAAAGAAGGAAGGAAGGAAGGAAGAAAGAAGGAAGGAAGGAAGGAAGGAAGGGAGGGAGGGAGGGAGGGAAATTCCAAACCATCAGAATCACTCTGGAAGACTACAGAATCATGGGAGGAAAGGAGGCAATAGATTATGCAGTGGAAAAGCAGGGTCTCCAAATAGGTCATACAGTGTGATCCCAGTTCTGGATGTATAAGAGGTCAGGTATATGCTCCAGAAAGCTGATTTCACATAGTTCCACCAAAGCACCAAAACTGGGTGTTCCCTTATGACCTCAGCACTGCCCCTGCAGGTATTGTGTGGGCTCACAAGAGCAATTAACCTTCAAAGAGAAGCACTGGGGCGGTGCTTGTGGCTCAAAGGAGTAGGGCACCGGCCCTGTATACGGGAGGTGGCGGGTTCAAACCCAGCCCCGGCCAAAGAGAAGCACTGGCCACACAAAGTAATTCAGATGGAGATGATCAAGGACTATGGGAACAGATGGCCAACTGCCTGTGCCAGAGACCCACTGGCCCATCTCCATGGGCATTCCTAGCACAATGGCAGGGAGGGAGCTGCTGAGTTACCTCCCTGGCACTAACGATCCAAATGCTCACTCACATCGGGCAAGTGGGCGGTGGGGCCTGAGGCAGCTCCCTCAGAGTTCCTGCTGCCAGCAACAGATGGTGCTAACTCGGCCGAGGCAGGGCAGCAGCTCACCACTGGTCCCCTCAGGTAGAACCACACTGTGCCTCTCAGACCCCTTCATTTCTCTCTCTGGGCAAGCATTCCATGTCTCCCTCTACAGCATTCCTTCCCCCAGCTGCAGACTCTTCTCCTCCAGAAGGGGGGAACCTGGATCCTCTCCCCTTCTTCTTGTTTACACCACACCATTTCATGCACTGAATGCTTTGGGGCATGGATGTTTAAAATAGTCACATCCCAGACCTTGGCTTTCAAGGCTCTTAATTCTGACTTCGGTTTCCTAAAGAAATATTGAGCCCATAAGAAGTGGTAAGGCAGAGGGGGTGAGGGAGGCCACTGGATAGAGAGGAAGGGAAATGCCATCGGGGGAAGCACCCAAGACAATATCTGAAATATGTATCCTACCGCACATCTATTTGCATAGAATGAATACTGGAGAGACCTGCATCCTTAACAATCATTATAACTATTACCTCCACACAGAGGGATAAGAGACGAGTTTTATATTCTTCTGCTGCATTTTTTCAAGTTTTCTGCCATGAACATATATTAAGGTAAAGTTTTACTTTACATCAGGATTAGTTTCCAGTGGCAGCTTGTAATGTGAAAAATTATATATAGCCCAAACTGAATTCCTTTAATTGTCTACCAAATACAGTACTCAAACATTTGCTGATCAACCCAACCAGTAATTCCTGTGGTATTGGAACAGATGGCTGATTCCTCAGCTGAGCACTAGATAAAGTAGTCAGCTTGCATTTAAAGTTCATGGTGTGTAAAAAATAAGCATCTTTAAACAGTAGAATCACATGAATTTAGCTGAATTTGCTTAAGTTGAATGCATTTGTTATTCAATTGCACTGTACCCGTAAAATCAGGGGAAAATCTATATTAAAAACATATTACTCAAAAAAAGTTATTGAAGGAGAACTGTGCCTCCTGCTGGGTGGCAGCCTGCTGAGCTTGACTGGACAGGTGGTGCCCAGTGCCTGAGCCACTTTGTCTGAGCTCTGGACCTATGCTGTCTGCAGAGATGCAGCCCTCAGTGCTTGATTGGCTGGATGGTGCCCAGCACATAAGTATGTCTCCTTAACTCTGGGCCAGCGCTGTCAGCTGGGCAGCTGCATAAGCTCGATTTGGTGGGCGGAGCCAGCACTGGCAGAGCGACTTTGATTGGAACTCCAGCCAGTACTGCCTACTGATTCTCTTCCCTTTGGAGATACTGTCTGGGGCTGCCGATTCACCACCTCTCTGCCTTTGTTAGTGCAGCAGTGGTACTGCAATGCTGAGGAGTGGACTTATCAGGGACAACCCATCAATTCAACTAAAAAAAGTATAATTAACATATTAAAAAAGAGGAAGAAGCTGAAAACTCATGAAGAGGATTCAGCTGAAGAACTCTGGCAACGTGAAAAATCAGGGCAGATCAGCGCCTCCTGGGGACATCAAAGAAAATACAACAGAGAATCCCATCCACAGAGAAATTGCTGAAATGTCAGAAATAGAATTTAGAAAATGGATGGCAAATAGGATAATAGGACTGGAGGAAAAGATGGAAACAGAGAACCAAAAAACAGTTCAGAAGTTGTCTCAAGAAATTAATAAACTCAAAGACAAAAAAATAAAAAAACAAATTCAAAGACAAAGTTACCAAAGATATGAAAATAATGAGGAAAGATACAGCAGAGCTTAAGGAATTGAAAAAGGTATCTGAGGAGCTTCAAAGTACAGTGGAGCCCCTCAGTAACAGAGTTGAGCAATGCAAAGAAAGAATCTCAGATAAAGAAGACAAGACTTTTGAACTATCTCAAGCATTCAAAGAGGCAGAAAAAGGAGAAAAAGAACAGAATAGTCCCTGACAGAGTTATGGGATCATTCCAAGAAGTCAAATATCCATATTATAGGGATACCTGAAGGAGAAGAAACACAAATTTTCAGCTCCAAGACATTATTATGGAGAATTTCCCAGGTATTGCAAGAGACACAGAAATTCAGACAGCAGATAGTTTCAGAAACCAAGCATGACTCAATCCAAATAAAGCATCTCCTAGACACGTTGTAATTAATTTTCTCAATGTTAATATGAAGGAGAAACTTCTGCAAGCAGCCAAGCATAAGAAAAGTATTACCTACAAAGGGAAAAGTATAAGGATGGTCATCAACCTTCAACCTTCTTAATCAGAACAATTTCCAGCCCAGGATCCTATACTCTGCTAAACTGAGTTTCATTTGTGATGGAGAAATCAAATACTTTGCTGACATCCACATGCTAAGGAAATTTGCCATGACTCGACCAGCTCTACAGGAAATACTCAGACCTATTCTTCATAACAAGCAATAGGAGGGCACACCACAAAAGTAAACCTACCCAGAAATTAAAGAATAAAGCCTAACTTCCACAAGGGTGAGAGGCATAAAATTAAGCTCTGGACTTCTGAAAAACAAGATGACCAAAACTTTGCCCAATCTATCAGTTCTTTCAATTAATGTGAATGGTTTGAACTCCCCTTTAAAGTGGCATAGGCTTGCCAACAGGATATAAAAACTCAGGCCAGATATCTGTTGCCTACAAGAAACTCACTTTACCTCAAAAGATGAAACAAGACTCAGGGTGAAGGGATGGGCAATGGTATTCCAGGCAAATGGAAAGCAGAAAAAAGCTGGGGTTGCAATCTTGTATGCAGATATAATAGGACTCAAACCAATAAAAATAATGAAAGAAAAAGATGGACTCATACTGGTCAAGGGAAACACACAATATGAAGAGAATTCAATAGTTAACATCTATGCACCCTATCTGAATGCTCCTTGATATATAAAACAAACCCTAACTGATCTAAACAATATGATATTTTCCCACACTATAATAGCTGGAGATTTTAACACCCGACTGGCAATACTGGACAGATCCTCCAAGCAGAAACTAAATAAATAAATAATGGACTTAAACAAGACCCTAGAACAAATGGACTTAACAGACATTTATAGAACACTTTATCCTAACAAAACTGAATACACATTCTTCTCATCAGCCCATGGATCATCTTTCAAAATTGATCATATCTTAAGTCACAAGGCTAACCTCAACAAATTCAAAAGAATAGAAATTACCCCCCATATCTTCTCAGACCATCATGGAATAAAAATTGAACTCAACAGCAACAGAAATCTTCATACTCAGATGAAATCATGGAAACTAAATAACCTTATGCTGAATGATAGCTGGGTCATAGACAAAATCAAGAAGGAGATCATTAGATTTCTGGAACAAAACGATAATGAAGACACAAACTATCAAAACCTGAGGGATCCTGCAAAGGCAGTCCTTAAAGGGAAATTTATAGCACTAGGTGCATTCATCAAGAAAACAGAAAGAGAGCAAGTCAGCAACCTAATGGGCCATCCCAAGCAACTGAAAAAGGAAGAACAATCTAATCCAAAACATAGCAGAAGAAAAGAAATAACCAAAATTAGAGCAGAATTAAATTGAAAACAAAAGAATTATTCAGAAGATCAGTGAAACAAAAAGTGAATAGTTCTTTGAAAGGATTAATAAAATTAGTAAACCCTTGGATAAACTAATCAGAAATGAAAAACAAGATCTCTAATAACCACAATCAGAAATGATAAAGGGAAAATAACAACAGACACCACAGAAATTCAAGAGTCTAAACAATTACTACAAAAACCCCTATTCCCAGAAATATGAAAATATAGAGGAGATTGACTGAAATCTGGAAGCATAATACCTTCCAAAACTCAGCCAGAAAGATTTAGAAACCTTGAATAAACCAATATCAAGTACTGAAATAGCATCAATTATACAAAATCTCCCAAAAAAGAAAAGCCCTGGACCACATGGTTTCACACCAGAATTCTATAAAACCTTCAAAGAGGAACTAGCTCCTATAAGGCATAAACTTTTCCAAAATATAGAGAAATAATCCTCCTCAACACAGTCTGTGAAGCAAATATTACCCTGATCCCAAACCAGGAAAGAACCCAACACAAAAAGAAAACTATAGACTGGGCAGCACCTGTGGCTCAGTGGGTAGGGTGCTGACCCTATATACCAAGGGTGGGGGGTTCAAACCCGGCCCCTGCCAAACTGCAACCAAAAAATAGCTGGATGTTGTAGCAGGTGCCTGTAGTCCTAGCTACTTAGGGGGCTGAGGCAAGAGAATTGCCTAAGCCTATGAGCTGGAGGTTGCTGTGAACTGTGATGCCACGGCACTCTACCATGAGCAATAAAGTGAGACTCTGTCCCTAAAAACAAAACTATAGACCAATATCATTAATGAATATTGATGCAAAAATATTCAACAAGGTATTAGCAAACAAAATACAGCACATAAAGAAGGTAATACAACATGATCAAGTTGGGTTTATACCAGAGACACAAGGTTGGTTCAATGTATGCAAATATATAAATATAATACACCACATAAAGAGAATCAGAACCAAAGACCATACAATTATTTCAATTGATGCAGAAAAGGCTTTTAACAATATCCAGCATCCTTTTATGATAAAAACACTCAAGAAAGGCTTTGAAAGAACATTCCTTAAACTGATAGAGGGTATGTACTGCAAATCCACAGCCAATATTATATTGAATGGAGTAAAACTGAAAGCATTTTCTTTCACTCCAATCTGGAACTAGACAAGGATGCCCACTGTCACCACTGCTATTCAACATAGTATTGGAAGTCCTAGGCTTCACAATCAGGCAAGAGAAGGAGATCAAAGGAATCCAAATGGGGGCTGAAGAGGTCAAATTCTCCCTCTTCACAGATGACACGATCTTATACCTGGAAAACCCCTAAACTACAAAGCTCTTAGAAGTGATCAAGGAATATAGCAGCATCTCAGGTTACAAAATCAATACCCACAAATCAGTAGCCTTCATATACACCAACAATTGTGAAGCCAAGAACAAAATCAAGGACTCTATCCCTTTTACAATAGCACCAAAAAAGGTGAAATACCTGGGAATATATCTAACAAAAGAAGTGAAAGATCTCTATAAAGAGAATTATGAAACTGTGAGAAAGGAAATAGCAGAAGATGTCAACAAATGGAAGACAATTACCATGCTCATGGCTGGGAAGAATGGACATTTTAATGATGTTAGCAATCTATAGATTTAATGCAATCCCTATCAAAGCACCAATGCCATACTTTAAAGATCTTGAAAAAATAGTACTTCAATTCATGTGGAACCAGAAAAAAAAACCTGAATAGAAAATACAGTTCTTAGAAATAAAAACAATTCTGGATGCATTATGTTGCCAGACTTCAGGTTATATTATAAGACTATAGTGATCAAAATGGAATGGTACTGGCACAAAAATAGAGACACAGATCTATGGAATAGGATAAACAATCAAGAGATGAACCCAGACACATATTGTCATTTAATCTTTGATAAACCTAACAAAAACATTCAATGGGGAAAAGAATCCTTATTTAACAAATGGTGCTGGGAGAACTGGTTATCCACATGCAGAAGACTGAAATTGGACCCACATCTTTCACCATTGACAAAAATGGATTCTTACTGTATAACAGATTTAAATTTATGACACAAAACAATAAAAATTCTAGAAGAGAGTGTGGGTAAAACACTCAAAGATATTGGCCTGGGAAAAAACTTCATGAGGAAGATTCCCCTAGCAATTGCAGCAACACCAAAAAAACTGGGACCTGATCAAGCTAAAAAGCTTTTGTGCAGCTAAGAGTACCACAAACAGAGCAAACAGCCCTCAGAATGGGAGATTTTTGCAAGTCATGAATCTGACAAAGGCCTGATAACTAGAATCTATAGAGAATTCAAATTAAACAATAAGAAAAGTGCAAACAACCCTTTCTGTAAGTGGGCAAGTGATTTGAACAGAAACTTCTCTGAGGATGACAGATGATTGGCCACCAAACATATGAAAAAATGCTCATTGTCTTTAATCATCAGAGAAATGCAAATCGAAACCACTCTACAGTATCACCTAACCCCAGCAAGATGAGCCCACATCACAAAGCCACAAAACACCAGATGCTGGCATGAATGTAGAGGGAAGGGAACACTTCTACACTGCTGGTGGGATTGCAAACTAATACAGCCCTTTTGGAGAGAAGTATGGAGAATCCTCAAAGATCTAAATGTAGACCTTCCATTTGACCCTACGATCCCATTACTAGGTAACTATCCAGAAGAATATAAATCATTTTACCACAAAGACATTTGCACTAGAATGTTTCTTGCAGCTCAATTCTAATTGTCTAAGTCGTGGAAGCAACCTAAGAGCCCATCAACCCATTAATGGATCAACAAACTATGGTATATGTATACCGTGGAATATTATGCAGCCATTAAAAAAGATGGAGACTTTACATCTTTTACATTTACCTGGATGGAACTGAAATACATTCTTCTTAGTAAAGTATAGCAAAAATGGAAAGATGAATATCCAGTGTACTCCATACTAATATGAAATCAATATATAAACAATTACATGTTCCTAAGAACAAAAAAACACTATTATAGTTCAGTTTGGGGGTAAAGAGAAGCAGGAGAGGGGAGGACGGTTAAAAAAGTTATTGAAGGAAATAGAATAAGTTTGATATCAAATAACAAAAAAATCCTGATTACTCAAGAAGCTTACATAATCCTTTTTTTTTTTTTTTTTTTTTGAGACAGAGTCTCAAGCTGTCCCCCTGGGTAGAGTGCTGTGGCATCACAGCTTACAGCAACCTCCAACTCCTGGGCTCAAGCGAGTCTCCTGCCTCCGCCTCCCAAGTAGCTGGGACCACAGGCACCCGCCACAACACCCAGCTAATTTTTTTTTTTTTGGTTGCAGCCGTCATAGTTATTTGGTGGGCCCGGGCTGGATTCAAACCCACCACCTTAGGTGTATGTGGCTGGCGCCTTAGCCGCTTGAGCCACAGGCACCGAGCCACATAATCCTTTTTTAATTCCAAAAAAGATGTCTTGCTATTGGCCAACTCTGATACTTATTAAATATAAATTAAATAAGTCATTACCCTGGCCAGTAAAGCATAACTGGACAGAGTAAGTGCTCAATGAATATTGTTCCCCGTAAGTCTGGATATAATGGGACATGCTGGAATTGGCCAGCCTGGCCAGACCAGGACTGCTTAGATAACACATGCAGAGTACAAGTAAATATTATCAGACCATAGGATTTCAGAGATGGATAACACAAGGCAGAGAGGATCTGAGCCACGCCCTCATTTAACAGGTGTAGACTCAGAGGGTCAGAGAAGCAAGGCACTAACCCCAGTTCACAGGAGTGCCTGGAAAAGTGGGAACTCAAGTTCCCCTAACTGTCTATTCTCAGTGTATCCTGAAGCTTCCTTTTTCCAGAGAGGTAAAAATAGAAACAAGAAAGTGCATGACTTGAAAATAGGGGATAGAAGAAATACACTTCATCACAGAGCAAACTAGCTACAGTGGAGCTCCGTAAACACAGAGTAAGGTTCAGGACATGCTATTGACCTATATTTTCAAATTTGAACCTTTAAATGCAACATAATATGTACACATTGTAAAAATAAATAAGCAAATACTAAAGTATACAAAACAATAAATTAAAACTCTACCCCGTCAGTCCCCCTACTGGAGATACCCACCATTAACCATTAATGAAGGCTTGAAGAATATCCTTCCAGTAGTTTTCTGTACCTATATAAATGATTTTTATACACAAGTTGATTCATAATACATACCTCTCTTTTTTTTCTTTAATAATATGAGAGAATTTTTTCTACATCAGTACATAGGGATGTTATAATGTCTGAATATTATTTGTCCAATACTCTCATGATAACATCTTCCTTGAAGAACAGAAGGAGAAAATAAAAAGGAGCACTGTGGAGAAAAGATGAATATTTTATAAGTGATGGAAATTTAAATGGTCATTTGGAAAAATGCAAAGTGAGATTCATTCTTCACACCATACGCTATAATAAATTCCAAGAGGATCCACGGTTTAAATGTAAATATAAAATCATACAGAAAACAGTGAGGGAAGTTGTCTCACTGGGAAATGGGGAACTCTTTCCTCTAACTACAACACTGAATCCAGAAGAAGTAAAGAAAAACTGGATAAATTCAACTACATAAATGTTTATCCAATTGATCGGGCAAGAGAAGGAAGAGACGGTAAAAGAACCTATAGGTTAAAAAAGCACTGTACAAACAAATCCTTCATACACAATGTGTGAGCCTTGGTTGCAACCCGATTTCAACAAGCCAGGTATAAACAATACTCACTCATATACACACATGTTTATAAGACATCAGGGAAGGCTCTGTGCCCATATCTCAGTGATTAGAGCACTGGCCACATACAACAAGGCAAGCAGGTTTGAACTGGCCCAGGCCTGCCAAACAACAATGAATGACAACTGCAACCAAAAATAGCTGGGTGTTGCGGTGGATGCCTGTAGTCCCAACTACTTGGGAGGCTGAGGCAAGAGAATCGCTTAAGCCCCAGAGTTTGAGGTTGCTGTGAGCTGTGATGCCAGAGCACTCTACTGAGGGTGACATAGTAAGACTCTGTCTCAAAAAAAAAAATAGAAAAAAAGACCTCAGGGAAATTTGAAACACTGATCAAATATCTGAGATTAGAAAGTGATACCTTCTTATGTAATTTAATGATATTGCAGATTATATTCTTTTCCAGTTACATATGGATAATATTCATGGATAAAGTCATAAGTCTTAGATTTGCTTTAAAATAATCCAGAGAATAAAGTGGGAAAAAGCAGTTGGCAATATAGGTGAAATACGAATGGCCATGGATTTAATAATATTGAAGTTGGCTAAGCAGTGACTCATCCCAGTATCTTGGGAGGGCAAGGCAAGAGGATCACTCAAGGCCAGGAATTCAAGACCACCCTGGGCAACATAGCAAGACCCCTGTCTTTATAAAAAATAAAAAAACTTGCTCTTCCCCAAGCGGCCTGAGGTGATCTGTGAAAATGGTTCGATACTCACTTGACCCAGAAAACCCCACAAAGTCATGCAAGTCAAGAGGCTCAAATCTTCGTGTTCACTTTAAGAACACACGTGAAACTTCCCAGGCCATCAAGGGTATGCATATACGAAAAGCCACCAAGTATCTGAAGGATGTCAGCGTAAAGAAACAATGTGTACCATTCCGACGTTACAATGGTGGAGTTGGTAGGTGTGCCCAGGCCAAACAGTGGGGCTGGACACAGGGTCAGTGGCCCAAAAAGAGTGCTGAATTTTTGCTGCATATGCTTAAAAATGCAGAAAACAATGCTGAACTTAAGGGTTTAGATGTAGATTCTCTGGTCATTGAGCATATCCAAGTGAACAAAGCACACAAGATGCGTCGCCGAACTTACAGAGCCCATGGTCGCATTAACCCAGACATGAGCTCCCCCTGCCACATTGAGATGATCCTTACTGAAAAGGAACAGATTGTTCCCAAACCAGAAGAAGAGGCAGCACAGAAGAAGAAAATATCCCAGAAGAAACTGAAGAAACAAAAACTTATGGCACGGGAATAAATGCAACATAAACTAAATGCAAATAACTGTCAAAGGAAAAAAAATAAAATAAAATAAAAAAACTTAGCTAAGTATGGTGCACACACCTGTAATCCTAGCTACTCAGGAGGCTGAAGTGGGAGGATTGCTTGAGCCTGGGAGGTGGAGGTTGTAGTGAGCTATGATGGCACCATTACACTCCAGCAGCCTTGGCAACAGAGCAAGATTCTGACTTATGGCTCAAGATGTAGAACACTGAACCAGATACAGCCAAATTGCTGAAAGATTACAAAGGGTATCATAGAGCTGATGAAACATGTCTACTAAT
Source organism: Otolemur garnettii (assembly GCF_000181295.1). Classification (NCBI taxonomy): domain Eukaryota; kingdom Metazoa; phylum Chordata; class Mammalia; order Primates; family Galagidae; genus Otolemur; species Otolemur garnettii. Next base: position 9,504,609 of record NW_003852424.1, read on the forward strand.
GCTAATATTCAATATTTTATATTTATGACTGAAAAGGTTTGCCATTTATAAATGCATATTATTAACATTACCTTACAATATTTTTACCACTCACTTTTATCTATTTTAAATTATTATTTATTTTATTTTATAAATTTTTTTGTTTGTCTTTGCAGTCTTTGGCCGGCTTGGGTTTGAACCCACCATCTCTGGCTTATGGGGCTGACGCCCTACTCCTTTGAGCCATACGCGCCACCCTTTATTTTATAAATTTAAGGTGTGCAACATGATGTTTTGATATACATATACACAGTGAAATAATTACCACAGGAAAGCAATTTAACATATCCACCCAGCTCACATTGTTACCTTTTATTAGTGGTAACAATGAAATCTACTCTCTTAGCAAATTTCCAGTATGCGATACAACATTATTAACTATCGTCCTCATGCTGTACTCCAGATTTTCAGGCTTCTTCATCCTCCCTATCTGAAACTCTGCACGCTCTGACCTATATCTCCCACCCTCCTGCCTTCTACCTCTGAAGAAGAACTAATTGTTCTCTATCAATTAGTCTTGTCGCAGATAAAATGTTATTACCCTTAATCTTAGGATATGTTTATTTATTTTTAATAAATATATTTTAAAGTTAATACTAATTTTACCTGTTTTATCTGAACCCAATGGTCCCCATTAAACTCTCTGTACCTTGAAAATTTTGAGAAACACTCTCTCAACTAATCAACCTCCAACTTAGGCACTGGGAGAAAAAAAGATGAAAAAACATGCTAGGCCTGGTTTCAAGGACTTATAGTCTAACTGAGAGATGAACATATGCATAAATTACTGGCATGATAAGGCAGTATATAAATTGAAATTGAAATATATAAAAATAAATTTGTATTTGCCTATGATTGCTCAACAAATTAAGCAGCACAATGAAAGCCAGGACCATGCCAGGGTGGTCAGGTTCCTTATCATGTCTCTCCTCCTCCATATTTTTACTAAATTAGGAAATCCCAATTCAGAGTTCAGGTCATCAGAAGTGGCAGTAAATGTTGATGTCTCTTGCTGCAAATCTAGGAAATCGAATAGAAATCAAATCAAATCAAAGTGGTGTGTCACAGAATACAATTGTCCCTACCCTGCTGGACGCTACATTATCAGCAATCACACCTAAAAGACAAACGGTAAATGTTTCTTCTCAGGAGATAACTTTGTTGGGTTTTTTTTTTAATTACTTTTTATTAAGTCATAATTTTGTACATTGATGCATTTATGGGGTTCAGGGTACCTCTTTGATATACAATGTGCAATGCTTACATTGAACTAAGGAATACATCCATCACAACTATACTCATATCTTAATAGTTTTGAAATGTACCATTGCATCATGCACATTAGGTGAGGTCCCCCTAAACCCTCCCTCCTCCCATATTCCCCTTCACCTCCCCTGTCTCTCCTCTTTCCTTCTACTTTCTGGACTATAGTTTCAGGAGATAACTTTGAATATGGACTTTTCCATCCTTTCATTGTCTAAGGTTCTAGAAAGTGTTGTTTATATTTGGTTGCAGTACTTGGAGTGGATGTACTTTTTTTTTGAGACAAAGTCTCACACTCTCACCTTTGGTAGAGTGCTGTGGCATAATTCATAGCAAATTCAAATTTGGGGGCTCAAGTGATCCTTTTGCCTCAGCCTCCTGAGTAGCTGAGACTACAGGCTCCCACCATAATGCCCCGGTATTCTTAGAGACAGGGGTCTACACTCTTGCTCAGGCTGGTCTTAAACTCCTGAGCTGAAACAATCCACCCTCCTTGGCCTCCCAGAGTGCTGGGATAATAGACGTGATCTGCCGTACCTGGCCCTGGATGTAGATTTTTTAACATGCAGCACTGTAATTTGTTTTCTTAACTTTTTTCTCTAGTGAGTGAAAAAAACATAATTATTGGCAATCAATCCAATACCCAGCAAACAAACCTTTGTACCACAGTTCAACCTGCTAAAGAAATCCAAATAACGTGTCCTTAGGGCTCATTTTAAGAGATATTTTCTCCCTAATGGGAGAGCTTAGCCTAGTTTATAGCATTGAAGGTACTAAGATTATAATTAAATTATGGACAAATTTATTTTCATTTCATTCCTTATTTTGAAAACAAGAATGTTCATTTCCAGCAAAACTGGTGCCCTACTCCAGGGAATAGTGCCTTCCCTGCTTGCTTCTCCGGTCAGCATGCTGAAAAGATACACACGTGAAGGCCACAGTTTGTTCTCATTCACAGTTCTCAGCATTTCTGTCAATGCTAAGTCAAGATTAGGAGGCATATAGTTAAGTGCCAATTAGTCTGTGTAGGGAAGCATTTCGTGGTTTGAAACTTGAGCCACCTCTTTGATTCCCGTGACAAAGTTCTCTCTTACTATAAATTAGTTGGTGCTTCATCGATAGTTTTCTCAATAACCCTACTTAAATCCATCTCATGACCCCCAAAGTATTGTAGATTAAATTTTTAAATCTTTGCTCTTGCAGGGTGTGATTTCAGTGATAACCAGAACAAAAAGTCACCCCGCTCTCCTTCACATACAAGCTATAGTGATGCCCACTCTGCTCCTGGGATGGGCCCCCCAAAACCAGATCCCAATCCCAGGAATCTGTGAATGTTACCTTACATGGGAAAGATTTCACAGATGTGATTGAATTAAAAATCTTGAGATGAGGAGATGGGTGGGCCCTAAATACCATCTCCAATGTGTTACAGGAGAGAGGCAAAAAGAGCTCCGAGGCGGAATGGTGATGCGAAGACAGGTGGAGATCTGAGTTATGCAGCTACAAGCCAAGGAAATCAAGGGATGCTGGCAAATGGTACAAAAAGTATCATTTTATGTAGTTTTTATGGCCCTGACAGGCCACGCAAAGCTGGAAGGAGCAAGAAACAGATCTCTCGTAGAGCCTCCAGAGAGTGTGGCCCTACCAACACTCTACTGGATTTCAGCCCAGTATTACTGAGTCTAGATTCTGGGCTCCAGAAGAGCTTGTGGTAATTGTTTTTACAACAGCCCCAGGAAACTAATACAAATCCTCAATGATTTTATCCAAATGAAAAGTGAAGACTGTCCCAGCCTTCCCAGGCCATGGTGGTCACACTGAACACTATGAGTCCATCCAATGGAGTTCTCGCTACTCTGCACCAGTGCCTCCTCCCGTTCCTTACTGGACATAATGGTCGTCATTAACGCTCAGGATGACTCTTTCAAGCTCTTCAACAATATTATAACTGTGTCTCTTTTTATTTGAGGAATTCATCTATGAATAATGTCTCGAATGAGTCTTAATCTCTGTTACTTTAAGTGATAAAATTGATCAATTTTTCATAAGAAAAACTTTTTTTTTAATTTGTGCCTATGGGGCCAGATACAGTGGCTCACACCTATAACCCTAACACTCTGGGAGACTGAAGTGGGTGGACTGCCTGAGCTCACAGATTCGAGACCACCCAGAGCAAAAGCAAGACCCTGTCTCTAAAAATATAGCCAAACATTCTGTAGTCCCAGCTACTTGGGAGGCTGAGACAAGAGCCTCACTTGAGCTATGATGCCATGGGACTCTACTGAGGGCAACAAAGTGAGACTCTATCTCAATAAAATTTAAAAAGTAAAATTTCTGCCTATAGTCCCAGTTATTAAATATTGGCGGGGGGGGGG
>NW_003852424.1:9508305-9512634 GCF_000181295.1 Otolemur garnettii
AAGTTTGAGGTTCCAGTGAGCTATGCTCACACCACTGCACTCTAGCCCAGGCAACAGAGTGACACTCTGTCTCAAAAATAGAAAAAAAGAGAGCTAAAGAGAGAGAGAGAGAGATGGCCTAAGCCCCAAAGCAAACAATATTTAGAATTATTAATACCTACAACTCTGTTTTTCCTGCTCTTTCATCTTTATCTGCTGAGACAGAAAATAAAAAGAAAGAAACTCGTTCCAATTGAGAAAGAGTCTCATCATTTATATACATAAACCTCCTCAAAACCATGTTATAGGAGCAAAAGTGGGAGGTCCCCACAGAGGATACCCATTCAAACTTCATGCTGTGCATTATCTTCTATAACAGACAGTAATACAGAACTTTTTTAAAAAGCAATAAATCAGAACATTTGAACTAACTCTTGGGTTATACAAACATATGTTCTGTTCACTAACATGAAATTAAAAGAGGATAAAAATGATGGGCTTACCATTTCAACAGCAGCTTACTCGTATTGATAAAATTCCCTTTCCATACAGTAACTATAACAAAAATGATTGTTTGCACTTCTGTAAATAAAGAAAGACTTCGGGTACAGTGGTGCACACCTGTGGTCCCAGCTACTTAGGCAGGAGGATCACTTCGATCCAGGAGTTCAAGTCCAGACTGGGTGACACAGGGGGACCTCATTTCAAAAAAGAAACAAACAAAAAACTTGCTCATTCCTTATCAAAAATAAAATTTACTCATTCAAATTCAAGGAGTTAATGTAAAATTACTCCAAAGAGCATTGTCACTTCAGACTAAGATTATTAGAATGACGTTCAACGAGATCTTAGCGTCTGTGGCATTCTCATTATATGCCAACCCTCAGTGAAGTGCTTCACAGACATTATTGTATCCAATAATATTTACTGAATACACGAATTTAGTTTTCATTTAATAATAGGTTTGATATACATTAAACAATAACCCTGAGAAATAGAAAATATTACTATCCCCATTTTATAGGCAAGGAAACTGAGGCTTAAAGAAATAAAGTAACTTAATTTTCTACAAGTCACAAGGAGTTTAACCTACGTAACAAAGCCAAACTTCTAGTAAGCAACAGAACCAGGATACCCACCCAGGTCTGCCTGAAGATGAGCAGTAAGAGGCCAGGAGCTAAAGGGGAGGTAGTCACTGGAGACCCAATTGCTTCACTAAACAAGGATTATTTCTGCTAGAAGTGATTTAGTACAATGTTCAAATCCTGTGGGTCCCTTTTTTTCTCAGCCAGTAGGAGCGAGGAGAGAGGAGACAGTCTGTCTGCAGCACTGGCATGGCTGTGGGGTTAAGTTCAACAACCTAGTAATGTGCTCAGTTGCCCAGGGTCAGGTTCATTCACTTTTAGGCTTTCCTTCGTTGCCGTCTTCCAGTGCCTGAGGCCAGTCTGGATTAGAAGCACCCTCCTGCCTCTATTCTGCTCTAAAAACTTGTCACAGCTGTTGGTGAATGAGAGAGGGAGGCTGCCACCTGAGCTCAGGCCACCGAAAGGGTGCCAATTAGCTTTTATTTGTCAAATGCCTGGCTATCAGACTGTCTAGACCTCAGTTCATCAGTAAAAACTATCACTTATTCATCATTTACTATTTATTACAGAATATATTATGAATATAAATGGACAGTATCTTTATTATTATAACATATTAATAATTTACTCTAGTAGACAAATAATAAGTAGTAATAAGTAATAAGAGCCATATATATATATATATTTTTTTTTTTTTTTTGAGACAGAGTCTCACTCTGTTGCCCAGACTAGGGTGCCATGGCATCAGCTTAGTTCACAGTAACCTCAAACTCCTGGGCTCAAGCAATCCTCCATCTTCCGCCTCCCAAGTAGCTGGGACTACAAGTGCCTGCCACAATAGTCAGCTAATTTTTTTTTTCTATTTTTAGTAAAGACAGGGTACAGCTCTTGCTCAGACTGGTCTTGAGCTCCTGAGCTCGAGATCCTCCCACTTCGGTGTCCCAGACTGCTAGATTATGGGCAAGCCACCGTGCCAAGAGCCATCATTTATTAAGTGCCTTCTATGCATCGGGCACTTCATAAATATTTTTATTTAATGTTCATAGTGCTCAGCACAGTAGATAATATAATCTCCTATAGAGACTCAGATGATTTAAAACCTGCCCAAAGTCACAGAGTAGCAGAGCTGGGATTGGACCCAGGTCTCTGGGCCTCCTAAATGCACGTCCTTTCTCACATAAATGCTGCCTCTAATGCACTGGAGAGCAAGCCCTCAACTCCAGGCAGAGCTTAGAGGTCTCTGCTTATCACGGATATCAGCTTCTGCTATCTACAGGCCCTGCTTAGCTGCAGGTAATAAAATCGTCCACCTATTTTTATGAAACTGAATATATTAGCATTACTTGAGCAGCCATTCCTACTCAGTGCCCTGATACAGAAAGAACCTCGGGGTTATTGATATGCACGGAATTCTTTGCCACCATGCTAAACAGTGCTACCCTGACATGCTTTTGTAAATTCAATTTTTTAAATGCATCTGTCTGTTTTGCGATTCTTCTGCCTCCCACCTCACTGCTAGGTTGTAAACTACCACACAGATTTTGCTGATATCCATATGCCTGCTTCTAGGACAGCACCACCAACCTTGGGGCTGGATAATTCTTTGCTTTGTGGGGTGAAGGGATGTACCTGTGCATTATAGGATATTTCTCAGCGTATGTGGCCTCTGCTTTTTAGATGCCAATAGCAATTTGTCCTTCCTCCCCAGTCATGCCTATTAAAGATATCTCTAGACATTGGCAAATGTCCCCCATTGGGGAGGGGCAAAATCACTTCCTCATACAAAAGCTATAGCCCAATTATAGCCTAAGAATATGGGACGGGGAGAGAGAGGGGAGGGGAGGGGGGAGGATGGGTGGTGGGAGGTTGATTGGTGGGACCTCACCTATGGTCCATCTTACAAGGGTACATGTGAATCTTTCTAAATGCAGAATATAAATGTCTTAACACAATAAAAAAAAAAAGGAAAACAGAATTTTCTAGATGAACATACATATATATATACATACATCCTTCTAATTTGCCACTTCTTATAGTGCTGCCTAAAGAAGGAAACCGCAGCTGGGCACAGTTGGTTCGTACCTGTAATCCTAGCACTCTGGGAAGCTGAGGCTGAAGGAACTTGAGCTCAGCAGTTGGAGATCAGCCCCAGCATGAGTGAGAACCCATCTCTACTAAAAATAGAAAAATTAGCTGGGCGTGATGGTGTGAGCCTGTAGTCTCAGCTACTCAGGAGGCTGAGGCAAGGGGATCTCTTGTGCTTAGGAGCTCAAAACCAGCCTAAGCAAGAGCAAGACCCCATCTCTACTAAAAATAGAAAAATCAGCTGGGCATTGTGGTGGGTGCCTATAGTCCCAGCTACTTGGGAAAGTGAGGCAGGAGGATGACTTGAGCCCAGGAGTTTGAGGTAGCGGTGAGTATGATGATGCCACTGCACTCGAGCCTGACCAACAAAGTGAATCCCTGTCTTAAAAAAAAAAAAAAGAAAGAAAGAAAGAAAGAGAGAGAAAGCACTAACAGGCTTATTAGACAAAAACAAAATTAAATTAAGGGAACTTGGAATAATACATATTACAGTATAAGGAAACCTCAGTACTTCACATGCGCTTTAACCCATAATGTCTCTGACATATTTCTCCCGCTCAAAGTCTTATTTTATATACATTTATATTTCAGCATATTCTGGAAGAGGCAAGGCCTCCAGATAAGTGACTGTAGAAAAGAAGATTTGCTGGTGGCGCCTGTAGCTCAAGTGGCTAAGGCACCAGCCACATACACTAGAGCTGGCGGGTTTGAACCCAGCCCTGGCCTGCCAAACAATGACAACTACAACCAAAAAATGGCCGGGTGTTGTGGAGGGCGCCTGTAGTCCCAGCCACTTGGGAGGCTGAGGCAAGAGAATTGCTTAAGCTCAGGAGTTTGAGGTTGCTGTGAGCTGTGACACCACAGCACTCTACCCAGGGCAATAGCTTGAGGCTCTGTCTCCAAAAAAAGATTTGCTGCATATGCTGCTGTGTGAACTCCTATGCTCCTATCATGTTACTGCAATAGCCAATCTGCTAAGCAAAATGTGACCTATAAATTTCCATTTTTCCTACAACAGATAAATCCTACAATGTTTCCATTCTCCTCACATCAATACTTCTATTAATAAAAAAATTGATTAAAATATTACCACAAATGTGATGATTCCTTCCCCTGTATTCTGTGGGAACTGTGTTCTGTGCATGCTATAAAACTTCACTGATTCTTTTTTTTTTTTTTT
>NW_003852424.1:9513941-9515979 GCF_000181295.1 Otolemur garnettii
CTGTCTCAAAAAAAAAAAAAAAAAAGACAAAAGAATTTGTTGACAGACAGAGATCCTTTCACTTGCTCTCTGGCCATCCTGCTGAGGACATGCCAGAGTTTGTAAACGATGGATTGTGCTACCTTGCTCAATCTGAACCTCAACCTTCTCCCTGAGTTGACTCCAAATGAACCCTCTTTCTTGTAGTGTTCACTGATAAAATGGAAAATGACTTTGATGAGATTAAATATTGAATTGTTGCAGAATCCAGAATCATTGATTAGAGTCACGAGGACACTTGTGGTAGAAATGATTGGCTGATGTCAAACTTGAGCGGCCCCCTCCACGATACGGAGATGCTGTGGGGATGCTGCCCAGTGAGAACCCCATCTCCAGCCCCAGTTTCTAGGCAGAAATAGTTCTCACCAAGGAAATGGTGTTGTGGTGTTGTCTTCTCCAGGCAAAGTGATTAAGGAACACAATCTCTCCCACTGATCTAATTAGCTGAATGAAAAGAACTCTGGGAAACTTGCGGAGGGCAAGAGCCACAGGACAGGAGCCTGGGATCTGAGTAGCCATGTTAAATGCTTCCCAACCAGTTTAGGCTGGGAAATTGAGAGAGGAAATCATACTTTTATTATGTGTTAAACCACTGAGAAGCAGCATTAACCTGCTACCACAGCTGATATCACCCCAGTTAATGCAGAAAACATGTGCAGCTAAAGTAGACTCGAATATATATTTGGAAATTTTTGAATTTTACTTCCCTTCCATAAGACAGTATACATATTTGCAGTTCTCAAGTTCACAGATGCAAGATCCAAGGGCTGAGCGGTGCCTGTAGCTCAGTGGGTAGGGCGCTGGCCACATACATCCAGGCTGGTGGGTTTGAATCCAGCCTGGGCCAGCTAAAACAACAATGTCAACTGCAACATCTAAAATAGCCAGGCACCTATGTGGCAGGCGCCTGTAGTCTCAGCTACTCAGGAGGTTGAGGCAAGAGATTCACGTAAGCCCAAGAGTTTGAGGTTGCTGTGAGCTGTGATGCCACAGCTCTCCACCCAGGACACCAACTTGAGACTCTGTCTCAAAAAAAAAAAAAAAAAAAAAAAGTCCAAGGGCCAACTGCCTTCAAGAATCAACATCTTTGAATTTGCTTTTAAGTCCCCTCCCCCACCTGACTGCCCAACCCAGGGCTTTAGAGCCATGAGGTCAGTAAATCCACTGCCCCAGTCATCAATGTTAGTTGGCAACTACTAAATGTCAATTTCCTTCATCTCCTCAGTTTTTAATTTTTTACTGAGTAGAGATATTCTACTCAGAAACGCCACACGATGGAGGCACATTCAAATAGAAAGAATATAGCCACTAACCACTTTAATCAAAAGCAAAGAGAAAAAAAAACCTTTTTTGCCACAAGGAAACAGAAACACCACCTGCTCTCACATGGTGCTGCTGTTGTCCTCAGGATGCGGTTACTGGCAGACCTTGATATTGCTCTGATCTTTTTAGGAATCATTTTAAGGAAGTAAAGCCTCATAATAGACTTTGACAATACCCTATGAATTTTATTTTGAGCTTGTCTTTTTTAAAAAGTAATTTTGATTCTGGGCCAGGTGCAGTGGCTCACATCTATAATCCTAGCACTCTAGGAGGCCAAGGTGGGTGGATTGCCTGAGCTTGGTAGTCCCAGACCAGCCTGAGCAAGAGCAAGACTCCACCTCTGCTTAAAATAAAAAAACTGGGCTCCTGTAATCCCAGCTATTCAGGAGGCTGAGATAAGAGAAACACTTGAGCCCAAGAGTTTGATGTTGCTGTGAGCTATGATGCCACAGCACTCAACCCCAGGGATACTGAGTGAATCAATAATTTTTATTCTAGAGCAGGTATCACCAGGCAAGAAAACTAATAATAATTTTGATGATTTTCCAATATACCACATTATCCCCCTATGTTTTTCTTTCAGTTGAAGCCTCTATTTCTTTTTTTTGTTTGTTTGAGACAGAGCCTCAAGCTATCCCCCTGGGTAGAGTGCCATGGCATCACAGCTCACAGCAAC